>NC_088614.1:1865000-2165000 GCF_036013475.1 Columba livia
ATTTCAGTCAATCCAGATAAAATAGAAAAATATGCTGTCGCAGTAGAAGGATGGCCCAAGAAACTGAGGAAACAGCAACTCCTGGAGCATGGAAAGTCCATCACTCTGTAAGTTCTTAAGACTTCTCTTCTTCTTTGATTATTTATCATGCTTTGCCTACCTCTTAATCTTACTTCAGTGATGAACTTATTTGAGGTTGACCACTCAGTTCTAGGAACCCACAGCTTCTGAGGGCCTTCTGCTGTTCCCATGTTATGTCTCAATGTAGTACTAGGAATGCATAATTAATTAGTTTATGAAACAGTTATTACGGTGATGAGCATCACACAAAAAAGCTCGTCTTTTTGTATGGGATTGTACCATATAGGTCTAGCACGTCATTTAGGACCAGGGATGTCTAACACAGGTCATGTTCCTTGTTTGCTGGTTGTCCTGCAGTAAGGTGACTTTTTAGTATGTTTTAAAATTATACTTTTTTAAAAGCATGGGATTGATATCCCAAGAGTGTTTTTCTCTCCCCACGTCCTTTGCCCCGTGCTGTTGTGGGTCACACGTAGTGGAGATGTGCTGCCTTGTGAGTGTTGCAGGGAACACTCCCCTGGCTCAGAGTCCAAAAGCAGGAGTTCTGGACCTCGTATTCTGTACTTCTGGAGTGATGGAAACGAGTATGTTTCTACATGAGGAACAGGGGGAAGATCCTGTGTCCCAACAGAGGCTAGAGATAGAAATGCCAGCATGAAGATTTTTGCCATGATGATTTTTGGTCTTGTGTTCTGTAAATGAGAACATCTGATCTCGCTGTTCCAGCAGTGCAGGTTTGTGCTGAGGAGCACTCCAGCTGAAGAACAGATGTCAGAATTGGAATTCTTTGAATCACTGCAGTGTTTTGAGGCTGTGTCATCTAAGCTCTGCGTTGTGATAATCAGTCATGAGGTGGAGCCTGGACAAACGACTGGGATATCCGTGGTGTACAGTAGAGCATAATGCAGAAATCCCAAAGAGCGCACCAGCTGTGCTAGTTGTATAGCCAGGAGCAATTAGAGCCATATCTGGGTGACGTAAGTCTGAGTGAATTAGCTTTACTGAGCAGCGAGGCATGTTGGTTCAGTCGTCATTCTGTGCCGACAGCTCAAGAGCTTCTGGAATCAAGTTGGGCATCTCTATACGGTGCTGTGCTGGACCAGGTGGAAGTACCAACTCCAGGCAGTCTTGCCACCAAAGTGTTATATTATATTATATTATTTATACATAATGGTTTTGGTGCTCTCTGTTCCAAGGTACACACAAGTACGTCAAACGTGACTACTAAGGTCACTGAAATTAACCCTCATTACGAGTCACACGCAAAGGACTGCTGCTTGTGTTAAATATGCCCATTATACTCTTCCCATGCATCTGCATTCAGGCTCCGTTAGTACTGTAAATACTCATTATATGACTCTCTTCACTGTGTAAGAGCTGACCAGGTTATTTAGTTGTTTGCTGGGTTTTGTTTTACTTTGCTCTCATTGCTCATGGAGGTGAAATGGAATCCGCCAAGTCCAGCTGTTGGTCTGTCCGTTAGCTGAGAAGGGACCTGTGTTCTCCTCATACAATGTCAATGTTAATTCAGAAACGTTTCCAGGCTCTGCTGCAGTCTGTAAAATTCTGAATGGCATTTGGTGTGTGAAAAATCAAAGATTTTAACAGTTTGACTGTTTTAAGTCTCGTAAGTCACATCTGTGGGACAACTGAGGGATTGTTCCTCTGTCAGTAGTCCCAGACTTGGTACCGTACTCTGGATTGCACGACAGGTTTCTAGTCTTTGTCCCACTTCTTCAAAAATCCCTGTTGCTGTGTTCATGAAGCCTGTGTCTTAGACACTGAAAATGAGACTGAGTTTTAGAAAGTGCCTTCTTAAACGTAAGCATTTGGGTTACCTTCGTATTTCTATTTTGCACTAAACCAGCTGCATTAGCATGGTTCTCATCCCTTCCTTTTCTTCCTGTATCTTTAACTCTGCTTTTTAAAGAGACATGTAGCATTGAATATTGATTTGTTGTTATTATTGTTATTTTTTTTAGTCTGGTATATTCCCCATCAGGTGTTTCGATGTTGTTTTCTGACTGAGCTGCTCTGTGTGCCCATGGCCAGTGTGGTGTCCCTCCTGCTGGAGAAGAGAGAGGAATCAGGCGCAGGCAACACAGGGAGGATTCTTTACGGGAATGGTGGATGTAGAGGCATCTGCCTTTCTGACTTTTAGACAGAAAAAGGTGGCACAGTGTTCCCGCCAGGAGATACTTAGGCTTGGCCCTTATTAAACAGGTATACTGGCTGAATTTCAACCATCTTTCCTATTACCAATAAGAAGCCTTCAGTTACTGTTACTTGCATGTTTTCATTGCTGTTCATATATGTCTCTCTTTCCTCCTGAATGCTGTAGACACCCTGTTCCCTTGGTGTCTGAGGTATTAATTGACCCTATTTGTTACGATTTTAGACAATTTCTTCAGGTTTTATTTTCTCTTTGTATTTGGTGGTCTTGCCCCTCTTTCTCCTCAGGGAAACCAAACTAATGGGAACTTTGGAAATGTGCCTCAGAAGCACTTCATTTCTTTCACCAGGTCTGTCTCCAAGACCCTACAGTATTCTTGTCAGCTTTGCGCTTCTTTTGTTTGTCAGATCTTTTTATCTCAAACAAAAATCTTTAATGTTTTCTAAGATGCCATTTTTGATGTTTTGCTCTGGAGTTACAAAATTGCCACGTTTAATATTTATAGGTTCATGAATTAATTAGTTAGGAAATGCTGTATGAGGATTAGCACACTTATTAGGAAGAGGAGAAACACTCCATTCTGCCTTCCCCAGGATGCATTTTGTTTCATGTGCACTTGCCACGGAGCACGTTGCTTTGAGTTTGCCATTAGGTTGGTGTGTCGCGCGGATTCCGGCTTCTCCTGGGTGAAATCATCTTTTATTTTTATTCTTATGCAGAATGAGAAACATTTTCACTCTCAAAGTACGTCACCTTCACTGCATGATAGCTCTCACTGGGCTTTTAGCCTCGACTCCACTGTTGCCCCCACGGAAAAGCTGTGCTCTGCTTTTGAATGGGACTGAATTTGGGGTTTGTGGTTTGGATCCACGCTAACTCAGGCTGGAAGCTCAGTTTCCTTTTTGGTGTGAAATCCACTTGTCATTGAATTTGCAGCTCAGTAAATGCAACCGGATTTTAATCTAATACATCATCAATCTCCCTTTACAAGAAAGAAGACATATAATAGTTCTGAACCTGCTCTGTCCCCTTCTACAATGTGGGAGTGGGAGGAGGGCTGGCGTTTGTAGCTATGGGAAGTTAGGTTAAGCTCCAAGTATCTGACATGAGCTGCAAATAAAACAAGACAATTTCCATGGCATGTGACGTGCTAAGAAACTGCATTTCCGCTTATTTGAGGTTCATGGTTTGGGTTTCATTCTCTTGAATATCAGTGCCACATAATTTTGCAGCGATAAGGCAAAATGAACGTGTCTCCAGCAGAGATCTGAGCACTCTGTGGATTCTTTTCCCGCTTGGAACATTAACATTGTTTTCCTCGGCTGTAAAATGGAGGCAGTAAGTGTGTATACTTAAAAAGCATGTTATGAACACAAATGTTTTCATATTACGCAAATGTAAACTCTTCAGTTTATTTCTGCAATTAAATTTAGCGTACATACTCTTCTGGGCATGATTTGTCTTTGTGTCTTTTACAAGGTTGAGGACAGAGCCTTAAATAGCAGAAAACACTCTTTCAAATCACCCAGTCTGTCTTTTTGCAGATACTTTATTTTGCCTGTCCCAGTTGACTTTGCCCTTCTAATTGGTTGCAGTGACTATCAGATCAAAAGAGACTTTGATAACCATTTGTTAAATTGGAGAAGTTTGGTGAAGCTATGCAGGATCTAGGCTTGGTTTTGACGGGTAGCTCAGGCCCAGAGCTGGCTGTGTACCATCTATTTTAGGAGACTTCAATGCATTATCCGCTTTATTTTTTTCTCTAATGGTCTGATTTTCCGCAACGGCAAAATTTCAGTTCGTTTTACAATAAGCTTTTTTTTCCCCCCAAGTTATTACCCACAAGAAATGAACATCTCTAACTTTCCCACATAAATCCCCAAAGTAAGTCATACCTAATAACTTCTAGTCTCTCACTGACAAAGTTTCAAGCAAAAACAATAACTTGGCTTTGACCCTGCTCTCTTCAAAAAGGAAGTTACTTCTGAGCAGCAACATCAAAAAGAATAAATAATTGTTTTTCTTTTTGTTGTTATGATATGGATCATCTGAGCAGTTAGTGGTAAGCAAGCCGTCTTTGATTTGGTTCAGACGCCCTAGTGCTTCGTCCTCTATTTATGTCAGCATGTTCCTGTTCCCACACCAGGAAAGTAGAATCCCTTGATTAAATTCATATTTGTTTTAATCTTTCCCTGTGTCTGATCTCAAGCTCAAAGATTCTAATGAAAAAAGTAGTGTATCCTGCTGGGAAGAGTGCTGATGTCAGACTTTAGTCTGTTTGTTCTGTTCTAACCTGATAATGCTGGAAACGCTCAGAACCCAAATGCTCAACTCCAGCAGATTCTTAAGACAAAGATATTTGGATATTTCATGGAGAGTTAGAAGCAAGGCTTTTTATTTGTAGAGCTAAATAAAAAAACCACCCCAAACCTTTAAACAAATATTTATGAAACAGCAACTGACCACAGCAGTGAGTTTAATTAATCTGACCCCTATTTTCTTCTTGTAAAGCTGGATTTTCCAAGTTCACCGCTAAATTAATGAGGATAAGGAATATAATTAAGTGTTTAATTCTGTTTATCTTTTGTAAGCTAGATTAAGAAAGATTTAGAATAATTTTCTCACTTCTTCTTTTCCATGAGCACTTGAGCTGTTAAATGCTAAGATTCACTCTGCCTTGTGCAATGACTGATTTTGTTTCATTTTTCTGAGACGCTAAGGGCCCAGGCAGATGCTGGAGAGCTTGGAGACATTCCTGTCGTTTTTCCCTCCTCTCCAGCTGCCTCTCAGCTGGAGGTTTCTGCCCCGGCATCCTGCAGGTGGAACAAACGTGTGTGGCCATCCGCTGCTTTAGCGTCGAACCAGCAGCTTCGCTACGTTCCCTTCCTCAGCGCTTCAAACTGGCTTGGTTTGCTAAAGGGGATGAAGAGGACATGCACGTCTCATCCCACTGGCTGAGGTGCCCTGAGAAGAAACCAGGATCTGTAGTTTCTTAGGCAGTTAATAATAATTTGCAAGTTGAGTTGGCAGTGCAGACAGCCTTACGGTGGATGACGGAAGGTGCCGCATGTCCTCAGTTTATGAGCTGGCAGAGCTCATGGGTTTCAAGGAGGTGCTCAGTGCTTTGGAGAGGGCCTGATTAGAGACCTAAGGGATGCGATTTTCCCTCAAAATGATTTGTACAAACAGCTATAACATAGCAGGCCTTGGAAAATACAGTTTTCCCAAGTGATCCTTGCTTTTCCTCAGCAACCCGTATCATGAGATCTGTATATCTTGAAATGCGTAAGCATGGGAGGTGCTGATGCACATGGGGCATGGTGCCATCTATTTCCCTCATCCATAATGAGTCATTCAGAAATAGTTTGAAGATATTTTCTGCACCATGAAGTGGCCCTTGAGTCTGTGCTTTGTCCCAGAATCTCTGGCATACGTTACCAGCTTTGCGAGGGGCTGGGCCAGAGGAAGGTGGAAGGGAGTAGTTTCTTCCTTTGTAATGCAAGATCCGAGTCCATGTGAAACAAAAAAAAAAGAGAAGCACTTTCATATGCTGACAGAAACATGCCGCAAGATATGAACTGCAAGAAACAACACTGCTTGTGTTTTATTGATGAAAACGGGAGCATCTAGGTACTTAGCTGTGTGAATTCCTTGTTACTGACTTGGGCATCTCAGTGTGGACTGCAAAAATGCAGTTGTAAGCATCCGTTTTTCAACTTTTGCCATGTATTTCCGGTTGTTTAGTTGATTAGTTTTAAGTCGTTTTACCAAAGAGATTTAACATAAGCAAGCAGAGATATGCACTGAGATGCAAATCGTACAAAAAGCTTTAGTGACCATGGTGATGCCCTTTCCCCCTTGAGACCAAAACCGATCCGGTACTCAGTCTGAGTGCAGGAATACAACTGCTGCCGTCAAAAGCTTGAAAGGACATATTTACAAATGATGTTTTCCAAATACGTTTTTCCTTGATTGCGTTATAGAAACGGTTGCAAATGGGAAGAAGTTGTACTTTTAAGGAAGTTTTGGATATTTAATAATATTTTTCAGGTATAAAAATCAGCGATAGAGGATTAATTATATTGTGATTATTGGATTATTCTTTTCTCTCTTTTGTTTTAGCTCAGTATAGAATATTGTTTTTTAGTTTTGCTGTAATTTGCCCAGATGGTTTTCTGTCCTCACTTGTCCCTGTCTTGTTTTGGCAACGCTGTAGATACCGTATCCTCTATAGAGAAACACCAATCTTGGCAAGATTCCTGACAGCCTTTTATCTCTCCCTATCCATATGGCACTGTATTTATTGCCTAAAGTCTATTGTTTATTTCTAAGGATTAAGCGATAAAGCGAACAAGTTGTAAAGTGTCTTCACACATTATTTGTCTGCCCAGTGCTTGTACACTGTTTTTCTGTGAGGTTATTGTAGCATGTATGGTGGGATGTACTTCATTTGAAAGAGACCAGTGAGGAAGGTCTCTGTCAAATATATACATACCGCTCCAGATTTTACCCCAAAAAATAACCTTTGTTTAATTTTTTCTAATATTCCACATGTCCTGCACAGAGCTCTGCGTGTCATTAATGGAGAAACCACGTGGTCACCTGTGCTATGGTTCTGTACTGACACAAACAATCTGCATTATGGATTGAAATGTGAATTCAATGAGAACTGCACTGGGTTCTGTCCATCAATACCCTTTGGATGCTGACAGACCTTCAGTTCTTCTTCCACAGATGAAGGAGTCGGATTCTCCCCTAAATGCTGTAGCTGACTGGAAAAAACCCAGCATAAAGAACTACGGGATATGTATTTGTGTCAGAAATTCCATTGCAGAAATGAGAAATCTCCCTTGATCAAACTTTGGTGAAGATAAAGATATTTCCCCAGTGGTAGAGTTTTGAAAAACCATCAGTTTGCAATGGAATATTTCACTACACATTTTTCAGCCAGCTCTAACTTCGACATGGTTTTAATATTCAGTTTGCACAGTTATTTGTCTAAGCAAAGACGTGGCGACTATTATTGAATAATACATCATTACATTCTGTTTGTATTTTGGAACATTTATATACTGGTAGGATGATCTGTGACTTTTTCAAGGGTGTCTCTTGAGGCAGCTGCTCCAGCTATGGCAGCTAAAAATGCATTTGCCAGAAAAGGGGGGGAAAGGGCAAAGGGACTCAACAACTGAAACTTTAGTTTTGCTGGATTCTCAACATAAACATCTGAAATGCCATCACAATAGCTGTTAAGCTTCTACTTCTGCTCAGCATTATAACACGAGGAATGATTCCTGCCGCAAATTCTCGTTGCAGTTCATTGAAAACAGAGAGCCCGTTCCTGTAATGTCATTGCGATTGAATTAATCCAGTTATGTGGCTTTGCTAGGCTGGCTATTTTTGTTTCCCTAAGTTTTCAATCTATTTTCGTCTATCTCTTTGTATGTGCATCATGTAGAAAGAGGAGGAAGCTGCTCCCATTTTTAATTCCCAATGCCTCGTTTGGACTAAAAAACTATTTCTTTTGAGAGTGATGAAACATGAGATGAAATTGATGTTTTGGGTTGGTAAGCAGGCATCATTATACAGTAATTTTAGTATGAGTAAAAGAATTAAAAAGATATTCTTCCTCTCTCCCTAGCCCTGTTCTACATACATAGGTTTGGAAATCAGAGCGTGGAATGTAGAAGGTCTTGTATCCTGACAAGCGGGACTACAGGGCAGACCCGAATACAATACTGGTGCTTGGTGTAGTTGAAGAGATAGGAAGTCATGGTTTGTGTCAGTCATGTCTACACCTACAGCAGCCACGTTGCACAGGTGGAGATTATAGGCTAAGTTTCCAAAGGGGTTCACAGGAGATACGTGCAGAAACACCGGCAACAAGTAACAGGAATGATCCATGTACCTCCCACTCACTGCTCGGAAAACTTGGCCTCCTAAGCAGAGAAATGCTAAACTATGTTAAATATGTTTGCATTGCAGGAATATAAATGATCTCTGCCAGGGCCCACATTAGAGTCCAGGAATGATTTATTTTTCTGTTTTACCATCAAAATGCAGAAAATGTTGTACAGTTACGGAAGCTTGTAAAGCTTGGACGTTTTTCTGTCCCCAGTGTGATGTGCACTCATGAACCAGAGAACCTTCCTGAATGGATTCTTCCCTGAGCTGAAGCTTATCCTTTGGATAATAAACGTGCGTCTTCATTTCTACATGTGCATGTTGAGAGATTATTTCTTATACCTTAGATGCTGAGCCTATTTAGGCCTAGTAGTGGCTTCAGCAAGTCATTGCCCTCCCCAAAACAGAATTTTGGTTTGAACTTGGCTCTTTCTTTTTGTGATGTCCTTGTCTGCTGTGCCGAGGTTCCTACTATCAAACACTTGTTTCCTATTAGCTCATCACAGAACATAACGAGCTGATTATCTCCTGTGTTAGCCCAGGTGGTTTGAGTTTCACAATTATTTCCCTGGGAGTCACCATTTATTAACATCTCTTCTGTGAGCTGGCTGTAACCTACCTGTGCTGCACCAGACAGTTTTACAGCAGGTTTCAACAACGTTGAACAGGAATTAACAGTATGTACTCATTTCTGCTCCATCAATATGAAAGTCTTGTCTGTGTGTTTCTGTTAGTAGGTCACTCTCAGATCACTATTCAGTCTAATTTCTTCAAAGGCTTTTCCAGAAAACCATCCTATTCTTTGTTTGTCCGATAAATAAGGTCTGTCATTTTCTGACTATGCAATTTTACTTTCAGCCTTATTGGAAGGAATATTGTAGGGGTTTTTTTGTGTCTATTGTAAAAAAAAACAAAAAAGAAGAAAAATAAGTGTGCCTTTATGAAATGAATACAATAGTTTATGATACCATTTTGGATTTAAGTCAAAGAGTTTTGTGTAGACGTGGTTCTATATGTTGCATTTCTGTTTTAGCAGTCTAGTGTCGCTATGTGCACACACCACCTGATGCTTTCTGGAGTATTCAGACAGTCCGTGTTGTGTCCGTTTGGAGTTCCAGTGGTGTTTCCACTTCATCTCACTTTAAGTTGTAGTTTCGTTTTCTCACTGCAGCTGCAGTTTAATTTGGCTTAGTCTGGACAGAACGCCATTAGGGTTGCTCACGCAGCCTAAAACTTACGTCTCAGTAGCAAATAAAGGTGGCTTAAACATTTCTAGTTTAGTTGTTTCTAGTTGTCTGACTAATACACCATCAGTTTAAGAGTTTTATTTCTGTCTCTTGGCCATCAGCTTGTGAGGTGATGAGCGCTCTGTCCATGTTTTTCTTTCTTGCCTCTGTCCCTCGTATCTGCTGAGCTGACACACTCGGGGAGGCAGGTCTGGTTCACAACACGGACCTGTGGAGTGCTTAGTGCTGTGGGATCTCTTAAAAACTGCTGTCACGGGATGATAACTTTCAGGATTTTCCTTTATGTCCTGGGTGTTTTGTGTTTTGCCTCCTGGCATTTGCCTGTTGCCACAGCTCTTCAGACACAGGCTTTGTCTAATCAAACTGTCCTCTTCCAGCCGAGCAGCATTCTTTAAGCTTTCAGGTTAGCGCAACATCCGCTGGTTTGGAGAATCAAAGGACCCCCATACTTGGGGGCAGTCATGCACACAAATGCACATACAAAGAAACGGAAATATTTCTCTAGGTCTTCCTAATTGCTCCAGCAAATGAGTTTCCTCAGCTGAATGCCTGGTTTAGCAGATTTTGCCCTGGTCGGCTGAGCGGAGGTGGCCACGGTGGCTGCTGGATCAGCGCTCTTTGGAGTCACCGCGTGTTGGTTGTCAGGCAGCTTTGGGGAGAGCAGCTGCGAGAGAGTTGCATCAGCTCAGCTAATAGAAACATCAAATATGGGTGTCCAGTTCATGTAATAACAGCAAAGACTTGTCCATTTTGGTGAACTTCCTCTGCCTTATGTTTTACCAGCTTTTTCTCCCTCTGTTCATCTTGCCAACATTCCACATTTTCCCTGATAATGTTTCTAAACTCCATCTAGTCCAGCATTTACTTCCTTCAGTGTCTCTTTTCCCTTGTGTTTCTTGTAGCCTCTTTTGCAATCCGCTTGCTCTCATCCCCCCCCAAATCCCTCACTAAAAGGGCTGTATGCTTAATGCCATGTTTATGTTAAACCTCTCTCCCCATCCTTTTGTTGTCCTGCCTATTTCAGCTGTAAACTCTGTGCAGCAGCTATTTTATTACAAGATTTTTGGCACAGAACCTGGAAGAACGAGATTTGTACTTGGCAGGTCCCTGTGCACTATCAGTGTACACTTTGAAAATACAAATAAATTGGAGAGACTCTTTGCCTCCTTCATCTATTAACTGGAGAGAGTAACAGTTGCGTGCTTTTAAGAAGAGCTTTTTAGGTCTGCAGATGAAAAGGCTTTAGAAATGCTAAATATTAATTATTAGTAGTCATTAGCATTCCTGTCCCCTCTTGTCAGTGCTCTCATTTGCACCAATAACGTTCTCTAACAGCTCCTTTTCCTTTTTTTATTCAGTGGCTCTCCTGACAAAGAATATTTAGGAATGGTAAATGACTTTTTTGCAATTGGAATGAGACCCACCTGTTTTTTCAGTTTAGCTCAAACTTTGGTTTTTTTCCGTATCACATATTTTGTGTGTCTGTGTTCTTGCATGGCTGACATTACAGTATTAGTGCACCTTAAAATAGTTAATAAGAGCGGTGGTCGCAAGAGCCCTTGTCCTGCGTTACTGCCTTTTAAGCTCGGTTCAGCTCACAAAACCAGGTGGAGAAAAGAGACAGGACTCGAGAATGAACTGAGCAGTGCTATACTGACAGTGCATACAATACATCACACAAGAAGTATGGGATATAGCTTGGAGCCAGACCCTCGTTTTTCTGTTGTATGCTGGTGATCTAGCCAGAACATAATTTTAACAATATCCCCACAATACATGTTTCTTCAAAGAGAATTAAAAAATAAGAATTTTAAGGATGAAGATGGTACCAATCCTCTCTGTATATACTGTGTTCAGTGAAAAGACTATAGAAATGGATGCAGTTACGGCAGTCTGTTTGTTGGATTTTACTGACTGAATTCTGTGCTAGTGGATTATGGAAGAGCAGCTGATGTCATTGACCTGGACTTGTGCAAAGCATTTCACGCTTTCCCACATGACATCCTTGTGTCTGAACTGGGGAGACATGGATTTGATGGATGGACCACTTGGTGGATAAGGAATTGGCTGGATGGTCACGCTCAGAGAGTTGTGGTCAATGCTCAGTGTCCAAGTGGAGGCCAGTGACGAGTGGTGTTTCTCAGGGGTCAGTGCTGGGACCGTTGCTGTTTAACATCTTCATTGGGATCAAGTGCGCTCTCAGCAAGTTTGCTGACGACACCAACCTGTGTGTTGTTGTCAACACACTGGAGAGACAGGATGCCATCCAGAGGGACCTGGACAGGCTTGAGAGCTGGGCCTGTGCAAACCTCGTGAAGTTCAACAAGGCAAAGTGCAAGGTCCTGCATATGGGTTGGGGCAATCCCAAGCACAGACACAGGCTGGGTGGGAATGGATGGAGGGCAGCCCTGAGGAGGAGGACTAGGGGGTGTTGGTTGATGAGAAACTCAACATGGGCTGGCAATGTGTGATTGCAGCTCAGAATGCCAGCCGTGTCCTGGGCTGCACCAAAAGCAGTGTGAGCAGCAGGTCAGGGAAGGCATTTTCCCTCTCTGCTCTGGTGGGACCCCACCTGCAGAACTGTGTCCAGCTCTGAGGCCTCCAATGTAAGAAGGACCTGGATGTGTTGGAGCAAGTCCAGAGGAGGCCACAAAGATGATCCAAGGCGGGAACAGCTCTGCTGGAAGGACAGGCTGAGAGAGTTGGGGTGTTCAGCTGGAGAAGAGAAGCTCTGGGGAGACCTTAGAGCAGCCTCCAGTACCTAAAGGGACCTACAGGAAAGATGGAGAGGGACTTTTTACAAGGGTGTGTAGTGATAGGACAAGGGGTAATGGCTTTAAACTGAAAGAGGGGAGATTCAAAGTAGATACAAGGAAGAAATTCCTCCCAATAAGGGTGGTGAGAGCCTGGCCCAGGTTGGCCAGAGAGGTGGTGGATGAACCATCCCTGGAGACATCCCAGGCCAGGCTGGACGGGGCTCTGAGCAACCTGAGCTGGTGGAAGGAGTCCCTGCTCATGGCAGCAGGTTGGACTAGAGGAGCTTTAAGGTCCCTTCCAACCCAAACTGTCTTATGATTAATTTTATTGCTTCAACACACACACACATGCATAAATAGCTTCTATTGCCTCTTGGTGTAGTTTGCTCCGCCTTTTCAGTTCATTTGTGTTTCTTTGAAAGTATTGTTTCTTGTTGTTGTAGAAGTGCTTCACTTCATTGCAAAGGTGATATAAACACTAGCTATGAAAGCATTTTTTTCTTAATATACTCCCAATTCGACAAGTTATTCCGGACTTTGCTTTGCACAGAAACGAGCTCTCTTGGTTGTCTTATTCTACATGGTGCATTCTGGCTCTCAGGGTTTCTTGTGCTCTCTCTGGGACACACACTCCTGTACCTGTGGAGACTCACAAGGATGTGCCCAGCTCTGCTCATGTGTCCTGTGACAGTTTTCCAGTACATCCTAGAAATTTTTGGATATAGAAGCGTTCTAGGAATTTCTCAATTATTTCTAGAAATCGGAGCATTCCTGGATTGAGAGTCTTTCTAGGCTTTTCCCCAGGTTTTCTATGAATTCCTGCAAATGAGTGGTTTCTACTGTGAGGTGTGTGTGGGGGTGTGTGTGTGAACTTGGAGAATGTTTTAAATGCCTTCCAGGAATCTTTGTGTTTTCCAGACATTACTGGATTGAGAAACTTTCCAGGAATTTCCAAGCTGTTATAGCAAATCTTTATTTTGGAGGCAGATAACAAGAGGAAGCGTATAGAGCTATCCGGGTATGCTTTTGGATGGGGAATATATCTGTTGTCTAAATCTGGTATTATCTTCAATCTATACATTAATAAACATTTAGACGTTTGTGTTAAGTATGGAATAAATTCACGTAGCTCATTAGTCTGATGAACGTAATTACGTTGGGATGATAATGGCTTATTACTAACTGATACCTGAACATTTTCTCTAATGAATGTACCAACATTAATCTGGTGTCCTTTCAATAGCTACTTTGAAACCATATGCACATATTTATCTACAGTTATTTAGAGAGGCTTTACATGCTTGAACAGCACAGGTATGAAAGCTGTTCGGTGACATCAGGCCTTGGCTGCTCATTTTGCAAATCTCAGCTAATTCAAACTGCACATCTTAATAATTCAAGTTATTATCTGTTTCTTTCCTTCTCGGCTATTGTATATAGTGGAGAGATTTTTTTCATATAATAATCAAGCAGTTTGCTACATGATTATTTTTATTTTATTCATCCTCTGTATGTCACAATGTCTTGGTAACGCAGATATAGTGTAACTACCTGTGCCTAGTTCACCTGAGACTGTTTCTGTGTCGTTCTCAAATACACTGGCAGCCACTGGAGAGGTCACACATTAAATGTGTTTGCTTTGGATGTACAGCTTTACAGTCCATAGCTACATGAGTCACCTTGCAGTTGTGGGCCCAGATGATTTGCTCGTGTAAATCAGCACAGTTTTACTGGTGTCAGTACAATGAGAAGAGGTGATGTTGTTTGTCCCTTGCTGTTTGCTGTGCAGTCACTCCAGATATGATCCCAAACTCTTTTTTCTCCCATCACTGAGGAAAGATGCAGAAGTAAATCCAAACCAGCACTGATGCTGTGCTGGGCCAGCATGTTCAGGGCTGTGGTGGGTACCAACAGCAATGGACTTGAAAGGCAACACCATTGCCCTTCTGGCTCAGTTTATTAATCTTATAGAATGTTCAGAGCGACTACAATTGGGCCTTAATGTAGAAGAGTGGCTGCATGCTCTCCCTTCTGTATTTTCACCTTTCCTTATGAAGCCTGAAGTTGTTTCCCAAGGTAAGTTGCTGCTGGTGGGGGACTGGACAGCTATTGGCAAGGTGGAAAGTCGCGTGTACTTTGGCAGCTTAGGGAGGTAGAAACTACTCATCTGAAAAATAAATGTAAGTTACTAGATTACTTCTTTCATGAAGCACTTACACAACAAAGTGTGTTCCTAGTGCTGGTTCCTACTGCTGGCAGCCTGTTCCTCCTGCTCCCACCGACAGCACTGCCCGGGATGAAAGGCTGTGCACTGGTAGCTACTGGGGTACAATTCATCCAAAAATCATCTTTCTGCAAGGATTTTGGTGCAGTGGTCTGAAAGCCAGAGCTGCGTTATTTGGTGAATAAATACAGGAGAAATGCTTTCAGAAAAGCTCTATGCGTGTGAGTTCTGAAGCCACACTGGAAGCTCAGCCTACGTTATTTTAAAATGGTGCTTAGGAGCTTTAATCACTTCAGTGTTTTGATAATGCTCCCTGTTCCAAAGAGAAAATACAGACGGCGTTTTTTATTCCTGGTTCATTTCTGTGTCAGTCCAGGTACATGGCTTTTAGTGTTAAATAGCCCATGTGTTATCAAACATCTCGTGTTGCTAAGCAAGAGATGTTAAGCAGGATTTAAGTTGCCCATATCTGTCTTAAATTTGTGCTGGAAAACATACCCAGAAAACATCAGACTTGGTTTTATACATTCATACTGCAATGCACTCTCTTTCCTCTGAAGGATGTGGATGTTCTCTTTCTATTATTTTGGATCAACACAGAAGTTTTAAATCTTTTTCAAAGTGTAAACTATCTTTCAAAGCCTTGAAAGTTCATTTTATAAACCCAGATCAAATAGTTCTGACATTTGCTAGCTAGACATTTAAAGGCGCACTACAGAAGCAGTGCCATCTTTCACTGGGTGATTTGCTGTAGATAAAGGGCTAAACTGCATTCAGCGTTATAAACACAAGGAGTCCAGCGCGTGTGAGCAATGTCCTGGGGAGAAACATTCCTTAAATGTTAATCCATTGCTTTAACTTTTGTGCCTTCTTGTTCTTTCACAAAAGTAGGACTTGATATCAACCTAAAATTTCTTATTTTAATTTTTGAATTTAGTCTAATAATTCCTCAGAATAATCTTGAAAGTGATTACTCAGAAAATATGCTGAAGTCAAATTGGGAAATTCCAAACCGGGGTAGAATCAAACTAAAAATGAAAGTTTTACCTACCTGGATAAATAGACTGTTCAAATGGGTATATATGCTGATTAAGAGAGATAAAACAAATATATGAATTGCTGTTCACCCCTCCTGCTCATACCTGTGAGATTTCACTGTATTCGTTTTTATTTAACTGATTTAAGGCCTGATAATTGTGATCCCATTGTTAATCTCATTGTTAATCTCATGTGATCTCATTGTTAATTGTGAATCAGTGGGTAAGTTAACTTCCGTTTTAAATACTTGTAGCAGGATATCTGAGGCACTTGTCACTGGAGCAGATGTTTCAGTCATTGGTTTTTCTTGCGCACCGTTGTGTAGGAAACCTGTGCTGTTCTGGGACATCCAAGGGAGGTGACCTGGGGTGGAACTTCCCTGGGCCACAACTGTATGGTCGAGTAACGTTCTTAAAGGAGATGGGGCTGGCAAGGATGCTATTTTAAAACAGCTTTTGACTTTTTATGGCTAGAGTATTGAATTCTAAGTTCAACATCTTTGCGTGCGGTCAGAAAAGAGAAAGGCAACTGTTGTATGCTCGTACCTAGTTAAGCACCAGTAGGCAACTGATGTGTGTGTGGTATAGCATGTGGGCTGTGCAAGGGTGACATACCATTACTGCAACACCTTATCACTGCATGAGCTGGAAAGCTGAATGTTGCCATCCAGCTTTTGCTGTGGACTGAGTCTGGGAATCCAGGCGCAAGCTAAGAATTGCCTATTTAGTATTTTACGGCATTAATATCTAACAATATGTTAGCCTAATTATTGCAGTGTGTGAGATGAGAGCAACAATACACTGCAGTCACATCGCCAGTTTGCTTGGTCGTTGCTCACAGGTGAATTATCGGAGTGTTAAATCAGAGTCTTTGGAACATTCGCAATCTGTGGCCTGAATGTTTCAGTTGGGGACACACAAATGTAATTGCAGTTGCTTTTTTTATAAATTAGCCTAGATCTGTTTTTTACATGCTTCCGTGTTCAAAATATTTTGCAAACCGCTTAATTTCTGCATCACATTCTTAGAAGTTGGAGGAAGGTAAATATTATTGTCCCAGGTTTCCTGGCAGGAGCAGAACCACAGCGCTTGCTGGAGGCGGCAGTGATCTGAGCAGCGCTGATCAAAGGGCGCGTGTGCCGCAGCGGCCGCGTGTGAGGGGACCGGCACTGGCTCTGGTGGGACAGCCCAGGAGCCACAACCCTTGGAACGAGACAGTGCCTTAAATTTGCTCTAAATACTCCGTACTGAATAGCGTTGTGCTGGGGAATGGAAGTTCTGCTAATGGGTGGTGCTGTAGTGTAGAGTCTTGGATCTGGGCAGGAACAGCCCCAGGTTCCATTGTAAGTTGGGGAGCAACCTGTTGGAGACCAGTGCAGGGAAAGGGACCTGGGGGTCCTGGGGACAGCAGGGTGACCATGAGCCAGCACTGGGCCCTTGTGGCCAGGAAGCCAATGGTACCTGGGGTGGGTTAGAAGGGGGTGGTCAGTAGGTCAGAGAGGTTCTCCTGCCCCTCTGCTCTGCTCTGGGGAGACCACACCTGGAATATTGTGTCCAGTTGTGGCCCCTCAGTTCCAGCAGGACAGGGAACTGCTGCAGAGAGTCCAGCGCAGCCACCAAGATGCTGAAGGGAGTGGAGCATCTCCCGTGTGAGGAAAGGCTGAGGGAGCTCAGGCTCTGGAGCTGGACAAGAGGAGACTGAGGGGGGACTCATTCCTGGGGATCAATATGGAAAGGGGGAGTGTCAGGAGGATGGAGCCAGGCTCTTCTGGTGACAACCAGGGACAGGACAAGGGGCAATGGGTGCAAACTGGAACACAGGAGGTTCCACTGAAAGGTGAGAAGCAACTTGTTGGGGGTGAGGGTGGCAGAGCCTGGCCCAGGCTGCCCAGGGAGGTTGTGGAGTCTCCTTCTGTGCAGACATTCCAACCCGCCTGGACACCTTCCTGTGTAACCTCATCTGGGTGTTCCTGCTCCACGGGGGGTTTGCACTGGATGAGCTTTCCAGGGCCCTTCCAACTCCTGACATTCTGGGATTCTGTTCCATCACTGTGAGCAATTTGTGTTCTGTATAACCTCATACCCTGTACTATTCTATAGGAGCGTGTTGCACTCATAGGAATTAAATGGTTCTTTTTATTACTGGGATCAGTTAGCTGGTGTAGGTGGCACTTTATTATTTCCCCAATGATATCATGGAATATTCTGTGAAGATTAGTTATTTTTTTTTAAAAATCATTTTATAGTGAACACTAGAAAGAAACAGAGGAAATAAGCTTGTTGTCACACATATAGCCACAAAAAACCAGATTGTGATAAAATAATGTCCACTAAATGAGGCAGTGCCCTTGTGGAGAAATAAAAAATGTGTGCATGTTATTAAATGCAGCATGAAAATTGATATCCACAAAATGACCGAATTGAAACAATGCTGAAATGAACATAATTTGCTTATCTGTATATCTGACTTCGAATTACTATCATATAGTGTTCTTTGTAGATAATAACTATAATTAAATTAATCAATAAACAGATCTCACCATATTTATCTGGTCTGACCTTGGCAGCAAAATGAAAGGACAGTTCAGAGGAACTGCATTTAGTAAATAAAAGCTCGTGTGTATGTTGTTCCTTTAGTACAGACACCTAACTCTTTAGCGTTAGATTTAGAGGTACACGTGGTACGGCTGATGGACCCTTAGATATGATTGTATAACATACATGAAAACAGCTCTGTGGTTGGAAAAATAACAGGAAACAAGTTACAGAGAATAGCAGTTTGAGACTTTAATAACAAGTAGAAATGTATAGGCAGGGGTAGGTTAAGTTATGGAAATGAGGTATAGTGCTTTTCACTCCAGATTATGAAGAGAAACTGATGCAGACTGGGTGCATTTAGTGAGAGCCTGACTGTGTGCTGAACGATCAGGTTTTGCCCAAATGAAGTGTCTGCAGTTCTAGCAGTTGGGATCCACTCCCCTGCCATCGCGGGAAGAGCCGATTCACTGCTGATGGAACAGAAGGGGTGGAAAGGAAATAGGATGTGGAGTCTTCAGTCTGTCCCAGGCTCAGATCAATGAAATATGAAAATCAAACTAGTTTCTGATTGACATGCTGCGGCGGGTAGTGTGTGTCTAATAATTTTGGGAGTATATAGAGATTAAGGTTTGTGCTGTGTTTCAATCTTGCTATACAGAGAGAGAAAAGGTGGGAAAATGCAGAAAGTCAACTCCTAGACAGACAATATTGATAAGGTTTCCTGCTTTGTGAAAATTCACCTGTACTTTAAGACAGAGGCTGAATCCCACAGGTGATATTGGCTGATACTGGAGCAAATGGAGCCGCCTTCTCTCCAAGATACTGCAGGACAAGCTGTGCTTTCGGTACTATTGCTCCACAGACTAACTTTTATTTCAGGACATCAGGGCAACCAAATGACTGAGAGTCAGGTCTGGAATTCTCCTGTTCCTCTTGCTCCTGGTTGATGTGTTGTTGGATACCTGGTAGTGAGTTCCAGGGCTGGGCTGATCGATGGTAACAATTAATGGAAAGATTAATTGCCTTCTCAGATTAAAACCGAATGTGCAGTGTAAATTATTCTGGCAATGAAGGTGTCAATGAGAGCTTGAAACAGGTAAAGCTTCAAAGAAATTAAATTGATGCTCTTGGGTGTTTCAACTTGTGATTGGGTGAGCTGGAGCCATTGACTTTGTATTCCATGGATACTGAAAGTCTGAGACATGTAAAATAGACATGGATGTGTAAAATTGACTTAATTTCTACTTATTCTGGAATAAGACCTGTCAGAGTTGCGTAATAGGCATAAACATATAGAGTTGTCTGTCATGTTCTTCCAGAAATCTTTCAACAAAGAGACATTGAAACTCAGAGTTCATGGGCATATGATCCCCTGTAAAGAGACCACCTGCTTGCTTGATATGAGCACTTAATTTTAGATTAAAAATACCAACTGGTTTAATTCAATAACAGAGTAAAATCTGGCTTTGATTTAGAAATTTAGACTGTAATATAAGATTTAATCCTGTAGATTAAACAAAAAGTAAAGCTCAGCTTTTTAATGAGCTCTAGCAGAAGTAGATTAACATTTTTTACTCTTGTTCATGCTTCTTCCTACTTGCAGCATTTCCAGCTAGATTTGATTCTACACCAGACAGTCCATTTTAAGTGTGATTTGTCTGTTTCTCTTCCCCTGCCTGGTATCACTGAGCAGTGTAAGGAGGACATGCACTCTAAAGGGCTTGAGGTTGTCAAAGAGCTTTGGAAAATTTGGAAATACCTTCCATGAAAAATTAAATTCAAGTACAAATTATCTTGTGGATACTCTAGGATTGTCAGTTTTCTGTGATATTTGGAAGAAGCAACAAGAAGAGAATTTTGAGCTGGTAGCACTCCTGTTCCAAAGAAGATGCTTAGTCAGCAGTAAAAATGACTATGAGATCACTTGAAAAAAAGATGAAAATGGGTTTATACAGTTTAGCTAAATGGTCATTTTATGACAAGTTGTGGTCTGAGGAGAACAGAATGACCTTTCTTCTGGTCTGAAAGTGACAGATGCTGGTAGAAAACTGTGTGGTCTGAGTGACCCGTCGTACATTGAAATAAAACCAAGGAAGGGAAGATGTCCCAACAGTGAGGCCTGTCAGAACCGTTGAATTACTACAACACCAATATTTGATTGATTTAAGAGTCTCGGTGCCAGGCTTCAGGAATCACTTCCACAATATACCTGAAAAGTCCCACTGCTGCCAATAATTGATGTGAAAAGCGGCAAAGGACATAGAATGGATTTCTGCCAGTAAGGTGGGATAGCTAGAGCTAAGCTTACGGTTTTCAGCCAGGCTTTCATTTGCAGCATACCAATAGTTTTGGGCTAAAGATGGATTAATGTGTGGCATCCGTGCCCCACGAGCAGCGCAGGAGAGAAGCAAGTGGCTGGAGGGGGTTTGTTCTCCCCCTCGCTGCATTTATTGGCCCCAATGAACGTTCCAGAGAGGAAACCAGATGTGAGCCAGGGATGACTTGAAAGGACAGGTAATTAATATCATCTGCCGTCACTTTCTTATCTCGATGGGCTGATGTTTCCAGCGCTGACCCGGGCTGGGGGGAAGCGCGACCTCCTCCATACAGAGGAGAGAGGTCGGAAGGCTCCGGAGCCTCCCCGAGTTCTGCTCTGTCCGTGGGGTGCAGGCGTTTGAATTGGGGGGGTGCCCATGAACACTCCCTTGCCGCAGTCTGTGTTCTAACAGCAAGCTCCTTTAACTGTCTTTTCACCAAGAAAAAGCATCAATGGTATTTTCGTATGTTGTGTTGCTTCCTCTCCTTAGTTTGCTTTTAATTTATTTTGTAATCAATGTCAAGTGCCTGACAATTTGTTGGAGAGGGAGGGAAGGCCTGCAGAAAAACAGCAGTATTTCCAATAGTTGATATATTAAAAAAAATAAATCACCTTTTGCACGTAATTATTTCTGGCATTTTGTCCATCATATTGTAATGAGCTTCTTCAGAGGAAATCGAAACAGCTTGTCTCTTTGAAAGCAGAGATGCAACTATTTTTTGGTGTGTTTGTTATCAAAACACAAGCTGTTTTTCCTTCCTCAGAGGACACCTCGCTGTACAATGGGAGAAACATCAAGAATTAAATTAGACAGCATCAAGTTCACATGAAAGAAAATACATTTCTTTAAACAGATTTTTTTTTAAGGGAGAGGGAAGATGCAGGGGTTTAGCAATCTGACTCTTTTCCAGCCTGTGCTACTTTCTCTGCGTTGCTGTGATAGTAAGGAACCAAATGGCAGATTTCACGATAACAGTCTAATTGTGAACAAGAGGCTTGAATTAACTGAAGTCATTTGGGAGGTCTTTGATAATTCCATATATTAGCAGGGTCTGGTACACTTTCTGGTTCCCTGCACGTTTCAGAACATATATCTGACTTTGATCATTTTACTACATTAAGCATAAATCACAGACTAATTTACTATTTGCTTTGAGTGGTTCTTCATATAAATCTTTGACGTTTTTTCAGAATCAGCGATGGAGTTTATTTTCTAACCCCGTGTACTGGAAAACACCATTTCCAGAGGCAGCAATTAGAGCAGAACCACTAAAAGTGTGGGGTGGAGCCCCCGATTGTCAAGGGCTTTAGATCATTTCAGAATCTCAGCTCGATGGCCACAGCAGTTGGTTTTTATGAGTGTGCACGTACCCGGATGTGATGATTGGGAATATCTTTATAAATAGGTTGTAACAGTTGTAAAATACATTTGCGTACTGAACCTCTGTTTCTAGCACAGCAGAACTGAAGTGCTGCATTGTTTTAATGCAATTAGTTGAAATCTCATCAAGGACATGTTCATTTAGAGGGCCTTTGCTCTGTGTCATCATTTACTTACAGGTCTTTTCATTAAACAATGAATGAGTTGCTCAAAATAAGAAGTAACTAGAAAAAAAGGTGCAAAAAGTGCCCAGACTTGCTTGTTTACCAGTGTGTTAGCAATTATTATTATTGTATACATAATTTGTTTGCCAAGACAAATTCTGTATTCCGAGCCTACTTGCTTGCTTTACTTATTATTGTCTTGATCTTTTCATAATCACCTTTTTTGCCATTGGTATTTTTGCAATGATTCCCTTTAAGTTTTCAGCATAAGGGTAGTATAATAACTAAATAAATGTGTCCTAATTAATGGAGAGTATATTATTGGTGGTGGCAGAAATAGCAGGCTGCCCCAGAAGGGCACCAGGCTGGATTCCCGGTTGAGATGCTCACGATCCGGGTTCACTTATTCAATCAGGGTGCAGTTTTCTTCTTTTGGAGCATCGACGAACCAGCATTTCAAGGAAAGCTTGAGGGCTTCAGTGATTAAACCCCAGTAAGACTGGGACTGCCTCAGGCGGTCTTCAGCTTCTTTAGATTATTTGGAAGCACCACTTGGAGCCATGAGAGCGAATCCTCCTGGTGATGGGAGGCAGGTCCTGCATCCGTCGGCCGTGGAACAGGCGCAGAGCAGAAAATGAAGAGTTGCTGAAGCTGCTTTAATTATGGAGAAGCTGGTTTGTATGTCTGGAAGTCAATGAAGTTAATGCGTTAGGCCTGAGCTTGATGCTGCGTCTTGGAATAGTTACCTGAGCTTTGGGATCACTTACTATTTAGCTTATATTGAAGACATGGAAGGGGGCAATGAGTAGGCAAAGCCTCTATTTCTAAAGGCAATAAGGACCATAATTTCAAAGGTGTTGAGGTATTTAAGGTTGCAAAGGTTACAAGACCAGGTAGTCAAGATGGTTAGCTACCAATTCGTGTGGAATCCTGTTGAAATTACTCTATGTTGGAAAGAGTTTGATGGGATACTTATGAAAATCTGCTGGAAACCCACTTAGAAGCTTTATGTGCTTTACAAAGGGCTACTGGGGTGGGCACTATTGACTTAAACCAGCTTCGGCAAGACTGCAGTCGCCAAGGTACACTTGGGTTTGTGGTTTGCTCTTATTAGAAGATGGAGATATTTACAGGCTTTTATTTTACTGTCAGACTGGATAGAGATTGTGGAAAAATGAGAAGAAAAATTCATAATGAACAAAACACCTGCTGAACCATGATAAAGAAATGTTTCACTTGCTACATCTCTGACCACGCTGATAATAATCCTACTAATATAAAAATAACATTGTGTTTTCAGTTAACACTTTAAAAAGTGAATTTACATACTCCCTTTTCAAAAGTTACTTTTGGGATGATTTTCAACCAAACAGACACAAATTTGAAAATACTTAGCTGGCAGTGAATGGGTATTTTTCATAATAAGAATATATGATGACAGTAAAAATTCGCTTTTTATTTCCTCCTTGCAGGTTTTTCCTTTGTAAATGTGTCTTTTTATGTAGTTACATACACATGTCAATTCATGCGTATTGATTAACTTTGCTCTTTGTAAACAACGAAATTATAGATATTGATGCTTCCTTATCGATTTACGGTTCTTTAAAACTTTTATAGTTAGGTTGAGTTTATTAAAAATCTCAAATGTGAATACTAGATAAGATATTTTAATGTATTTCTGTATGTGAGAAACGCATCTTTACGAGGATGTTTATGGTTAAGAACCTGAAACCTTCAAAAATCCCATCTATATATATGTATTTACATCCATCTAGTTTAGGTTTGCTTCCTTCAGTAATGAGTTTGGTTAGTACAAAGGTATCAAATACTGTGTAAAAAAGGGGAGAGGAGAATAAAAGTTAAAAAAATTGAACAGTGCTCCTTATTTCTTAATATAGCGTGTTAGAATGTGACGTATGAATGGTGTTAGCCACGTATCTTTTGAAACGTTGTGTTATGAATAGCTGACCACCGCATAGTTTGGGGCTAGAAAGCGGCACAGAGTGCAAAACTAATTCTGGCGTTTAAGGCAGATGTTTGGTTTAGTTTTGCTTTTGTGAGAACATTGAAAGAATCTGTGTGGTGTGTCTCGAAATGAAACATTTGGTATCAAAGTGTTTTTCTGGCAGATAAGCCAGTATTGCATAAACTCGTTCCTCAGGATCTGTTTTCAGCAAAAACAACTTCTGGCAGTCTCCAGCTTTTTATCTTTCCTGAAGGGAAACCTAAACTAAGCACACTGAGACCTTAAACCGAGCTTCTGATTCTTGTCTTTGGTCACCCCGAGCTCTTACAGAGTATCTGAGCTGTTGCCTCTGTTACTTTAGCATAGACCCAATTTATCGATGAGAGTGGTTTTGAGGCCCAGTATCCAGAAGTAAGAACCAGCATTAAATCTTTGCATACTCTGTGCTGCTCTATTTGGCCTTAAGACTCTTTTCCATCGATTAGGCAATATTACACTCTTTCTTCTGGGTACGCACACAGAAAACGTCTACGTGAATCCTGACTGAACCTTACACTTTTTAACATAGATTGTCTCCAGAGTCCCAGAGTTGCCTGGGAAAAGCATCTTTCATGGCCGACTGTTAAGCAAAAGCATCTTTGTTTTCTGTAAAAGCACCCCTGAGATCTGTATTATGCTAAAAGTAATGGAGGAGCTTTCTTTTTGCCAGTAATAATGCTATCAGCATCTTAATTGCATGAGCTAGGTTTTTAAAAATGTAAGGAAATAGCACAGCTAATGAATATTTGGAGGCTTTGCTTCAGAAGCAGAGAAGATCCTGTACATGGCAGCAGTTGGGTGCTTTCCTAATTGGTCTTATTAAAATCTGCGTGTTTTGAGGAGAGCGCTTTGCAGGTGGTCTGTTCGCACGGGAGCTCTCAGGTGCATCCTTCTCGTGTTTGGCAAGTCTGATGCTCAGAAAAAAATGGGCTGTGAACCGTAGTTCACGTGTATCAGCACTGAGTCCCAGGATGGAGCTTTTTCAGAATCATTCTTAGGACCCTGTCATATTTTTTCCTGTGTTTCCTCTTGCACTCCGCGTGGCTCTTCGTTTGCCTCAAGCACTAAATACTTGGGTTTGGGATGCTCTTCAGTTCAGGATTTTTATTGTTTTTCATATCCATTTGCCCCTCCGCCTTCTCAGTATTTTACTTTTAGGCCAGTTTTACAGTCTGTTAAGAACTGCCCCTTCTGATTCCTGAGTGTTCTGGCCTGTTCTTCACTTTATTTCACTGGTTCAGACATAGAGTGGCTTCAGTTGATTATCTGTTGGTTTTATCAACTTGATGAAGAATAACATTCTTCTGCCCTCCCTCCCCTAGTTGTTAAAGACAATAAATCATCATAAAGTTCTGAGGCTCACAGATGGAGGGGGACTGAGTGGCTGAGGTAACTGGTGCTATTCAAGGGCCTTTGGTGAAATACAAATATTTCCTGCTGAAGTGATTTAGTGATGAGCTGCTGCTTGGGTTCTTCTCTCCTTGTAGTTGTTTTCTCTCTAGTAATTTTCATTATGTATAGTGGTGCCACCTCTGTTGAATTTCAGGTTGTTGATTTTTAGACTTCCGCTTTACCAGTTTCGATTGTAACTCTTCTTTCCAGATTTTTTTTGCTTTTTTTTTCTTCTATCTTGCAAGTAAGTTGAAAATAATCAGCAGAACTAAGTAGAAGCTAATGGACTTCACATGGTAACCTTTGGATTGATAAGGCGTTGATGATAAGTCAGTTTTGCTCGTGGTATTTCTACGGTCTGGTCTGCATCTCCATCCCTTTCATTCCGTGTTTGTTGGCTCGGCAGTGGGGCCGTAGCCCTCAAGAACTTGAGTCCTCGCTGTGGATAGAGATGCCGGTGTTGAAACAACGCAGAGGCAGGAGGAGGAACCCAACACTGCTCACAGGCAAAGCTCATGCAGGTACATGAGGAATCAGCAGAACAGCCCTTCAGTTACACACACTGTCCCTGCGTCCCTTTGTTTGTCTGATGTCTATTCTTTGACTGTTGCTGCACTAATAGATTTTTCTGGCCATATTGCTGCCCACATCGTAGTTGTCACCACAGGAACTCCTCTGTTGGTGCCAGCATCTTCTGCAACCCCTCGTGTGTGTTCTAATGGCGTTGTTCTTACCCTTACCAGGACATGGCAGTTGTGGGGTCGGGCTGTCCTTGTATCTATGGAACTGATTACCTTGATGTTGTTCTTTGGAGGGTAGAAATCAGATCATTTTGACGCCTTTACAAATGAGTAATTCAGGTGACTAGTTAAGAAAATAGTGCACATTTAAAGAAAAGGCTGCATGTGTTCAAAGAGAGCGAGAGAAAATCCTGACAGCGGAGCCCAGTGTGCAGAGAGGGGGCTGAACATCCCACACAAAACCGGGTGAAACCGGGGGGAGAAAACCTGCTGGGGACCTGGCAAAGCCTGGGTGCCAGTGAGGACGAGAACAAGCTGGCTTCACCTGCACAAGTGTCTGTTTTGCCATGGAATGTTATGGGAACCCATTCAAATAACTGAAGTCTCAAGATCCCCTTAGTCTTGCAATCCTTTTACGCTGCGTTCTAGGAGCAAGCAGGAAAGTGGTCTTGCTCAATTTTCCTTCCTCCTTGTTATAGTTTCCTGCCTTGCTTTGTATGTGAGTGAAACTATTCCCAAGGGAATCGTATTTACAGTCTTTCCTGAAGGAGTTCACAGAGGAGTGTTTATAAGAATCTTTACTTGAGTAACAGGTTTTTTGTAATTAAAACAAATTTTTTCAGATTGAAACCCTTAAAGATTTTTCTGCACATGAAGCATTTAACAATAAACCCAGCATTTCTCTTTTACTCACTCTCACATGTGCAGACTCCCTTTCTTTCTCCGACTTTCAGTTATAGTATTTATTAATGATACAGTGGAGTTCTGTAAGATATTTTGAGCACAAAAGCCTGTGTTCAGCAAATTGTTATGACTAATACCGTATCCAGTTACCTGAACGTTGGAGGTATATTTTGTTGCATTGCCAAAGAAAGCATCTAATAATACTTCTAGGAACTTTAACTGTAGGATATAAAATGTGTGGTGTGTGTCTGTTCTTGGCAATAACTTTAGAGTGAAAACCAGATTTTAAGAAAATACGTATCACTTATTCTATGTCTGTGCCTGTTGTTTTTTCACCACAGGTTTGCAGTTCTTTCGTTGCAGTGAAATTCTATAAGTTCTGTTATAAAGCGATTAGCTGTTACATAATCATTCAAAGAGTACCGAAATATAGTTGAAACTTCTCATGATGTTTTAGATTATTACATATTGAGAGTGATGGGAGACTATGATGGGAGTAACAACCATATAAGTTAGTATTACTGCATATTTATGTAGTGTAACTGTATAAGAGTCTGAGTATTGGATGAACCTTAATAGCACAATATGGCTAGATCTGGTATTTAAAATTAGTGTTGCTTACACATGATCAAAAGGGTGCCTTTGTGGGAGGTGTTTCTGCTTCAGTCACAACTTTTGCTTGTCCATGGATTCATCGTATGGCTCCTTGGAATCAGCTTACTGCTCTGTGAAATGACAGTGATGATACCTACAACCAGGGATGCGTTTATCCCACAGCTGAGGCCCTGTGTTTGTGGCGGGCTGAGATTTAAGTGGCAAAGGGAAATGCATTTAGCAAAGAACCCAACTTGGGGGAAAATAGATTTGGATTACTTTGCAGAAACCATAAGTAGACCTTTTGGATTATAAGGAAAACTAGTACCAGCAGTTCTTAATGTGTCTAAAGGATTACGCTGTACTTATAAAACAGCAAAATTGCCACTTTCTAAGTTCATGAATGTCCTGTTTTTGTTAAAAGTTAAGACAACAATAGCAGGACTTTACACCATATGGGACCCCAGTGTTTGGTTATAACAAGAAAACGTTCCAAAGCTTTCTACCCGAGACTTGTAGACAACAAAGAGTCTTACACGGTGTTTAAAGTCAAGGTGGAGCAGCAGGCCCTATGGTGGAGGAGCAGCAGAGCACTGATACCTCTGGCAGAGGGATGTTCTCTAGGAGGTGCCGCTGACCCCTGCGTGGGTTGGGACAGTCCCAGCACAGACACAGGCTGGGTGGGAATAGATGGAGGGCGGCCCTGAGGAGGAGGGTTTGGGGTGTTGGTGGATGAGGAGCTCAACATGACCTGGCAATGTGTGACTGCAGCCCAGAAGGCCAGTCATATCCTGAGCTGCGTAAACAGGAGCGTGGGCAGCAGGGGGGGTGACTCTGCCCCTCTGGTGAGACCCCCCTGCAGTGCTGGTCCAGCTCTGGGTCCTCAGCACAGGACACACATGGACCTGTTGGAGAGGGGCCAGAGGAGCCACAGAAATGACCTGAGGCTGGAACAGCTCTGCTGGGAGGACAGGCTGAGAGAGTTGGGGTGTTCAGCTGGAGAAGAGAAGCTTTGGGGAGACCTTAGAGCAGCCTCCAGTACCTAAAGGGACCTACAGGAAAGATGGAGAGGGACTTTTTACAAGGGTGTGTAGTGATAGGACAAGGGCTAATGGCTTTAAACTGAAAGAGCGGAGATTCAAAGTAGATACAAGGAAGAAATTTTTTACAGAGAGTGTGGTGATTCACTGCGTTGCCTAGAGAGGTGGTAGATGAACCATCCCTGGAGACATCCCAGGCCAGGCTGGACGGGGCTCTGAGCAACCTGAGCTGGTGAAGATGTCCCTGCTCATGGCAGGGGGCACTGGGGGAGCTGGGAAGGGCCCTTCAACACAAACCATTCTATGAAATGATAGCAATGGCATGCATTAAACGAATCAGAAGCAACACCAATTGAAAGACAGCAGTACAAAATCACATCATCGGTTATCCTCTAATGCTAAATGAAAAGTCATCAAGCAAAGATAAAAAGCAATATTACTGCTGGGATTTATTTTCTTCCTCCAAACCAGCCCCAAGCAGCAGTGGTGCCACGTGCCAGAGAGTGTGCACTATGTAGAGGTGGATCAGCCCAAAGCTTTGCAACAGTGTCAGCTCTACCTTTCAGTATGGGATGCGTTTTCATGTGCCCAAAGAACAATAGGACTTCTGATCAAAGTTTAAATCATTCAAAAGGATCAATACTTTTGAAGGAGATAACTAAAAACGTGTGACTGGCTCTGGTTGCTTTTGTGTTAAGATCAAGATGAACTTTGTTTGACACCTCCCAATACAAGCTGTCAGATACTTATGTTTCTGACCACTTTAGGTGTGCTTCCCATAAACCAAACATACCATCCGGATTAGTTTGTGTTGGGTGCCTTTTCTGTCAAGTGCCAGATTATCATTTGCTTTTGTTAGTGGTTCAACCAAATCTTGTGCGGAGTAATGTTTCTGTCCCTAGGATATCATATCCCCCTCATCCTGTATCACTTTGTGGCATTTATAAATAACGTTATTTCTGTTTTCTGTCTTAGATTGCAAATACCACACTTCTCCAGAGCAATTTTTGACACCAGTTATCCTGATTTTTTTTGTCTTCTTGAGCCAAACAAATTTGCAAGTGTTAACATTTACCTTTGTAATGCGATACACCGACATAGTGTTTTATCCCCCGAGTGTCTATTTAATCTGTGTAGTGAAATTGTACACACATCTATGCTGTAGCCAGAGAATATTGTATTGCTTGCCTGTCTCTTGTTATCTTTCCAACAAAAACAAATGATATTCTGTCATTTGAATGAGATGACACAATCTGTAGCCAACTCATATTGTTTATTTGTTCTTTGTAATCTTAGACCTAAATGGATAAGGAATATAGTTTTTGAAAAATTGTGTAGTTTAGCATGTAACCTTTTATCCTCTTACTTAAGACACTTGTGTAGCTGGGACAAGCATTCTTTGCTTTCTGGTATTCAAACTTATGTATTAGAGATTGCCTTTTTCTATGTATTGCTAAACTTTCTCCTTTTGTGTTTCCGCTCCCTTTTCTCATCTTCTTTCTTCTTCTCCTTTTCCTGTTTCCCTTCTTTTCTCCCGAGGTCCTGAGCAAGTGGTGCCGGCAAACACAAAGTGCAGAATTAGGTTGCATAAACAGTAAGTCGATCAAAATTCCCTGCAGGAAAAGTAAATCTGATTTACTGATGTATTTATTGATTTTTCCCCAATTTTGGATCTGCCGGCTCTGCCAGATTTGTATTGCAGAGTTTATTTTTTCCCTTGGTTTTTGTGACTGTTGAACTGCAGGAGAAGATGGGGCTGACTAATTTGTATACATGCAAAGGACCCAGGCAGGTTTTATTTCCAAATTCAGTGTCTGAGACCTTACCAGTTGTATCTGTTACACCTTCCCATGGCGCTTGTGGGCGTCTGGCCCAGGTAAAACACGTTGGCCATTCTCAGTCACTGATTTAAACATTACTTGATATAAACCTCAGTCTAAGCCACTGACTTGTGATCAGAGCCTCTCCGTTACCTATGAGGAGCTCATCACAAATTGCTGCTTTTTCTGTTCTTGATGCTTTCCACATTTCCCACCGTGAAAAGAGCTTCATCTGCATCCTTTCCCTTATATGCTATTAAATGACTTTGGTAAATCTCTCTTTAAGAAACTTTATGCCCGAATAAATGTAATTGTATAAAATCTCCTAAAGGTTCTTCCTGTGCTGTTTTTTCAATGGTTCTGGCTTGGTTACCCTGTCTCTGAATTGAAGTGTTATACAGTAGAAACGCCCAAAAATGTTAACTGATGCTGAAGTATTAAGGGATAAAAAAAGACATTGATATTCTATGTTACATAGCTGGTTTACTATTGTATTCCATACTTCAGAGCTGGTTTACTATTATTAACAATCCCCAATTTGCAATTGGAAAGTCCCATGTTCTGTTACACTGTGCAATTCACATTCAAATAGCCTATAAGTGACAGTTTGTAGTAAGGGAGCTATAACTTGGTGCTGAAGTTGCAGTCAAAACATGTGTTTCCAATGTAACCACGGCAGGAAAAAGAAGTAAGGCAAGTTACTTAATTCATCTTCATAGGTGGTACTTTGTAAATGGAAATTGTGTGGCCTAATTGACATGGAAGAACAATTTTACACGTGGGTGGGACGATCTTTTCTATAATGAAATGATGCTTCTTTTCTGGTAATTCATAGCTAAATGGCTTCACTTTGGCTTTCAAAGGCACGTGTAATTTGATTTTAATTCACAAGGAATATGTGCAGTTCTTTAAAAGGTGGAACTGTTTCTGAGTCATCCACATCTTGGCACAGAAATACAGGCACTTCAGTCCAGTGCAAAGTAAGAGCTGTTGGTGAATGAAGAAAAGAAGAGCATCATCTTTTTGGTGTGTTGAGGTGTTTCCATCCCCGGGCTGGTGCAGCGCCCAGGGCTGGAGATGAGCTGGGGCTGGTTTAGGGGGTGATGGCAACAGCAGACACTGAAGCACCAGAAATATTTGACGCGCTTTGGATACGGGACGCCCCACAAAGCTCATAAAATCGTGAATTAAATTCTGTCAGCGCGGTCCCTTGTCTCTGCGCTTTGAGTTCCACTGTTGGGGCAGGTGCAGAATACAAAAAAACCCTGATGTGCGACATTTAATCTTCTTGTTATTTAATTTCACATACAAACGTACAATGCAATACAACAAATATTAAATGTGTATACTAAATCACATGAATTCAAACCTCCATTTATTTTATCAATTGCTTAAGCTTATTTGATCATAAGGGACAGGGAGACCAAACAGCTATAAAAGAGCTCCATTTTCTATCAACTGAACCAAATCCTCCTTTGATCTGTTAATCCCAAGTTTATAAGGTTAGGAGATAAGCAAGCGTAACTAAATTCCTTTTTCTTTTTGTCCACCTAATAGTCTATGAAGCAAAGCAAACATAATAAGCTTCTTTGCTGCTTTTCAGCCTCTTCTTGCTGAATAATTCAAAAAGTGCATTACAGGTTTTATGAGTACAACTGTACACACAAGCGATGTCCCGTGATTTTTTGCGTGCCTCAAATTTGCATGTATTATATTTATATTTTGCATTGGTGCCACAGAAGCTGCCTGCCCCCTCGCTCTTGGCTTTTCCAGAGGTCTTTGATGCTTGCTGGAGGAGAAGGCTTCTTTTGTCTCTGATAGCCCCGAGGCAGATCTAGGTTAGCAAGAAAGGTTTCAGGCTTGTGAAATGTCACAGTAATGGCTGTCTCTCTGCATTGAAATCCCGGCCCTCTGCTTTAGAGGAAAATGAATCGCATTCCCAGCAAGGGAAGGAGAGCTTTTGTTGGAGGAGACTGCTAGTCTGCTGCTTAAGAAGGGGATTTAATTTTCCCCTCCAGGCTTTTTGGCCAGCCCACTCCGCTTGCCCTGGTAGAACTCCAATATCACAGCAAAGAGAGAGCGATCAGCCATTAATCGTTGGGTGGACGGAGCGTTTAAAATACTGTATGGATTCAGGCAGGAGTAGATGGACAAAGCGCAAATGTGTAGCATTTTACTCTTGCGTTTTGGAGAAGCGTTCCTTGGTTCATTCGTTGTCGCTGAGCTGGCGTCACACGTGCTGCTTGTTGTTACCCCCTCTCAAAACTTACAGTGCGCAGAGAATTAAATGGAGGATTTATATCGCCTACAAAGTGCCCGCTTTACATTTCTCATGAAAGTGGGTGGATTACTCCAGATAAAAATGTAAGAACTGCAACATTAGCTCTGCAAGCAGAAAAACCTTATTGAAAGAATTCATTATGCTGCTGGTTTATATTTATGTTTATCTGTTTCATAAAGTATGGTTGATTAAATAGCTATTGTTGCATACATAATTAAATGTTGCTCTAGATAAATATATATTAGACTTTGATTACATTGGTATATAGAGAATGAAACTTTTTTTTCCTAAATGAATATAGATTCATTATTCTGTCAGATACGATTTTGGTAGAAAACAGAATTAAAGGGGTTTCCTATTCATTAAATAACATCATTAGCACGTCTGCTGGGGAGGGGTTAGAAAAAGTTTATCAAGACCTTTTTGCATTCAAGACCAATTTATTAAAACAAGAAGATGCTGTTGTTAGGCTGTGAATTGACCTGATTACTTCTAGTTCCCAGGTACTTCCAGTTCCTTGGGCTGGTAGATGTCATAGTTCCATTCAAAACTGGTATTTTTATGTTATATGAGGAAAAGTACATAATTTATTCAGTCATATACCTTTGGTTGAACTTGCCATTGAAGTGGCCGCCTCACGTTGGAGCCTGTGTCTGGGAAGATGTCCCCGTGTGGCCTTGGTGCACGTGTTTTCTTGGCGGGGAAAGCGAGACATCCTGAGATTATTTTCAGTTACTAAAGACATTGTTCCTTGGCCTAGCTAGTCCATACAAGAGGCATGCCATATGTGTCTTAATGATGATAAAATGGGCAGCCATATGGTTACGATTGTTGAGATTCAGAGAGTTGGTTCCTAGCTCTCCTGTGCTGCACTTGGGTCAGCTTTGGCATTAATGTGTTGGTTCCCTAACTCTAAAAAAAAGAAGGGTTAATGGCTTCTTAATCTCCATGGAGTTCTGTTTTCTGGATATATCATGAAAGAAGTAGATTTAAGGAGGAATTTAAGTGAATTTAGAGACGTAACCCTGTTTTCCACCTGAAAGGTTTCATATTAAGCCACACTCTCCAAACGCAGAGGCCAGAAATTTGCTATAAAAGAAAGAATGATTCAGATGATTCCAAACCCTAAGCTTTTAAGGAAAGTATCTACAATAATGAAACTCTCAAAGACGCTTTTGGCATTATTTTTCTCATTCGTGTGCAGATTTCTTGTTGAAGAAAACAGAATGAGGGGTGAGTTGTCCCCTTTTAATACTGCAGTCCTGTGAGCCATTTACCAGGGAATGCCGATTCATTTGAATGGAGTGTAGTAATCCAACATTCTCTCCGCTCTCCTGAATGAACAGAACTCAACGTGTGTCTCCTGAGGTTTGTGTTCCCCGACAATAGGTCTTTCCCATCTTTTAAAATCTTTAAATAAAAATAAGATCTTAAAAGAAGTTTGTAGATCATCTGTACGTGAGTTTTCTGATCCTTGACAATTACAGAATTTCAGACTTACCTGAGAAATGTTGCTGCTTCAGCAGCACAGGGTTTTGGTTGGTTGATGTGAATCTGAATGCCTAATAGCTCATAACAAAAAGTAAGGTTATTGTATTAAGGATATTGGGCTATTATTATTATTTTAATGTACTACTTTGTGTGTAGCTTTGAACACGTCCTGATGGAACAGGAACATCTGGTGTCCAGTTGTCTCCTGGGCAATGGCCCATTCTGCATGTCTGGGTATTTTCTCTTTCAGATGGCCTGTTTCGAGTAAATTGGGGAGGGAGGAATTCTTAAAATGTACATTTAATGAGGAAATCTGCCTGCTGAAGTCCTTGCAGTATAGGAAATTTGACCTGCTCTACTATAACACACTAATGCTAGTTTTCTTTAAATATTGCCTGCTATTATTTATTTTAGTTTTCTTCCATTTCAAAATCAGGAAACACTTTTTAAAAAACAAAAGCAAACCAGCTTATTCACCACTTAATTGTATTTTTCTACCTGTCTGTAACATTATTAAAAATGAACAGATACATTATTTCTCCATTTGTTTAGCTATTTTTTGAATAAAACTATTTTTGAATTCTACACAAGGACAGATCACTTGAGTTTCCCTCCATAAACTACTGGTGCATGTTATAAAGTCAGTAAGGGCTTTAATTGTTATATTCTTCAGAATTTAATGAATATTTCCTACTGTTATTTTCATTTGACCTTAAATAAGTAGTATACACTATAGTGCAGATTGTTGGAAAACATAAGTAGTTGTTCAAGAAGAGTGTGTTAGACAAATACCTGTCACTGTTTTAATACATCATTAATGAATTGCAAGTGGATGCTGGTTTTGCTTCAGGAGGTTGATTTCTTTTTCCATCATTGGGCTTGGTATTAACTTTGAAATAGGAATGATCTAAAACTGGCTTTTTAAGGTGTTGAATTGATTATTTATAAGTTTGGTTTAGTGTATTTTTTTTTTAAGTGTTAGTAAGTGGAAAGTGGTGTTTGAGATTTGTACATAATTTTAAAGAATGTTCCCATTTACCAAAAACTAAGTGTGTGGACTCTGCTTTGTAGCTCCTTATGTTAGAAAATACTATTTTTGTGTGAGCTTTGGAGAGTGTTAAGGTATAAGGCAAGGTGGCAATAAACCATGGCAGACGGTCCTTGTTATCCACTTTACCTCCCGCCACCCCTTCCTTTAGATTGGAAAGATGATAAGAAAGATAAGGGGAAAGGAAGAGAGACTTAGACTTCAGGTTGCAGAGTTTTAAAGGGTTTTACTAATGCTCCTAATAAATAGAGAATATGTACACAAAACATACCAAGCCGGTCTCAGGCGCTGGGTGCGGAGCTGCGTCACTGCGCAGCAGAGCTGGGGCTGCGGGGCTGGCGGCTCCAGCAGCTGCAGCTCCGGCCCCGGGAGTCCCGGGCGGGACTGCCCAGCAAAGCGGAGCCTGGCTGCAGGATGCGGGGCCTGAGGGCTGGGGATCACAGACAGACAGACAGACGGGGCCTCTGGATGCCGGCCGTGGGCCGAGAGAGCGTGACCCTGTGATCGCCCTCTTACATAGGGGTATGGCGATTATGGGATGGAAAACTTCCGCTGGTCAGTTCTAGTCACCTGTTCATCCACCCTCCTCAAACGCCCCCTCACAACGGAACGGGGGAAAACTTATCAGTCTTTCTTGGCTACCATAGTCATAGATCTAAACACGAGCTTCTTCAGCATTCCCTTGGTCTCTTATCAGCACCGAGTGCAGCATCTGAGGAAAAATATGCAGCTAAAACTCAGAGAAGTACAGCCAGCTAAAGAACTGAGCTGAAAGAGAAATCACTGAAAGAGAACCGGTCTTGTTTTTAACAAAACCAGGACAGAGAGTGAGACGGGCAGCGCGTTATCTGAGGAAATGTTCTCCTATCAATAAAATGCTCAGTACTAAAAGTGATTGCAATTGTGGGGAAAAATTTATTAGCTGATTAGAAATTATTAGCTCTATTAGCCTCCGATCACGGAGCTACACGAGGTGTGATATCAGCTCACAAATACTCAGATTAGACACTTATTTTTAGAACAGTGAGCTCGGTACAGTAAACCTGGGTTTCTTATAATAGCGTTCCTGAGATAATGATGGGATGGAGGTGAGCTGAAATGTATTTGAGTCAATAAAGAGATTTCCAGAGGTTTCAGCGCCTTCTGGATGAGGATCATCAACTATTAAGTACAAGTGAAACACAGTCAAGAGTTTTTCCTGGCATAGAAATCCTAGAATTAAAGCAAACAAAAAATTAGAGGAAACGGCCATTATATGTGTTCATTTTGAATAATTCCCCTAGTACTCTGAAAAACTGCTCACCCATAGCAATTGCATGTAATTGCAGAACATGGGTGCTGAGCAGCTGTCACATTATTTAATTGAATAGGGAAAAAAACATCCCAAATATTTGGTTTTTGAAGTGAACAATGACATCGGTGTAGTTGCTGTGAAATGCCCTAGGGTGCATCAAGTTTTGGGCTTGTTGGTTTTTATTTAATCGTATGTCCCCACATTTCCATATTTAAGAATAAGGAGTGAAATTTCAAGCAGCATTCGAATGGTTGATACTTGTAATAGAAAATAATAGCTGGTTAAAACCAGCTTCAAATCTTGTATGGATCAAAAAAGCAGAAAATCTGATATCTGCAAGATGTTCCACATCGTGTCTGTGAACAGCTGATGATTTTTGGCATGATTTAGTTCCATGGTTTAGATAATGGTCCTGGGATGCTCTGATGCAGTTGGGTTATTGTACTTTGACCTAAGAATACCAACAAAACTCTTGAAAAAGGAAGAGGAATTCCAAATGCCGTGCATAGTGTATATACTATTTTCATCTTTATAGTGGTTTTAAACATTAAGTGTAGAATTCATGCCTAGAAAAACTGTATTTTGGGCCTTCCACGCAATAAGATTTATTTTTAATGGGCAAAAAACCCTTGCATTTTCTCTCTACCTTTTTCATCTTCAACATGGATGTGCATGGGGCTTGACTGCAGTGAACCCACCAACCCTAGAGAGCTCCCAGTCCATTGCGTTTACATTGTGGTTTTTGCAGCTCTATGAGATATGGCAAATTGTCTTTTTTAGAGTGAAAACACAGTGAGACCTTCATGCCAAAGGCACCTGGAACATCGATGACAGGACGGAGAAGGCACATCCAAACCCCCATCTTGCTTACAAGAACATCTCCCCTTCTCTCTGTTCTTCTCCATCACGTGCTGGGGACCAAGTGACGTTCAGCCAAATGAAGGACGTTTTCCCCCTTGCTCTTCTCTTGCACTATGCAAATCTTGTATTTTTTCCTCTCTTTTCTTGCACAGCTTGATATGTGATTGGTTCTCTCCTTCAACACAAATGACTGAGAGAGATTTTTCTATTTATATTCAATATCTGTGCCTTGGTTCGCAAACACAGAGGGAAAACAATATAGTTCTGCCTGTGGGAGGCTGAATTAGTAAATATATATTAGTTTGGAAATACAATGAGGGATAATAAAATATTCAAAAAGCAGCCCGCTCTTGTGGGATATTATTCTGCACAGCCAGGGAGCAGATTAATGACACTACACAGGGAAAAAAAATAAGATATGCACCATAAAATATGGATTGGAGTAGCAATGTGGAAGGTAAAATTCCGGTCCTGGCAGCCTGTGAAACGTGTGTTTTTACAAAGTTTGTCAGCTTTTAATAGCGACATTCAACAGCAGTTATTTAATTAGGAGGTGGCATTTTCTAGCCCAGGCAGCTGAGGACCAGGAACGAGTGCTCGGTTCTAGTGTGAGGGGTATTGTCCTCCTGGAGAACATCCAGGGCTGGTAAGTCCAGCTTGAGTGAATTTTGAAGGTGTATTTTTAACTTTTTTTGCGGGAAAAGTGTTCTGTGAAACACACTGTCCAGAGTATGTGGCAAAGGAGGTTGTTATATCTGTTATATTTGTCTTAATTTCCATTTCATACTGTAGAACCCAAGCTGTAGTCTTTAAGTGTTAAGCTCCTGCTGCTGCCTTTTGTCTTGGATTTGCACAGGACGATTTCCAGTGTATGATGAAGATGGGGAGTGCGGTGATCATTTGGACAGGATGAATGCTGAAGATGAGAAAAAGGAAGGTTTAGGACTTACCCAGGTCGTGCTCAAAGTACGTTTTCAGGCTGGACGAAATTGGGCACAGGGCTCCCCTTCCGAATTCTTCAGCCCAGTTTGGATTTGAACACTATAGGCAATGAGATGTGGCATTTGCAATATCTAGGTATATATGGATGTGCGCACAATCATACAGAAATGTACTTAAGCACACAACTATTAGAATTAATTTGATTTCATAAGAGAATTATCTACAGTGCTAGAAACAGGTAATAAGTTTTAATAAACTTTTCCGTATACATTTCTGTAATTGAGCCAGCCGTCTTAAACATTGCAATCATGAAGCATTTCAGTTTAGTCGATGTATTTTTCAAGGCATATGTAGATTTTGGAACTATGTGTTGTTACTTTTTCACAAGTTTCAAAAAGTTTTATTTGGGGAAAACTTTTTAATTATGGATGATTTTAGCATCATGGTATCACAGTCCTCTAAGTCTCACAGAGTCGCAACATTTCAAAGCATAAACCCGAGCATTTTTTTTTACAGTCCTTTTGAAATGGTCTCTTCTGTTCTCATAGTGACTCGCCTTCCTCTTCCTTCTTCTGAATACATTTCCTCCGTGCTGCTCTATCAAAGAATTCTTTTTGCTGATTGTTTATATGTTTGAAGATATTTAAAGAGGAAGTCGGAACTCTGTGCGTATAATTAAAGACCTGCCCATGGACTCGTGCTTTTGAACTTGGGTCCCACTGACGGGCAGACGGAAGCTGTTTTCTCACTCCACGTAACGATGAGATCAAAATGAGATTGGCTTGATTACTACTAGGTAAGCATGGTTTTCAAACTGGAGTTGTCTAGTGCATGGCTTCTGGATAATCTCTGGGAGGTGGGAATGTATTTGTATCACAGTTCAAAGGAAGCAGACATAATCCTTGATTTGAGACGTTGCTGCAAGCCGCAGTTCAATCAGCTGGTGCTGAATCTTGCAGAGCTGCTCAAAAGTGCTCAGTGGCATCAGGATGGGGTTCTGGGCAGTGCCAATGGTCACCCTGCTGTCCCCAGGACCCCCAGGTCCCTTTCCCCTGCACTGCTCTCCAACAGCTTGTTCCCCAACTTGCACTGGAACCTGGGGTTGAAGATGCTGGGAAATGATTCTGGAAAAGGTTGACTAATTATATAGTAATTCTGTGAGCACCTGCCTGTTTGCAGAACCGGAGGTCAGTGCTAAAACTACTTTAATTGTCCTAAAGGAACTAATGTCAGGATGCAAGCAACAGCAAACGTGTTTTACACAAAAGATGATCAGCTGAGCAAAATTATTCCATGGAGCAATATGTTTAGGAAAAAAAAGAGGCTAAACTTGGTAGCTGATGAAAAACAAGCCTCAGTTAGTACAGTGATGCTGTAATACAGATAATCATAGTAATAATTTAGAGATAAAGTCAGGAAGAGAAGCAGGTTCCTGAATTTTATGAAGACTGTCTTGTATAGTTAAAGTGAGTAGGCAAGGCTGTGTCTATAACATCTATACACAGGTATTTATAAAGTATCCTGCATAATATGCAAGGATTAACTGACCTAAGTTTTCACTATTAGCAAATCCATAAAGACTTATCTTTGATTTTAAAAATAGTTCAGATTCATGCAGGTGACTTTCCAGTCCGTTGTACGGGTGCTAACACACGGGGTTTTGCATTTAGGGGTTGGTGTTTGAGATGCTCTGTGTGTTTTCTTTCCACCTGTTTCTTTATTTTGGCCTCTCCGTTTCTTTGCCTGTTGTTTGTATAGCAACAGTGAGCTACGCTAGAACTACAGCTTGTGCAGAATAAATACAACAGGCTGACCACTTTCCGATTGAAAGGTGAGAAAATCTCAATTCCATAGCATACAAGACTGGCCAAAACGGAATTCCTGCTGGGCAACATATGCATTTTTATGGCTTATTGTCCACCTCCTTTATTCTATACACAAATGGATGGAAGAAGAAGACAGGATTAAAAGATTAGTTATGTCAGTTCCTTTTGGTTCCACTATTTTACTGCTGGGTTATTAAATCAAGCTACTGACCAAATGTCTAGTTTTGCCTTCCTGTGAAGGGTGTTTGTTCATGCCTACAATTGATTTTCACACTTTAATCAAAGGCTTTTCAAATCTTTCAATAGCAAACTCAGGTATGTTTCACGGGCTTAAAAAAAATAGAATAAAATGAAAAACTTGTACATTCTAGTTGTGCAACACAGCTAACTAGTTTACTTTAATATCCATGTCTCTACATCAGAAAAGCCTTTTTCCCCACGGGTGTTTTGGGAGAACGCTGCCAAAACTTGGCTGTGAAAGGGCCAGAATTATAGAATATCCTGGATTGGGAGGGACCCACGAGGATCAGAGTCCAACTCATAATAAATTACATATTTAAATAAGCCTATCCTGTGGCATGATACAGCAAAGCCAAGCTAATGACAAAGTGTATGCTAATTCAAGTGAAGCAGGAGCAATGTATTTGTTGAGCTTACCTTCGGCAATGGGAGCACCCGGTGTCGTGGCTGCTGCGCTACATCCTGAAAATATATCCTGAAATGTGTTTGTCAACGTGAGAACTCCTTCATTTCCAATGGGACGGGTGACAACAATCCCTGGAGCATAGCGTCGATGTTTCACCAACAGGTTTTAGCCACAGTAACACTGACAGAACGTAATGTGATAAAAGCCCTGAAGCATCTCTTTGCATGAGTGTGGGGGGTTTGCGGATGCGGGTGATGCTCAGAAAGCTTACTTTGGAGATTACGAGGTCACTAAAAATGTGTCCTATTTTAATGTTAATATTTTAGAAGTTTACTAACTCGCACCTTCTATTGTAAGGCTTTGATGTTGTAAGTAGTGGCACTGCGCACAGCAGGAGCATTTGATTTAGGGTAAGTGCATACCGTGACTGCCACAAAACTCTGGTGAAATTAAACAAGCAGCTGAGGGCTCTGTGTTCTTAGAAATCTTGAGCTTCTTGTATACGTCTCATTCTCAGCAATATTCAGTAGGAAATGAATATGGAGCTAGCAGGGGGAAAGGGCTGTATGTAGTAAATCTGCAGGCTCAGCTGAGAAAGGAGCCGCCTGCTCGCACACATTGTGTTTGCAGCAGGGCCGCCCCTCAGTCCTTTCCCAAATGTGCAGGGCGTTTCTTACCTTGTCTGCTTTTCTCATCACCTTTTAACCCAATTGCACATGCCACTCTATTCCTGCATGGCGTGAGAGCGATGTCGAGCTGGTAATTTCTGACCGCTTCCCTCCTCCCTTTGCCAACGCTTATTGGCTTTCTTGGTTACTGCAGCATTCATGAAGGCAAAGCAGTTAAGTCAAATTGCCAAGCACAGGCTGTACCCTAGAAAAGCTGCTGTTATTTGCCATCACTTTGTTTGCTGAAACTAGACGTTCAAATCTCTATAGACCTCTGCTGCAAATGGTGTTGTTGGACCTTTATGCTTGGCTTATTGAGTGGTTTTAAATGGTATCTCTGCATTCGGTGGGCAGGCTGCCTCTGTTGGAATTCAGCAGCAGGACTTTGTCATCCTAAAGAGAATTACTCAAAGGACTACAGTACGATAGTCGTTTATCTGCTCTGCTACTGTATGGGATTGCAGATTGTTTTATATCTTCCTGCCACAGAAGTGGCTGCTTTGCTTTCTCATTATTTTATCCCTTTGCTTATAGGCATGGTAGGAAATGAGGATATTTTACTTACAGCTTGTGCTGATTGTTATTTTTATTCACAAAAGGCGAGAACTGACAAGTTATTAAACTTATTCTCGTGAGTGAAGAAGATAATCATCGCTTCATCATTTTTCGTGACTAAGATTCTCCATTTGCTTTGCAGAATTACCATAGTTAAAACAGGGACTGTATTTGGGGTCTTAAATTAGCGCGACCATTGAGCAGATTCAGATCAATGACTGCTGATATAGATATGATGTGTTTAGTACTATTTTTATTCTCATGGAAATGAGTTATTTTTCCACACAGTGCCCACATATAAGCTAAACATAATTCCATGCTGACATATGAATAGTTGTTTGTTACTATAATGTTCACAGGAAAAGCACTTTGTCTTTTTGCAGTGGCACACGGCTGGAAGTTTAGGATACAAAACTGCAGCTCTTGAATAGATTGTACTAAATGAGCTTTTTTCAGCTGCTATTTGCAGTATTGTGAATAATCTTGTGGTATGAATAGAAATACCACTCTGCTGGAGTTATCATTAGCTAATGCTTTCTGTATATTAACATTTACATAATGAAATTACATCAACATCTACGGCTCAGGCGCTCCATTAACTAACTTGATTCTCCTTGTTGTTCTGTGCAGTTTGGCTTTTATTCAATCCCGTTTACAAAACTGAAGGGTCATTTGAACACCAATATGATTTAACATGCCATAGGAAGTACCTACTAAAATATCCCTGCCAGCAAGATTGAAATGAGGAGTAACCTTGTACATCAAACCCTCCGGATGGGCACAGTGCGTTGAACCCTTTACTGTTTGCATTTTTAAATTGTCTTCTTAATGATTTATTTTTTCAAAGTTGGCAACCACGAGCAAGACAAAAAGCAACCCCCACACAACCCTTAGCTAGTCACAAACCCTGCTCGAGTTACACAGTAGCCTTCTCTTTTTGCGAAGCTTTGCGGCAAAATGCTTTTATTTGTGTTTTTCTCTCATTTAATTTCTTGTCGCTTATTAGATTTTTCAGTTTTAAAGTACTGGATGTTGTTTTGTTTCCTGTTTTGTTCATGTATTTTGGGCTCTCTGGTGTATCACCTGATGTGAGCAAGCTTTTATTTTCCTTTGCTTGCCATCGTCTTGCTGGTTTAAGCTTTTCTTTTACTCCGGCACAACAACAAATGAGGCCAATGTCCTGCCATATTAGAAATGAAATCACCATTCAAAAGGAAATTCAGAGAATAAGTCAAAATAAGAGATGTAGATGCAGATATTTACAAATTTAGGGTCCAGTTAACAAAGTTCACTCAGATAAACCAGGGGGATTATTCCCATGATTAAATCCTTATCAACATGGATGAAGGATCGAAATGAACTCGGCATAACTGGACCACAGATTTGTTATGGCTGATGTATTTTATGCGATGCACCCACAACCGATGCTAAAATAAAAGAAATGAATGACCACAGTGACCGTTCTCTTAAAAATGGAAGAAAGGGGGGTTGTTTTGATCCGTCCTACAAGTTTAAAGCATGTTTTTGCTTTGGAGTCCTGTAAAAATAGAACAGCCTAGAAACAACAAAGCTACCACACAGAAATAAGAAGGAAGGCGATGTGCCCCCAGACCAAATGATTTTATAAGAAACGGATTTGAAATCGTACTGGATAAGCATATTTACAATAGAGGAAATGATGGCAATTTACTTGTGCTCGGGGATGGTGAAGAAATATCCCTGATTTCCCTGCCATCACAAAACTGGTCTCAGTAAGGTTTTGACATGGCCCATTGCTGTAGTGGCTGTTGTTTGGATATTTCAGATGACTGCTTTGAATTTCTAATATTTTCCTTGTGTTAAGCTATTGCAAATGAAGAGCATCATTTCTTTTGTGCCAGTAAAAAATACCACTAAATCCTTGCCTAACCATCGGCACATAGACCACATCCTTCCTTTGTCACATGGACCATCGGTTGGTCAAAGAATTGTGGTGTTTTGGCGATCCATGACCATGTTTGAGTGCTATTTACACTTTTAAAGATAGAAGCGATTACACAAAGGATCCAAGCAAAGTTTCATCTCTGTCTAGACAAGGGATCCTCAAATGGTCTGTGTTCTACTTGGAATCTTTGACCCAATCTATGAATATTACACTGGGATAATATTTGTATTCTGTTTAAGCAGAATGGTGTCAGTATCGGACATGTTGTGAGGTTGAGTTTCTTCAAGAATTCTTCAAGAATTCTGCTCATACAGCAACTTTGCTAAGTTTTTTTGTTTTTCTTTGATGTAGAAAAGGAACCAAAAAAGAGGTTAGAACTTAATTTGGTGTTGGTTGGTTGGTTGGTTTTTCCCCCATGCTGGTATGAAATTGAAGAAGGCCAAATGCCTTGACTCAGTACATGCAAGTATTTGGATGGGGATGATGGATCAGGTTCGTTTGCTGATGTTTTGTCCAACAGCGTGTGATCGAAAGCACATTGCCACTGCTACCTGGAGAAAACCATGGTCCAGCTTAACAAACCCTTATGGTTCCATCTCCCATCCACTAATTCTCTGTGTTTCGGAGCAGTTGGTAGGATGGGGAACCTGCTGTTGTGAACCTGCAGCTGGAGTGAAGTGGTGGAACTGATTTAGCGTGGCGGCCCCATCTGTCTTTGTGGAGACGCATCTGCAAATAGAGGAAGGACCTGGAGATGGGAATAAGCAGATTTTATTCCAGCTTTTGGAGCATCTGTGGAGGAACGTTTTGGGGCTTAACTTACATGACAAGTGGTAATGCAGAATGTGGGAACCAACCGGCATGGAAAAGATTCTTTTCTGTGGTTAAGCCGTAGCTGCTTTCCCATTACACTGAGAACACTGGGAGAAAAAATAAAAGCTTTTTCACTGTTGCAAGACATGGTTGATCAAGCTGGAAAACTGGTTATTATCTAGAACTGTAGGAACTCCCGTGTTGTCAGGAGTAAGGAAGAAGATTTGTTCTGTTATTGCACCTTGTCACTCTTGTAGAGCCAGCTTACCCTCCTGCTCTTTGAAGGCTTTCAATGGACGTTTGGAGAAGAGACAAGAGCTGTTTAATTGTACCAGAAGTGGTTGCAGAACCAAGGCCAAATGTTTATTGAGAGGACTGGAGGCTACAGGGCAGCGCTTGGTGACAGGTCTGAGTGTTTCTCAACAAATTGAAGAGTTTTGTGTAAGAGAACGTTGCATGTGGAAACAGCCATCGCACGATGAAAAAAATAGCTTCTAACATAAAGCCTCTAATCACAAAACACGCAAGATTTCACCCTGACACTGAAATTTAACTCAGGACTTCAAAGACTTAGAGGCACTACAGTAACAACAATTTTACTCAATATGTAGCAATGGAAACTTCAGTTTTCTCTATTTTTTTCACAGCCTGTTTTTTCTTGCTGAGCTCGTGCCATCCCATTTCTTTCCTAGCATACAAGTTTCTGCATTCATTTGTTTTTCTTTGTTCTTCCTCCCGTACAAACTGTTTAAACCTGATTCCAATTGTATTTTAAAATAGAGCTGTTAGTGTGGTGAGGAGAGGTGGGCACAGCTTTCCCAGAGCCAGCGTGTCATGTTGCTTCTTGATTTATGATACTGTGTGGTTTGTAAAAAGAAAAGAAATGATAATTTTATGCAAACAAGACACTAATGTTTAACTCTGCCCTCTCGAAGGCTGAAGTAGTTTATGCTTTTATGCCCAGCTCATTTTGTCTTAGTCACAAATCGTACAAACAGTTCTAGCCAGGGCTATAAACCGTGTAGAGTTTAAATGTTGCACCCAGTAGAGTTCTAAGTTCCAAGCCTTAAACAGTAAAGCAGATTTCAACTCCTAAGGGTCTTACCATATTTTTAGTTAGGACTGAAATATAACAGTTGCCCGAGGAAGAAGTTTTAGTCAGAAAATATTTGAGGTAGGTAAAAGCCATATTGAAATGTTACTAGAAAATGAGCATTCTGCACCCGTTCTCAGCAAACATGACATGCTCAGGCACCGGCAACCTAATTACATTTTAAATGAGGAGTTCTCAGGTTTTCATTTTTCCATTACTATTGTGAAGGATAGATAAAGAATATTTTATAGTGGGCACAGAACTGCCTGCTTCAGGAAGCAAGGAAAATAGGAGCCAAATGTGCGAATGAGTAACGGCGTTTATCCGAGGTTGTGATTCCAGGGACAGAGTCACAGAACAACTTCAAAGATTCCTGCTCGTCCACAGGATGTTTGGAACAGAGCGAGATGAGAAGAAAGCATTCCCTCTGCATTACAGAACTCTGGCATTCTCTTTCAAACTGCTAATTAGGGAAAATAGGTGGTGCCCGCAGATGAAAGCACTGTCTATGTCAGTTTTGGAAATGAAGACATGATTATGGAATTCTTGGTGCTAAGCATCTATATATTGGTCCCCCATAATCTTGTTTGTGTATCTGAGAAATAGAATTTAAAGTGTAAAAGACCAACTTCTCTAGCTCAGAGTGCAGAGTATATTATTTCTTTCAGAATTGAATTCCTTTCTGTTTAAAAGATTGATTTTTTTTTCCAAGTATTTTTGTGAGGCATTTCCACCTTAATCCTCACTAATGTAAAGTTAGTTTACAGTCAGGTGATTTGCAGTTTACAGTATTGTAATATGTTTGATAATTACAAGCATCCTGTTGGAACGATAAAGGACTCAGCATTCCGATTCAGTGTGAATGACGCAAAGCCATTTATTACAGAAACGAGCCTCCTTATATATGCAACTATTCTCTGGTCACGCGTCCATGCTCCAAGCATGCATTCACTGATCGGATATCATCTATGTTCACGAGCTGTCCACATGCTGGAGTCTCATTGATGATAGGTTCGTTGATTTACGTCATGTTGAGGCCTCGTTGTTGTAGAAATGCTTCTCTCCCACGGCAGGTCCTGTTTTCAGCATTTGAGTTGGCCTTGAAATTCCTGGCTGGTTCAGTAACAAATCTCCATCTAACAGAAACTCCTCCACAGCATCCTTTGAGGATACCTGTTAATGTTTATAGACACACCAACTCTTGCTAAACTGAAACAGAAAGGCAAAGGCATCTCTTTAATGTGTACAAAGACTTTCACAGTCCTGAAATGAAAAATAAGTGCACAACAATGATGCTGGTGGGTTGGGTTTTCTTCCTCCCGTTAGATGTGTTGCAGATATGATATAATCCAGACAGGATAACAGTGCTTGGTGTCTGCTAAGTTCTCAATTGGATTGTTTGGGTGAAATGCTGCTCATCAGGATAGTCTTCAGTGTGGCTGTTCAGAACCTTGGCCATCAACACAGAAATGTTGTAGCCTACAGAAGGAAAGCCTCAATTAATTCTTTGCATGGTCTCTTCCCATGGAGCTGCAGCTACGTGGGGCTCTGGGATAATGTTTATGATAAGAGATGCGAGAAGACTGTTTTAATCCCGAGACTTTGTGTAGCTGAAATATGGAGGGTGTTCCTTCAGTAACAGAAGATTTGACCCTTTGCTGCATATGTGGATGGCACATCTGAGTTTCGTCGTACCTATCTGGTCTCGCAGCGGTGAGTGTATTTGCTTGGTTATCCATTGGACACACAGCACAGCATCCCTTCAAACCTGAACTGAGCTCAATCAGCTCAACACATTATTATGACAAAAAATGGTCTTGTATTCAATCCAGTTGGGATCAAACGTTGAGCTATGTATCATTCACCTGCATATTTTCAGTAAAGTCTACTTGCCAGTTTGCAAGTATATGAAGTATTCAGCTAAATATATGGAAATGTTATACACTGAGACTTTTGTATTGTTTTATCTAATGGGAAAGTGTCTTTTGTTCTTCTGTGGGTATAGAAGCTCACATTATTCCCGAAGCTGAAGTTGTTTTCTAGAGCGGGCCCCTGGGGTGGGTGAGCACCCCTGACCGCTCAGCTGGGTGCAGAGGGAGAAGAGTTTTCATTAAGCTTTCTTTTCTTTCCTTTCTTCAGTGCATCTTACTAGTTGTATAGTGGTGATGTGACCGCATTGTGAATGGTTGTAATGTTTCTAAATAAATACTGTATTTGCTCTCATTGTAATTTGGCCTGAGATAAGCAAGGGCTGTCGCATTCCTGCAAGGGTCGCAATCCTTACAATTCGGGCGCTCTTCTAACGCGCTGATTTCCGAGGCTGATTTTCTGGGGCACGTGAAGGATAGCTGACCATACCAGATCTCTGGTGGGTTGTTTGATTTAGGAAAGAATAACACAGCTACATGTGTGGAAAAAGTGCCTTCTGATGACCTACAACAGCCACAAGAATTTGTGGGCATGTGGAAATGTAATTAGGAACACCTGGGTCCCGAGAGGCCAGCACAGAGGGTTTGGCACAGGAGCTGAGCCCAGAAACATAATGCGCTGGAGTTGAGAGGAGAATGACTCGTGACAATGGCATTAATTATGTTGGTAGCATATAAAATATGCCTGTTGCATTGCTTCTTTTTATGGTAGTTGCAGAAAAAAGCACTAGATTGGAATGGTGCAGCAAGAGTCATGGCCAGGGTTAATTTAAACTTCGATATCTTCTGGTGTCTAACTATGTACGGTTCATAAAGTCTTCTTGAGCTGTACATACCTCTGTGTCAAGCTGCAAACTCCAGTTTGATAGCAAGGTTCAGCTTCTGTCCTTGTATTTTCATCTTGGACCAAAATATTTAGTGCAGGACTTTTGGAGAAGTATAAAGGCAAATAAGACCAAAAGCAAAGCTGCAGTTTCCCGAGAGCTGGATGAACTCTGAGTGAACAACCCTGAGCTGCTGGGACCTGGTGTGGACGCTCCTGAGTGCTCCTAAAAAAACAACAGAAGGACCAGATTAAGCAAGTGAAAAAGGACAGTTTTTCTACTGGGGGGTTCTGGAAAACCAGCCTGGCAAAGGGAGTGCAGGGTGGGAGGAGATCACACAACAGAAAAAGCAGGAGGATCCCCCCTCCCTTTTTTTTTTCCATTTATACTCCATGGGGCTCACACCTGAGCAGCAGTAACTGTGTTGGAATCCTTGTCATCCAGCTGGTGGATTGCAGAACGTTTTAATTGCACTGCATTTGGTTGCCTTTTCCAGGCCTGGTCCACTCTGCGTGTTGTGCATCGGTCAGCTACTGTTATTTATATCATAATAATATATGATCATTTTTATCAGCAAAAGTTGTTTCCACATCTGTGTGGTGAGTGAGTAGCGTAAAGTGATGTATTCTAAAGCTCTTCCTTGTAATTTTATCACTATACATGAGATCTCAGGAATAAGAAAGACACGTTTTAATAAAAATGGCTATTACAAAATTTATAGGGCCCATCAAAGTTACCATCCAAAGCAGATTTTTATGGAGATGATCTCTTTTAATTCTCTGCTTGGCAAAGTCTCAGGTGAACTACTAGGATAGGAAACTGGCTGCTTAGAAGCTGTTTTGCTCCCGACGTGTTGTGTTACAGGCAGATGAATGGAAGGCGGCATCAAAGAGCTTCATTTTTTCAGTGTTCAGGTGGAATACGAGTGCAACCAAAGCAAACGCTGTCAGCCTCACGATCATCTCGGGAACCTTTCCTCCCTCCCCTTGGGAGAAAGTGAGCTACGGAAAAGGAATCTATAGAGTTGCATCTACAATTCCCTAATTATATCAAGTGATATTTCTGGGGGGAATTAAAAAAGTGTAAGGCTGAAATGAGGCAGAATTTTTGTTCTCTTTGTGTTGATTGCATATGACTGTGCCTGCCTGTTTTTAAGGTGCCTGCAAGATGGTATGAACACACTTTGTAGTGAAGAATTATTCCATTTTTAAGCTATAATAACGCTTTCTATGGTCATATTTTTCAAAGTTTGAGTTACATTTTGACAGTGGAGGCATAAATTTTTTAATTTATTTATTTATTTTTTTTCAATTGGGCACATGAATTAGATACGTGCACTGAGATCTCTTAGCTGCTCCTTGACCTCATGCCTGCCCAGCTTTTGCTGTTTCTGATTGTACTGGTAGGAAACGGCACGAGCTTAAGTTCATCTAGCACTTACTGTAGCAATAAATGAGCTTACTCACGTAACTGTATTTGTGAATAGAGAGACAGCCCCCTCAAAACACTGCCCAACCTCAGATTTCACACTGGCCGGTATATAGTGAGGTTATGAGTGTGCAGCTGTAGAAAGTCCAGGTGCTAAGTGGAGAGTTTGCAGGTGATTGACGAAGGAAAGTGGCACACGAGAGTGGCTCATACTTTGGAGACACTTCAGAAAAAGGAAATGTATGAATTTCTTCCTCTTAAATCATATTTTCCTGGAGATACATCATTAAATATCCTGCCGTGTGTTGTCGATCTAATATTCTTACCAACGCTCATGTAAATTTAGGATGCTAATAAGCTATTTTTCAAAGCAGCCTGTTTAGAGAACGTTGTGCTCCTGGGCAGGCTATCTTGCAGCACCATCTCTTCCAGCCTCCGTTGCTGTGATGTGGTTCCTTTGAGGCCACGCTTCTGATCTGCCATCAACACTATGGAAGCGCAAACTGCAACGCAGGTGCACGTGTACCTGTTAATGTGGTGTAGCGTTTAGTGGAGGCATCACGTAGGAATTGGCTTGTCTGGTAGGACCAGACACCTGGCAGGGCTGTGAGTCTGATCCGTGGCTGTGCCGGCAGCTCTTGGCAGGAGCAGGCTGGGGTGTGTGTGCCAGGTGAAGAGCATCGGCAGCTGAGTCAAGCTGAGATGTGAGCCCCGCGGCGCTTTGCGAGCACCAGCGATTGTAAACTGAATTTGCCTTTTAAAAAAACAGAGCGGTGTTAAAAGCGGGGCCGTGAAACCTTCATTACGAGGAACTGGAAATGCATCAGGCAGCTGCTGCGAGGTTATGGACGAGAAGGTCACGAACTGGGGGGTTCTTAAACAGCAACCCCGTCGGTAGTGTGTTGGGTTTTGCAACTGCATTAACGTCAGTATTTCCAAACATTTCTGACGCATTAATTATTTAATTTAATTATTTAATCTAATTTCTTTAGGATAGATGAGTATGTTTGTTTTATTACAATGTTGTGGTAAGGCAGAGGAGGGTGCACAATAGCCATGTAGTAAGCCTGTGGCAGATGAAGAATAGAAATTAGGAGACGAGAGTATAATTTCAGATTTCTGATTCCTGCTCTTACATTAGACACCCTGAATATTTTACAGTAAAAATAGCTGTCTCTAGACTTTGGTGTCTATTGGGCTACATGGCAGCTAAGGGAGAGTTTTTGTGATCATAGTTGTGGTCACGGATGTTTATGGTCTGTTCCAAATGAGAGAAATCTGGCCTTGTCATTAGTCCTACAGTCTGTTCTTAATGTAAAATTCTTGAATAGTTCTGCCTGGAAAGACATGGTAGAATTGGGTTGATGGTTTTATTTTACAGTTGGGCAAATACAAACCTCTGCAGTTAATGGACTTTCTGCTCTGTGATGTTTTCCCAACGAACCTTGGAGAGAAAGTTGTAACTGGAATGGCATTAGTCACGTTCCCTTGGAATCACATCTTAAGGATTACAAGCCAAAATGATTTTTTTCACGATAACCACATCCCCATTGTCTTTCGGTTATTATGGGCAGCAGCCGTTGTGGTGGAAGAGTGGGAGGCTTTTATGTGAGGAGGGTAAGTTAACAGTTGAGAGCGTTTCTGTTGTACATCAAGGCTCATAATACATTAATATATCCCTTCAGAATGCTGGTTGCTCAATCGGAAGGGTCCATCAGTCCGAGCCATTTTATGTGGGAATTACATTTATAATTTCTCGTATATATATATATTTTCTTTTTTAATAATTTTCCTTACTGATGTCCTCGAATAAAGAACTCATTTGAAATGAGTTGTTGCCAGCCTAAGGTCTGGCCTTTATCCTCATTCCTCAACATGAGCCTGAAGGTTTAATTCAGGTTGTATTTAGTGGAATACTTTTGTAGTCCTTCATTTACATGTATGCCAACAAGCTTAAATGCACGGCAACCTTGGAAGACTTTCAAAGGAAGTAATAATTCCTCTGAAATAGGTCTTTTGAAAGCTTTATCTTGTTCTTTCTCTTTTTGTTAATCTTGGAGACCCTTAGCATGTCAAAGCAATTTTTCTAATGTCAAATCTTCTAGACATTAGCATGAAAGAGCTTTAAAAGATGATTTGAGAAAGAATAAATGTTGAATGAGCATTTATTATAGAGCCGTTTATGCTACATTTGCATTTTGACTATATTTTTGACGTGAAATGTTTGAAAAGCAGGCTAATTTGAAAGTCAATAGTCTCTAAACAATGTATACTACAAGTCTGTTTACACTGAACTGTTTCCTTTGTGCATTAATTTACAAAAATAAGATTTCATTAGGCTTAAGCTGATTTGTTTATAGGGATGAGATTAAACTAGTCTCATTAGTCTGAACATTGAAGTGGTATTCCCTTTAGAAATTTGGTAGCGATCAAATGTTCCTCTCTAAGTTACATTCAAGAGAACAGGGACAAACTCATCCGGCAGTTGATCCTGATCTTTTTTGAGTTCTGATTCCTTCTAATTCAGCTCAACCACAAATCAATCACTGAAGAATACCCGGGTTTGGAAAGAGAAGAAAAATATTTAGTATAGTACTACAAAGAAATGGAAACTTCTTTAAATTTTGCAAACATGGCAGAGTGAAATTGTCTGTGTATATAGTAGCTAACAGCTGGAAATTGTGTGTAATTGGAACGATTTGGTTTGTCTTTGTGCACAGAGCTGGGGCAGATGCCGGCGTTTGGAGCACCGAGAGCAGGTGTGTGCTACCAGGGTAACACATCTTGTACCAGCCGTGTGCGTGTCTTAGCCAAGACGTTCTGCAGAAATCACCTCAGAGAATTTCAGTTGTCAGGGATCACAGTATCCTATATATGCCACTCTAAAAAGCTATGCTTTTGTGGGGTTAGTCAGCACAAGTGTTGCGTTTTAAAAAATGGTTATGCATATTCATACATATTAGCATGGGTTAATATTGAGAAGTACTGGTTTGGAAGGTGTTTGTGGTTGTGTGCTTTTTGCCTTTGAGTATAGCATTTTAGCATTTCCTGGGGAAGATTTGTGTTGTGATTTCTGGCGTGTTCCTGGCACTGGGCGCTCAGGAAGGAAAGACTCAGTGTTGGTGCAACCCCAAAAGAACGTGCAGCGTGGAGAAGGGAGGGAGTGAGCTCTTAGCATCGCAGGAATCCCATAAGGAACAGCATTTGACCATCGCAGGAATCCCATAAGGAACAGCATTTGACCATTGCAGGAATCCCATAAGGAACAGCATTTGACCATTGCAGGAATCCCATAAGGAAGAGCATCTAGCCATTGCAGGAATCCCATAAGGAAGAGCATCTAGCCATTGCAGGAATCCCTTAAGGAACAGTGTCTAACCATCGCAGGAATCCCATAAGGAACAGTCTTGATTTCAATAATGCCATACTGAACCCACCTTTTCCTTGTTTTCACTGTAGATTCAACTGTTATTGCCATCCAGAGAGGAACTGCAATTTTCCCAGCCTAGAAACCTTAAAATACTGCTAATAACCCATCATTCTGATGTCAAGAAAGCCATAATCATTGTAAGTATGGCTAATGTGCAATTACACAGAGGCTGCCCTCCTTCAACAGTCCTTTTTAAGTTCTCACAACATAGAGAGGACAAATCTTGTGGCGCCAAGTTGGGGAGATCAAAGGGCCCTGACAGTAGCGAGGATTTTGAAGTGCCAATAATATCAGAAAAAGGAGAATCCACGAAATCGAGCATCTTCGCCATGGCTGTTCTCGGAAAGTATGTTTGTCATTCTTCTTGAGATACCTGAAATATTTAATCTCAGAGCAGCAACCCATGGAAGAAAATTCAGGATCCAACTAAATAAAATACGGCCCCGTGTAGGTATACACTTATATATCTTATTCACTTATACACTGTGTAGATATACACTTATACATACGTCTTCAGGTACAGAAGAGGTGTCCCAACTATTTGATGAAGTGTTTATGTGTATTCATGTGGAGAGGTCTATACAACACAAGTGTGATATACATGCACCCAAGTGTCTGTGTTATATGTTTAAACATTCTAATGGTGGCCAGTGCTGAGTGTCTTATAACAATTATTCTTATACTTGAAGTGAGAATCTAATTGAGAAGGGGTGTCAGGGAAGGGTCGAAATCTGGAACGTAAAAGACCTTAGATGGCCCCCTTGACTCTTCAGATGGTATTTGCTGTATGTACATACAGAACAAGTGAAAGATTTACACCATTTCTGTCAATCTCAGACACACATGGATACAGAGAGAGAAAAAGCAAGTCTTTATTTGTGAACTTTCTGAATAAGGTAAAAGTAGGATTTTTTTTAAAGGGAATTGTTGAAAACGGCCTAAGAATAAAACTTTTGAACGCTGTTTCCTTTTTTTCTTTGGTATGAACAAGAGCTCTAGAAGCTGTAGCCTTTAACCTTCTTGGGCCTTTCTGTTGGTTTTCTGCAGGGATTTACATGAGAGATGTTCTTTTCTGTTGGGGCTGTTTGATACCGGTGGCGATCACGTCAGCGCAAGGGCCCGTCTCTCAGGATCGGAGACACGGGGCTGAGTAAAAGCTGGTTCTCGGCGGTGGATGGCACACGGGAACATCTCTGTCCTCTTCAAATGCCCCGTTTCACTACTTGGGTGCATCCAAACCTCAGCATTCAGGTCCAACTCAGTGCAATCCGGATAGGGCAGCTACTAGAATAAAATATAATATAAATGCAAGTGGGTTTTGCTCATGCGTTTAGACATGAGAATGGAAACCTTTAAATTGTACAGACAAACCCTGAAGCGAACGGTTCTATTGTCTGAGTAAATTCTTGCCCTGTTTGTGCCGTTGGGAAACTCGCTCAATACCGAAGCACAGAAATTCAGGAGGCAGAATGCTCATAGGTGGAATTTAACATAAAGTCCCAATCCCTTCCCTGTATTAGACACTTTGTGGCATCTTCTATGTGAATAAATAATAATAGTCTAGGCAAATGCTGGCCTTTCTGATTTAAAAATAAAATCCCATTCCATTTAATAGGTCAAGGATTTAATTTATTTGCCCTAATGGATTTTTTTTTCAAAGTGCAGCTAAATCACTTTTTCCACTTGCTGCATATTTATCTTGCAGCTTGACCGTTGCTTTCTTTGTTGCCACTCGAGACCTGCTTTCCAAACGGAATTCATGTTATTTCCTCTCCAGCAGGAGGAATTATTGAACTATCAGGGGGAGCAGCCCAGCGGTTGCACCGTGTTTCACTGCCCGATGTTACATCCTCCTCTTCCTCCCCAGCTCTCGCTTATCAATGGTTGCCAAAGTTGATTTTGTGCCAATATCTGGGGTAGCAGCAGTGGCCGCCGAGCTGACAACAGCTCCTAATGTGCTTTGTCACATCTGCTTTGAATATTCCAATAAGAACAGGTAGTGTAATGCACTCTCCTGATCTTCCTTCACATTTTTGTCCTCCTCTTGTAATACTGATTTTAATTTTCTAAGTTCATTCACTTTCTTCAGAAAGATACCTTTCAATACATATTTTCAATAGTCAAATGTATGGTCTCATTCTGTAGATAATTTACTTTCTTTCATGCTATTGGTTAGAATTGTTGCGTTGCTGTATTACTTCTGATCTATTTGTGCAAAGCTTAAAACACAAAATATGAATAAACAGCAATGAAGACTGATATCTTAATTTCTCATGAGCGTAAAAAAATAGAATAAAACAGAAATTCTTCTCCTCTGAGACGGATACTTCAGTGTTACAAATATATCCATGGAAAAATGTAATAATGACCATGGTCAGGTGAAAACATTCATTCTACATTTTGTATGTTCTGGTTTTTAAGTTGTCACTCCTTGCTGAAAAGAAATGCAGCTTGTGGGCAATAAGACGACTGTGCTGGACGGGTGTTGTTACATTAGTGCCTCTACTTAAAGTTAGAAGACTCAGAACAGTCTGCAAGTTCATCGGTTGATCCCGGGTTTGCTGAGCCTCATGGTTGTGCAGATTCCTCCGGGTTACCACTGCTTAGTTGGTTCTTCTGCAGGGAGAAGTTTCTCCTTAAAGCTTTGCCTTGTTGTTTTCGGGAGGCACAGGGATGTTAAGTACAATACAGAAAAAAATGATCCCTGATAAATGTGTTCTTAAAAAAATCACCGCGAGTTGCTTTGTCCACTTCCCTCACTGGTTTCTCAGACTGGTTTCTTGTTGCTTCTGGCTCCCCCAGGTAGCCCGGTCACCTCAGAACAGAGCCAATCTGCTTCTGGTGTCCCCATTTCCATGTTCTCAGATGTATTGAGCTCTTCGGAGGTTGAGTTGCGGATCGGCAATCGAATAGGACGTGTAACTCGAATGGGTGTTAATTAATTAAAGTGTTCATTCGCAATGCAGTTGTAGTGATATCAAATGGGATGTGCTGCACAAAATGATATTCTAGTGATTGTCCCTGCGGTCTTTTCCGAACAGCTCATCTTTTTTCATGGCTCTGGGTCCTGGTTAGTCAACTGCTACTTTGATACTTTTGCTGGTGTAAACAAAACTTGCATGTTGAACGGCAATTTCTGTGCTTCCATGGAGAGCATATACACAACGCTGCCGTACACCCCATCCTCGGGGCTCCTCCGTAGGCTCATAAATAGGCATTAAGCCCTGTTTATGCCTATTCCCTGTTCATTGACATGGAATACAAGAACGCGCTGGTCCTGCTATTTGTTTTCCCCATGTTATAATTACCCTGAGCAACTCCAAGTTTCAACGCAGTGTGAAGAAATGTGTGTGTGCAACAGGGCTCCAGGGACGCTGTTTTTTGGTGACGTGAGGTTGGCATTTGCAACGCCAAGGTGGGTACAGATGGGTTTGGTGGAACAAGGTTTACCCAGTTCAGCTGCTTTTCTTTGGATCCAATTCCATGTTTGGTGGTGGAGCAGAACTCCAGCTGAATTCAGTTAAGAGGTTGGCCTGAGTACACGCTAATATAGTGAGTATTTTGAGGTGTTAACATCAGAAATTTCATAGGCGTGTGGAGGCAGAAGCTGTTTTCATACAGGACAGTGGAACAAACCCGTGAAGTGTTCCCAGGCTGCTCAAGTCCAAGATCCACCCAAAAGGAGCGACGTTTGGGTCGTGGAGGAGAGGAATTCCGCATCTACCAATAACTGGGACTTGTCTGTCCAATTAATAACCAGGAAAAAATGCCAATATAAAGGAGAACTGGTAGTGATCCTACTATTAAAGCATGAAATATTTTGTAGCACAGGAGCACTAAGTCAGACTTCACTAAAGCATTTGAAATTAGGACCTTTTTAAAAAAATACAGCAGTTTGAAGGGGAAAAAAAAAAGCTTCAAAGGTGCTTTTTCTCCCCCTTAGAAACCTGCTGGTGTTAGGATAAAATGAACAGAGAAAAGGGAAAGGTTTGCCTTCTAATAAAGCATCTGTTGCCCACTTTGAACATTTCTTACTTCTTTGTGAGTGTGTCTCTTCAGTTATGGCGACTACTGACAATGAAGAACAGAGGTATAGAAAAAGACAATATCTGTTATATAGCCAATATTTCTGATTTCATGTCACTTTGAACAGAATCTTCATTTGACCACATGCTGTGTCCAAAAGGCATTTCTTTGTTGGCTGATCCAAAGATGCAGTAAGATGCTCAAAAAAGTAAACTGCGGGAATCTGTTCAATAAGAAAGATAAAAACAAATCTTACAATTCATTCAGTGCACTGCTAGCACTTTTAAGTTCAGCCTATGCTGCATAAAAACTGAATTCAAATGACTTGTGCTTTCCCCCCCCCTTTCTTTTAATGTTGTTAATTCTGGTTGTTGACTGGAGATTTCCTTCATCTTGGAAAGAAAAGGTAATAAAATAAACAACTTCACTTAGATTCAAGATGTGAGAAAGAGCAGGAGGTGTGTGTGCATCTCTGGAGGGTTTTGAAAGCCGGGGACAGTTCTTGGCACTGAATTTTGGCCACCGTAACTGAGGTTTGTGGCCACCCCCCTCCCCAGATCTGCAGCCGCTCACAGCGGGACGTTCTCAGATTTAGCTGAGGTTCTCACCTGAGTGATGCAGCAAAGGGTCGGCAGGACCTCAGGCACGTTATTTGTCCATCTTACGCTGACGATTCGAGGCAGAAGGGGAGGAGATGGTGTTCCAAGGGCTGCCTTCATCTCTGCTCTTGTCCTGCTTGCGGTGGAGAAACTCCGCTCATGACTGGCCATTACGCAAAGGCCAAGTGATGATGAAATATGAACTTAAAGTTTGACCTAATTCAGCTGAGTTTAATGAAAAAAAAAAAAAAGCTACTTTCATTTTAAACGGATATAGGTAACTATGAAGTTTTGAAGAGACAAACATTTAGATTTTTGAATTGTTTACAGTAGAGAAGGCTACGAAGATGGCTTCTTTGCAGTCCTTTATTTTGGTACTCGTTAGCTCTCAGAACTTTCTCCTCAGGTTCTTTCCTACTTCAGCCTCAAGTCCGTTTTAGAATTAGAAGAAAAGCACTTGTAAGTTGTGTGTGGTTTTAGTTGTGGGGTTTTATACGTATGTTTTCTCTTGTGAATCACACTACTCGTAAGTGGGAGGAGGGCATTTGTGTGTCTGGGCAGAACTCAGTCAGGAGATGTAAGGCACTTTTTCAACTAGGATGTATTTAATTACTCAGATTTAGTTAATGACAAAGATTTCCTGTATGCCTGAATGTTAAAGATGCTCATATAATACGATAGTGAGAGCGCTTAGCACATGGATGTAATTATTACAGTTGAATTTTCTTGTGACTACAGCCTAGTACTATGAGTCATGTGAACTATTACGCTGGATCTTTAAATATTCAGGCTAGTTCTCATTTCTTGCCGGCAATATCTTGACTGTAAAATGTGTGGCTTGCTTGTGGAAGGAGTTAAGGCAGGTTGTGTAGAAATTACATCTCTTGGACGTTGTATTGTATTTGTGAGAATGAGGCCTCATGCTGATAAAGAGAAAACAAGGCTCGTGTGGCTTGCCAATGAGAGAAACAATTGCTGTGATATAGATGGAAATGGAGGTTGATTTTAGCAGCAGTGTGGTTCATTCCACAATACGATACAAAAATTGGCATAGAGAATCAAACATGCCATCAATCACATTTAGTGTCAGAGGCAGCACAGGGTTGTGCAAGAAAGAACCTGGTGACGTGATCCTGCTCTTTGACCTCAATGGGGAGCTGGTTGGTGTTGATGGAGCAGGGCTGGGCCTTGCAGAATAACCTGTTCCTACAGGGAAAAGTGTCCGGTAACCCTTTCTGGAATCATGGTTGGCTTAGAAATAGGCTGATGAGGACTTGGATCCCTTCTAATAACAACTTAACCTGCTTACTTTGTAATGATGTTCTTGTAAATATCTAATTCCTTTTTAATTCTCATTCATGTTTCAGACTCAAATTTGTCATTTTGCCATGAGCTCCAGAAGTTTAATAACTGTTTTTTAAAAATTTCATGAATGTGTTTTATATTTATGCCTTTTCTTTTAAATTCACTTTACTCTTGTATGTGTTTTAAAAGAGAGCAAACAAGAAAATTCACTCTGTTATCCATATCCTTTATTACAGTCAAATCCCTTTTTACGTTACCTCTCTCATTCCCTCCACAAAATAGGAGGATTTGCCTGAGTTTTAAGTAAGTTTACCTGGGATAAGACCTGTGCCAGCTTGCAAAAATTTAGCAGAGATTGAAAGAATAGTCTGAAAATAGAGTTTCTAGAATATTTTCTGTTCATTCCTCAATCCGTTTGTACGTTTCTTACTGAAAAGGTAGAATACTAATTATGGCAGCCCTGGAACCATGAAGAAGCGATGCATCCACTTCACATAGGTGTCTGAGAAATGCCTAGAAGATCCTGGCCCTTTGAAGAAAGGCGACAGAAGCTTTGAAAACACAGGTCTGTGCGTGGCAAGTGAGATGGACCAGCAGTTGCTCCTGTTCGATCTTGAGCATCTTCCCTCTGTCTCATTGGAATTCCCTTGGTCTGCTTTCCTGAGGGGAATTCTGCATTCTGCGTTCCTCCTCTCCCATCAGGAACGTCACTCAGAGCAGATGTATGTCCTGTAATGGATTAGTTATCTGTTTGTGGCAAATAGCAGCGCTTGTGATCGAGTGAGCAGGTTCATAGATTCTCTTGATCAAAGCAGCAGAATCTGATTACGCCTCTGATAAAGAACATCCTTTGAAGTGGATCAGCACTCAGGTAATTCAATTCTCTTCTTTCTGGAGAGTTCAGCTTGAAAGGAGGCCGTTTGCTCGCCTACAGAGGTGGAAGGTACTGGTTCCATTATGACCCATCTGGTGACTTCACGTCAGGAGTACATGAAGGTTATTTACTGTGTCTGAGAGGTAAAGAGGTGTTTTTTTAATGCCCCGTAGATTAGATAGATATGATAATGTCTCTTAAATGGATCTTGTATCGTATTCATCTGTGCCTGATCCTTACTACACTTCTAGAAATAATGAACAGTTCCCAAGTTTAAGCTTAAGCTGTAGTATAACTCTTCAGAATGCTACACAAACTCAATTTTTTCTCTACATTTGCTTGTCAGCACATTCTTTAGCTCTTACCCATCTCACAATTCTGGATAGAAGGCCATTTCTCAAACCAGGCATCACTCCTCTTTCTTCTCTCCTTTTACATAGTGCTGAAAGTTTCCAAGAGTAATCCAGGAATTATTTTTCCACGCTTCTTCTTTCCCAGGTGTGTGTCAACATTTCTTATTTCACTATTATAATAGATCAAGACTTCTCATTAGGTACCAATAGAACTTTAATACAAAGAAGTGCTGCCAAACGCTACTTTAAAGCTGAGAACGCCCAAGAAAAGTAATGCCAAATAGTAAAAGTGCTCAAACTGAAAATGTCTGGGAAAGATTTGAATTATATGATCATTTTCCTTGTTGAACAGGAACTTCTCGGTGTGATTTATACTGTAGATATATAGGAAGTTTGCAGCCCTGTTCCCCAGTGCAAGGGCCAGGAGCTTTGGACAAGGCCCATCGAAGATCATGTCAGTACTGAAATCTTTCTTCAGTTCTCAGTTAAGGAGAAAGGAGATCAAAGTGGTGAATAATTGCTCTGTTCCATGACAGATTTCATTCTGAGAGCATCAGGAAGACTCCAAATAGATGGAAGAGATTTTTCTTCAGATGTGGAGATAGTATAAAAATGTGGTAAAACAAAATAATTAACTTGTTCTTCTACTCCACGACATCCCTTTTATAATCTTCCTTTTCTTCTTCTCAATGGGTAGATCAGATACTGGGACTTAATTTTTCTCTTTAGTGTGGGTCTGATGCCTCTAAGATCTCACAGCTAAATGAAGGCTGAGTGAGTGAGAAGATGGCACATTAAGAAAAAGGAAAAGTCAGCCTTTTAAAACAACTCTGAAAGTAGCAGCCTCTCCTGTGGCATGCGGAACATCTGAATGGAGGGGAAGATGTGAAGGTATCAGATTTATTAAATCAGTTCTTACCACTGGACATCAGGGAGCATATGACAGCAATGCTTCTTGAAGGGGTAGCATTAATACACACAGTGTATCTTTGTAGTTAACTTGAATTACGTGAGGTTTCACTTTAGATCTCACACCGTCCTTCGCTGGTGGACGTTCAGTGGCCCTTGGTTAGTCTGTCAGTTGTAGAGGACAAGGTGGTCCCCAGGTTCAGTGTTTGTAAGAGTTGGCAAATCCTGCCAAGTACATATTTCTAGCCATAAAGTGGAATGATAAAAATGGAAATAGCTAAAGGAAAATGAAAAATAGCCTTTCAGAGTTTTAAGGGGAACAGTCTCCTTAGGACCGTGTGGAATTTCTGAAAGAATTCTTTAAACCTCTCGCTGTGAAAAAATGCCTTTTCTTGTGAAAAGGAAAGCAGGCCCATAAAAGTGTATTGAGGATTTAATATTTCTTCTTTCTTCCTTCTTCAGCTGGTGCCACTTGTGTCCCCTCCTTGCTCTTTCGGCTCTTCTGTGTTTGTCTGCAGCCCCTTTGAGATGCCTTCTGGGATAAGAAATGTTGCTCTGTACACTTTTGATGGGAACTTGCAAGTGGAGACAAAGGCTTCAGGCTCCTCCCTCTGGTTTTGTTCGTTAGTTTTGTCTCTTCTAGGTGACCTATGAGACTAACCTAAACTAATGAAAATGTCCACAACCTTCCAGAATTTACTAATCTTTTGTACACACCTATGCATTCACTTTTGTGTTAAAAATGTTTCTGAAATTGTGAAATCGGGAAATGAATATGCAAACTTAATTTGATTCTTCTGTACATCCCCTGGCTCTGCTCGGTAGCCATCTCATCTGCTCTACATTTCTAATCTCCTGGGGCCATGTTTCTATGTATCTCAAAGTATGGTATGGAAACCGCTTTATCTGAGTGATGTGAAGATTCGTTTTCCTTGTGGAGTATGGTTACAGCACTCTCTTTCCATAGAGTAAGGTAGATTTAGGTATATTTTTAGGAGAAAAGGAATGAATTCCTTTCTGCTCTCCAGACTATGATCTACACCCATGACTAAGGCATTGTATTGTTTGCTAGCTCCTTATTCTATATCGTACAACTCAAGGACGTCTATAAGAAACAAATGCTCTTGATTCTGGCTTTGGATGTCCTTTTTCTTGGTTATAACTATATATAACAACAATTAACATAAAAAACCAACAGACTTTCTTCCAGGTACAGATAGTCCTGGTGGCCAGAAAGATCCTTAGTCCCTAAAGAAGAGTTCGTGCATCCTTTAACAAAACGAAGACCATTTTAATCCACTTCTCCGCTTCCTGCTGCAAGGAGTGCTGAACGCTGGTTTTGCTCATAGCAAAGGAAGTAAATTTTGTGCTTAACTACTCTAACACCTGGGAGAAACTGATTTGTGCCATCATTAAAATCCTTGAAGTGGCTTGAAGTGTGAAGTTACGTTAATTCCCAAGAGTGTGCGTAAGTATTTACAGGACAGTTTTTGGTCCTGTTCCATTGTGGTGGCCCCTTTGCCCATCTGAACTGTGTGTTTCAACTGTGTGAACCTGGGCAAAAGGATGGAATTTAATTTGCCATCTCTGTCTATTATGTAAACTGGGTTAGACTAGACCGGGCTGCTGGTTCCAAGATGTCTCTAATGCACCTACTGCAATAGGGTCTTAGTCTCAGTTAAGTCTCCAAGTTCCTAACTTACCATTATTAAATATAATAATGAATATATTAACTAGTCATCAGCATTTTACCAACACAGTCGTCTCTAGGAAGCAGTTAGTGTGGGAACTGCAGGATGACATTTCGGTTTGTTGGCTGTATGCAGCACCACCACATGCAGGTCAAGCTCTGTTAGGCCTGTTGAGTCAACACCTCAGCCTCCATCACAAACATCTCCCATAAAGTAATAATGTGTTGCTTTGGCACAGGTGACCTAATTTAATGATGACTTTCCTACTCCGCTGAATCTCACGATAGTATTTTCCTCAAAGCGCCCATACTGTGAGAGTTCCAGACTTACTGCTAAAGCAAAGGTCTATTAACTTGGTTATTTTATTTAAAAGTTCACGGCTATATGTGGTATGAACCCATGTAAAGTATTTTGAAGGGGAAAACTATAACAGGAAAGAAATAAAAATTGCTTAACTGTTTTTTTGCTTCTACTGCTGCTGGAGGAGTAAAGTCCATGTAGTATAATGGAGATGGTAGTTGTGTTACACTATGTGTGTGACCACAGAGTTATTCCATTGAAAGCCATGGGACGCTGACGAGACGTAGACGTGTGAATGCGGGAGCAGTAGCCGAGCAATGAGGGCGTTAAGTGGATGAGACTGTTGGAATGAAAACGAGAATCATTAACTGCAGGCATCAGGATTTTGACATGTGACTGTGACTTTAGGCAGTTTTGCAACTGATACCGAAAAGAGGAAACATCCTATTAAAAGGAAAAAACTTTTCAAACTCTGCAGACTGCAAATATGAGCTATTCAAATAAATCCCCAAGAACACCCCTACAGTTTCCATATGTTGTGCTTTAGGAATGAAGGTGGTTGGCAGTGGAGTGGCCACACTGACCCCGTGGGGCTCGCGACTCCTGTCTGATGGGCCAATGAAATGGGTGCTTAATTCTCTTCTTTCTCTCTGTATGTATCTTACAGCAACTCGGAGTCATTAGTGGACTGCCTGCTGGAGGCATCTCCGGGCTTTACACAGGCTGGCAGGCTCGGTGTCACTGGAGAGGAGATCTAAATCAAATCACAGCGGAGAAGAAGAAAAATCTCTTTTATGAGAGCTGTCACCTTGCTTTTAAAGATGGCTGGGATTTGAAGTGGGAAAGAAAGCATTCAGAAAGAATGTATTTCCATAATCCTGCAAACTTTTTCTAGCTTGAAGTATTTTATCATTGCACGGGGAGTCTTCTTTTGTCTCTTTAGTCTCTGTGACCTCGGATGCAACTTTGCACCCTGTGATGTGAGGAATCTTCACCCATCCCACCCGTGGGAAACAGTCGCCCTGACTGTGATAACTCCTATGAACCGCTTCTGTAATTAAATAACGTTATGTTGAGATCAGTTCTAAATGTTATGAATATACATAGGTTACCAGCTGGATTAGGTTGTCCACAATAGAGCTGTGGGTCTGACAGGAACAAAGCTGTGCCATCTCTCTGTATAGCATTCCATTTAAAAATAATTATAACAGGGAACTTCTAATTGTCTTGAACTCAGCACCGCAGCTGGACCAGGGAAAGATTTCAATTCTATCTCCACTGCGGTGAAATGTGTTTGGTTCTGTGTAAGAAATGTTGCCAACGTCATGTCTACACCTGTTCATTGTGAATGTACAAGTCTTGTGGCTTTGTTTCATCATGCTGAAACCACCCAAATTTCTTTTTTCCTTTGTCTTTCTTCATGTGAAGCAGGAAAAAAAGGGCAAAAAAAGCCAAACAAGGTCCCCAGGCTCCGGTGCCGGAATGTGCTGCTCACAGCCCCTCCGGCTCCAGACAGAGCCAGCCCCTCATGCAGCTTCTTGCACTTTGGACAAATCAGGTTGATATAAACTGCACTATATTTTTCTCGCTATGAAAACGCTTGGTTAGGACTTTGCACCTCACTGCCAAGTGACGTCTGAAATAAGTTCATGATCTCCTCTTTCTCCCGTGAGTATTCTGTGTGTAATATGTGCTTCGACTTCTACAAACTTCACTTGCTTTCTAGAATTACAAGCCACAGGACATTTCCAATCCAAAGTGCTTCATTCTAGATCTGGTTGCAGATGTCCCTGCTCATGGCAGGGGATGGATTGGATGAAACTGAAGGTCCCTTCCAACTCAAACTAGTCTATGGTTCTATGATTCTATTTCAAAATCAATCAATAAAGCATCCCCTGTGTCCTTTTGAGGAAACTCAGCTCTACCAGATGGAGGAATTGCAAACTCTGGCCCAACGGCCGTTCCCCCCAGGTGTGCGATGAATGTGCTTTCACCAGTACACTTACCTTATTTTAAAACAAAACCATTTTTAACTATTCATCTTGATGTCAATGTCTAAATCCATTCTAGTTAGTGTTCCTCTTAATCTTGAGTTAATATCTTATTTTTTAAAAATCTGTTTAGCATTAAGTGTTTATCATTACAGGCATTTGAGGAAATGACATTTGCATTTCTGAAAAGCATTTGCATGTTGGAAAAACATTCCTGGATTAGGGTGAAACACTTTTATCTCGGAGTGAAAGCATTTCACTTGTTTCTGAAATTTATAAGCTATTGCTTCCCCACCAGGGTTTTTTTTTGTGATAGTTTTGTAGTGATCTTAATTCTGAGAAAACACGATTTCTTCATGAATTGTGCTTATAGATTACCTCCGCGTGAACTGTTTGAGATGAATGTGTTTGTGACTAAAATAGCCTCTAGACTCTTCTACTGTTGTGATGCGATTTTCTGGAGTTGACGTTTTCCAACTATTCCATTGAGATTTTTCTTACCCAGAATAGAAGGCTTGCTCGTGTGTGGCTGCTGGAACATCTGGTGCTGGTGGGGACAGAGGAGGGGGCGCACGGGAGAAGGGGAGAGGTGCATTCTCCTGCAAAAACTGCTTTTTCTCTTTTGTTTCTCTAAAAATCTTACTCCAAGCGTCTTCAGATTGTTCTAGTTTGGAAATTTGTGGCTTTCTCTCCAGTTGTTATTGGTGAGTTGCTCTGTCGTCATAATGTAAAAATACTACCAAAAAAAAGAGGAGAGCCCTATGGTACACAGGTCCTGAAATAACACTGTTCGGTGATCAAGTGTCAAGGTATAAGGCAAGGCGGCAATAAACCGTGGCAGACGCTGCCTGTTACCCCTTTACCTCCCACCACCCCTTCCTTTAGATTGGAAAGATAAGGGGAAAGGAAGAGAGACTTAGACTTCAGGTTGCAGAGTTTTAAAGGGTTTTACTAATGCTGCTAATAAATAGAGAATATATATACAGAACATACCAAGCCGGTCTCAGGCGCTGGGTGCGGAGCTGCGTCACTGCGCAGCAGAGCTGGGGCTGCGGGGCTGGCGGCTCCAGCAGCTGCAGCTCCGGCCCCGGGAGTCCCGGGCGGGACTGCCCAGCAAAGCGGAGCCTGGCTGCAGGATGCGGGGCCTGAGGGCTGGGGATCACAGACAGACAGACAGACGGGGCCTCTGGATGCCGGCCGTGGGCCGAGAGAGCGTGACCCTGTGATCGCCCTCTTACATAGGGGTATGGCGATTATGGGATGGAATACTTCCGCTGGTCAGTTCTAGTCACCTGTTCATCCACCCTCCTCAAACACGCCCCCTCACAACGGAACGGGAAAAACTTATCAGTCTTTCTTGGCTACCATAGTCATAGATCTAAACACGAGCTTCTTCAGCATTCCCTTGGTCTCTTATCAGCACCGAGTGCAGCATCTGAGGAAAAATATGCAGCTAAAACTCAGAGAAGTACAGCCAGCTAAAGAACTGAGCTGAAAGAGAAATCACTAAAAGAGAACCAGTCTTGTTTTTAACAAAACCAGGACATCAAGCTGGTGAAGTCTGTGTCCTAGCACAAGTCTATACTTAACTTCTGTGTTTAGGAATTGTCGTTGAAGCTCTAATGTTCCATTATGCTATTTATTTTTTTAGAGCTTGCTGAAGGGAAAAAAAAAAATCTTAGCTTTGAGCATCAAAGAAATAATTATGTTTTTTCAATGTGACACCTGGTGCTTGTGCGTGTATTAATGAACAGCCCATCCGCTGCCCACCGGGACACCCTGCACCATGGGCAATGCATCAGCACACAGCCTCTCCTCCCCTTGTCCTAAGCCAGCAGGAAACAATCCCCAGAGTTCCAGTGTCTGAGATCTTTGTGTTCACTGCAATGCACTTCCCTCATCCCTTCCCTCGACCTTTTCGTCTCTATGCCCATCACTGTGAGGAGTATCTTCTCCTTCATGACTCTTTACAGCGCCTGTTGATGGCAACCAACAGTTTGATTTTTTCAGTCATCTTCCAACAGGAAACCACAAAGGGCCGAATTCTGATATCAGGATTTAAGAACACTTGGTAGTTAAAGAATCAAGACCGTAGAAAAATGACTTCTCGTAGTAGTGGTAAAGCTGACCTGGAATATTTCTGACAGAAAGTCTTTTCTGTGAGATGTTAAGCTAACAAGACGTGTTAAACTCACGTGTCACACTTTGAAAGCCCGAGAGTTTAGGAGTGGGAAGCTCTCTGAATTCACAAGGAAGATGAAAAAGGAGAGAAACGGGAACGAGAGGGGAAGGACAAGGTGAGGAAGTTTTTCCAGCCCCTTTGCGGCCGAGGCAGAATAGAAACACTTGGCAGGTTTGGTTTTCTTTTTACTCAAGATTTTTAAAAATGGGGGAAAATGATTAAAAGCTGCATGTTAAAGGTTTCTGAAGCTTTCCAAGAGCTCCTCTTCAACCGGTTATACTTTCCTGTACAGAAACCAACATGCCCTGTAGACTCTTAAAAGTTTTCTCTAACGCATCGCCAACTCCAAAGTGTAAATCTACAAGTATCTTTACAGTGTATAGTTGATTTGGGAATAAGTGCAGTGCCCCAAGGGTCAGTACTGGGTCCTATATTATTCAATATATTCATCAATGATTTGGATGAGTGAATAGAGTGACTGTCAGCAGGTTTGCTGATGACACCAAGCTGGGAGGAGTGGTGACACTGGAAGCTGTGCTGCCATCAGAGACCTGGACAGGCCGGAGAGCTGGGCGGGGAGAAATTTAATGAAATAGAACAAGGGCAAGTGTAGAGTCTTGAATCTGGGCAGGAACAACCCCAGGTTCCAGTGTAAGTTGGGGAATGACCTGTTAGAGAGCAGCGTAGGGGAAAGGGACCTGGGGGTCCTGGGGACAGCAGGGTGACCATGAGCCAGCACTGGGCCCTTGTGGCCAGGAAGCCAATGGTACCTGGGGTGGGTTAGAAGGGGGTGGTCAGTAGGTCAGAGAGGTTCTCCTGCCCCTCTGCTCTGCCCTGGGGAGACCACACCTGGAATATTGTGTCCAGTTGTGGCCCCTCAGTTCCAGCAGGACAGGGAACTGCTGCAGAGAGTCCAGCGCAGCCACCAAGATGCTGAAGGGAGTGGAGCATCTCCCGTGTGAGGAAAGGCTGAGGGAGCTGGGGCTCTGGAGCTGGACAAGAGGAGAATGAGGGGGGACTCATTCCTGGGGATCAAGATGGAAAGGGGGAGTGTCAGGAGGATGGAGCCAGGCTCTTCTGGTGACAACCAGTGACAGGACAAGGGGCAATGGGTGCAAACTGGAACACAGGAGGTTCCAGGTTTCCAGGGCCCTTCAACCCCTGAGATTCTGGGATTCTGTGATTCTGTGATAAGTAGCTGTGTACTACTTGGAACTTTTCATGTGTTATAAATACTAATTAATTTATCTTTGAGCAAGTTCCAGAACCATGTGAATACTGGACAGTAGAATGAATGTTGCTTGTGTGTTGCTATCAGGTAGCTTTGATGGATATTTACTATTTGTTATTATTATATATGTCATCTTTTGGGTGAGTGCCTTAGAGAAGAGCACCAGGAGGTGTCTGTCCATACATGAGTGGGTGCTCTGAGATGTTCTACCATACCATGTTGTCTTTTCTAAGTACGGAATACTAATGATACGTGAAATAAATAAAATTATGACTTTATGTTCTGCTCTGTGGGCTTGCAGGGTGTATTTGAGTGACTTTTCTTAGGAACCACAAAGGCTAAACGCTTTCCTTTGTTTTTGTGATTCTTATGTTATTAACTGGCTCCAGATGTTGTGACTGTAAGATAGTAAGTATTGGGAGAGTTGTAACCGTATCGTTCACGTAGCAACGTTGGGAAGAGCGACGTGAAGAGGCTGAGAGCTGCTCCTTCCCTGGGAGGCAACACTGACGGCAATTCCATGTAGCTGAGAGAAGTCAAACGTGGCCACCAAGGATAATGAAAAATAGTTGGGGGTTCCTGTCAGACCACTGACTGCACAGCGGTCATCAGATTAAACGGGAGTAAATGGAAAGCAGGGACATCTCACTTATTTTTGGCTTCAACACCGTGTATAGAGATGCTTTAAGGGAACCTTTACAGAATGCGTCTTTGAGAGGCCAAAGTTGGCTGTGAAAGGGAGAAAATTGACTCTGAAGTAATTTACATGTGGATAAAATAGACTGAAACTTTGCATACTCTCTATGTGAGATCTGAGGTGTCTTATCTGTACAAAACCACGCCGTGCTGGTCTCGCGCTGGCAAATGTGGGCTCTAGCAATGCCTGTGGATAGACCCACTCGCAGTGAAGTGCTTAAAGCACAGAGGTTAAAAAAGATGTCTGCAGAGTGATGGATTCTCCAGAAAACATCCCCTTTGAGAAAATGCATCATCATGTATATTCTCCTCTATCAATCGTGCTGGTTTCTGGTTTAGAGAAACTGCACGGAAATGGGATATTAGGATGGGGCTTGCCTCCTTGGCTGTGAGAAATCCTGGCTTAGCAGCAAAACTCAAGGCAGCATGTGAAAAGTCTGAGGAAATCAACGTGTCAGGTCATGGCAGACACACACTGTATTTGTGTGTTTAATGCTTCCTTTTGGACTGGCTTATTAACATGGCTGCCTTTTATCTGATTACCACGCGGATGTTAGAGAACATGCAGACTAACGCACATCGGGCTCTCCTTTTGTTGGAGTCTTTTGAAAAATAGCGGGGTATCAATTAATTCAACGCAAACTGCTGAAGTCAACTGTACTTCCAATGCAAATCCCTCCCGATGCTGGCGACGACAGTTGCTTTCACTGATGTGCAGGTATGGCTGTACTTCCAGAGATTATACTACAGAATTGTAATGGATTAAAGTGTTATCAGATTGCGCTGGGGCTTAGATTTATTATTATTATTGTTATTATTATTATTATTATTATTATTTTCTATTTGCCCCCAGGCCACTGTTGTGCTGCCCCGTGAGTTCCGCGCTGTTCGTGCACCATGAAAACCACCCCGTGTTGTAGCTGAGGCTGTGCTGGCAGCACCTCAGTCCTGCTGGTGGAGCTTGGGGTGCGTTCAGCCGGGTCCCCGAGATGAAAGGGGTCCCCCGAACCAGCCACTCACCCATCAGACCCTCCTCATCAGACAGTCCCTAATGAGAACCACTACGGAACGTCTTTCCAGCTCTTGGCCAATGTCTAAACCAGCCTAATTGTCTGCATGTGTGTTGTTCTGCTGAAACGCTGTCAAGAAAACAGCCCATCTGGCTGGGTTTAAAAGTTAGGTCTGATCGTGGCAACCACCTAACTCTAGTTTAAGCTGGAGGTTAAATTCCATTGATATTTTAGGTGCATGTTGTACTACAATGCACAAAGAAAAAATCGGCCGCTTCATTCATCCGAGACCCCACTGGGTTAATGAAATGTTCTTCAAATAAACAGCTCGCTGGTGTGTTTTTTAGCTGAGTAATCAACGTAATAGTGTTGTTTTGAGAATATAACCTGCAAAAAGTGAGCAGAGTTGACAATTAATACTTCTGTCGGTAAAATTATATCTGCCTATTTGCGTAATTAAAAAAAAAGTCTTTAATGCGTTTGAAAGAGAAATGGTGTGGTTTGCTCACAGCACTTTTTAAACCTTTCACACTATTTGAAAAGAAGCTTATTTTGAATGTGCATTATATAATAAGTCAGTTTTCCTGTAGCAACAAGAAGGAAGTTCTTAAAATGAATATAGATTCACTTTGTACATTGTCACAAATGAAAACCAGGACTTGTTCAGCCTACAGTAGCATCTGATTGCTAACGTATTTCTGAAGATAAGCTTTAACTTAAAAATAAAATCTGGGAGCTTTTATTTGGCATTGTCCAAAGTGAATACATGTCATAGAAATGTATTTAACTACAATTTGAACTGGATGCTAGCCAGGCTGGTTGTGTTTGTTTGATAGCTTAAGTGACATATTTTGTGCTGTCTTGTTGCCCATATTTTTCACATGCACTGAGGCTGGTTTTTCCCTACTGGGACTGAAGTTTTGGAGAGGAATAAAACAGTGTTTTCCTTGCTATTTTCTTTAAAGAAGAAAGCTACATGGAGGCTCTGATGTTTTTGGTAGGCACATGTGGGAAAAACATGTGTAATTGTACGGCCGCTCCAACGGATTGTTCAGCTGTATATTGTAAGGGGAATAATATGGAGTATGGAACAAACTCAAGTATGTGTGAAAGTCCCATGGAGCCAAAGGTTTTTGTACGGAAATGCCCTCCTAACATACCTTGTGGGTAATTACGCAGACTGTTGCATGCGTCTCTATAATGTGCACGTTTTGCTTTCAGTCTAGTCCAATTTGCTATATCCATGAGAATATACAGAGAAAAAATATACTGGTTGTTTGCCAGATGTCTTAAGATGACAAAGTGGCTAATAGAGTCCAAGTAGGTGGAACATCATATCTGGGTTGCATGAGGCTGTCGCAATGTGATGTGTGTCTAGTAGCCTTCGGTTATTCTCACTTCCATTACAAGCTGAAAATTCTTGGGATAAATTAAATACCCAAAAGGTTTTTTAAATATTTTGGTCTCTTGAATGTAATTCATCAAACAGTCCCACAAAGGTACTACTTCTTGTTGAAGAGGACAGCAGGGTGACCATGAGCCAGCACTGGGCCCTTGTGGCCAGGAAGCCAATGGTACCTGGGGTGGGTTAGAAGGGGGTGGTCAGTAGGTCAGAGAGGTTCTCCGGCCCCTCTGCTCTGCCCTGGGGAGACCACACCTGGAATATTGTGTCCAGCTGTGGCCCCTCAGTTCCAGCAGGACAGGGAACTGCTGGAGAGAGTCCAGCGCAGCCACCAAGATGCTGGAGGGAGTGGAGCATCTCCCGTGTGAGGAAAGGCTGAGGGAGCTGGGGCTCTGGAGCTGGACAAGAGGACACTGAGGGGGGACTCATTCCTGGGGATCAATATGGAAAGGGGGAGTGTCAGGAGGATGGAGCCAGGCTCTTCTGGTGACAACCAGTGACAGGACAAGGGGCAATGGGTGCAAACTGGAACACAGGAGGTTCCACTGAAAGGTGAGAAGCAACTTGTTGGGGTGAGGGTGGCAGAGCCTGGCCCAGGCTGCCCAGGGGGGTTGTGGAGTCTCCTTCTGTGCAGACATTCCAACCCGCCTGGACACCTTCCTGTGTAACCTCATCTGGGTGTTCCTGCTCCATGGGGGGATTGCACTGGATGAGCTTTCCAGGGCCCTTCCAACCCCTGACATCCTGGGATTCTGTGAAGATGCTGCAGGAACGTGCCTTGTACTTTTGTAACCAGTTCTTTTTGGTTGTGTTTCTGTTTTTCGCAGATGGTGCGTCAATGCTTCAGGCAGCTCCTGTGAGCCTCAAAAGACGTGGAACCTCAGTGCACTGTAAAGCACCCGTGGAGCACGGAGACACCCAGCAACCTGGGTCACGGGGAGCAGCAGCACCAACCACCCGTTATGTTTCTGCCGTCACTGAACTGCAAGAAGAAAAGGTAAGAGGAGACTAAACAGTGAGACAGAGTTTAAGAAGCAAGTTTCTGGACTTGTTTTTGTGCTGTGTAAATAGACGGTGCAGCAGGTGCACTGTATCTGCTATGATATATTAATATAAATATAAAGAAAACATGAAGCAATGTTGGTAAGTCAGCACATCACTCCAAGTATTCCATTAAAGTTGGTGGAGGTTAGATAACCAGATATTATTGCTGCAGACATGGCCATGTAAAACAATGCCTGCCTTCTGTAGAGCGCTACCTTAGCAGCTCTTATTAGGAGTGATGTGTTTGCTGTGTTGTATGATGTGAGTTGCTCCTTTCTGCTGAAACATTCTGTAATAGCTCTGTGAGTACTGTGATGCCCATTAATACTGGAAAATCTGTGATCAGCAGCACTGAGGAAGACTTACTTCTGTTTTACCACTGGCCAAATCCTGCCTGAGGTCATTTAGTTGCAATGTTAAGAAGAGGAATAAGGAGTCTTGACTGTATTAATTTCAAGAAGTTGTGTAAGTTGCTCCTGTGCATCCCTTTTCCTTATACAACTTGACTACAGTGTAGAGGTTGCTACAAAGACTTGTCTAATTTATGGAGATTTGCAAGAACAACTTGAGACTCCAATTAGTGAGTCAAGGAAATGAATAAACAATAGTTCCTTACGGTGATTGAAGGAGACATAATACAGTTGAAAATGGTTACTCACATTTTGAGGACTGCCTATCTAGTTCTTAATATAGAAGAGGGCAAAGAAGCCCTGGATAATGATTTAGAGAAATATTCTGATTTGGGCAGAAAAAAAATGGCAAAACAGCAACACTTTACAGTTTGTTTCAAGTGTTTACGTGCTTACGTCAGGTGGGTAAAATATTCAGAGAAGTAAATTCTGACTGATATGACTGAATTCACATGTATCACACCTGTAAAGGATTGATAGACACTTTGAAGGTAGGTCTAATCTGAAATACTGAGCGTATCTACAGATGTTCTAATTGATTGTTCCCTCCATTAGGCTGCTGTGTGGGCCCCAGGGGTGTGAAATAGTGAAGTGATAAGTATTTTACTATTTAACACATTGCTTTAAGAACAAAAAGGTGGGTCAGTTTCAGTGGAAAATGATGCTTTTTGAGCTAAAATCCCATTTTTTCTGTGGATGGGGTTCATTTTGAAGAGCTAGCAGCTTAACTAAACTAAAATCATCTCCCAAAGGAACGCAGGAAATATTTGCAGCTAATGGTGCATTTTCTGAATGCTGCCAACTCTTTCCTTTGCAAAGGGTTTCTGAAGTTCAAAGGAAGAATTTCGCCACTTTGGGGGTGTGTATTACTGCCCTTAGTGTTGCTGTTAGTGGGGAAGAGTGGGAAGAGCCATGAATACAAATTTGTTTGCGTTATTCAGTGTAAAGCCATCTGCTTTTTGCTGTAACACGAGAGATGTCCAACTAGAGCAAATAGAGACACCACCATCGCTGCTCTAACAAAGGTCTGGGATTTCCAAAGGGTATTGATTTCTTTTTAATACTTCAAAGAAACCAACCAGCCTTCTCCGTCCAACTTTAGGCTCGAGATTTCTTTTAAGGCCAAGTTATGAACTGCTGAAACATAGGGGCTTATCATAGAACCCCCGGTGCAAGCTGAGCTCTGGCCATAGTACAATTTAAATTATTTATGCACAGCGCTGCGTTCAAACCATGTGCACATTTGTCCTTGTCAGTCAACAAGTGTTCTATTAATCAAACAGGAACCCCGGCGCGTTCATTACAAAAGTAAGAACATTGCATTTGGGATGGTATTTTTAGTGCTTTTGACAGACAGAGATTATTAAGCTGTCACTCCCTCTTTTCTGCCGACTCCCCTATCTTCCTCCCCTTCTTCTGCAATGCATTGTCATTTTATTATTAAGAGCACACTAATAGTTAAACGACAGGAACCCTAAACCCTGACTGGTTCACTGACATGACAGGTTATTTTTTCCCTCTATTCCCTGTCCAAGAACCCCCGCTGCTCCTCCCAGCATGCAGCGCTGGGTGACCCTTCACATCTGGCAGTGATTAATTGTCTTAGTGTCAGAGCCATCGCCTTCCTCCCTCTGATCCTCACTTACTTTGTTCTCCCTTTTAAAGCCAGTGTGCTGGAACCTTTTCTTCCCACTTTTAAATCTAGCCAGTATCCAGGATACTGTGTGTGTCTACTGCGATACAACTTGAAAGCGAGCGAAACAGTCAGTTATCTGGCCCTGAAAGTCTGGTCGTGGATTCAGAGGGCTTCTGTTCACCGGAGGGGTGTGCTTGAAAAACAGCGCTAACCAGAATGACACAGATCTTGTTGAGCTTGGTCCGGATCTCGGGTCCCTTCCGAGCAAACAACGCAATGATGGGAAACACCGTTTTGAGCGGGCGCGCACAGTGTTGTGTGGAGCGCTGTTGGCTGGAGCTTATATGACGTTACACGGATTAAGAGCAGCAGTTGAGCCTTTGTGCTCCTCTGAGCCTAGCCTGGGCTTGGGCTCTGCTCGCTCAGCCCCCGCTGAGTTAAGCCTGGCCTGGGTTTAGGCCTGGCCTCCGCTTGCTCAACCCCCACCAAGTTAGGTCCAGCCTGAGCCTGGGCCCTGCTCACTCGGCCCCCACTGAGTTAGGCCTGGCCTGGGCCTGGGCCCTTCTTGCTCAGCCCCCACTGAGTTAGGCCAGGCTCCTGTGCGAGGCACGAGGCTTTAGAGCCCCGATCGCCTAGGCTGGGAGCTCAAACACAGCTGGTGTTTGCGAGGGGGTTTTATGGCCTGAGTGATATCTAGTGAGCGCTCATACTCGCTTTAGATGCTTGTAGAGTAAGGATGCTGTATAATAAGGATACTGGTGGAAGAGGAGAAGACTGTGCTACTAAGATAAATGTCAGAAGTCCTCATGCTCCTCTCAAACCTCAGTAGACTTCCCATGTGATTTTCAAGAATAATTTGAATCCCTGCCTCAGTTTCTCATCTTGGAAAATAAAGACAGTAACCGCTTTGAGGCATGGGAGGCTGAAAGTTTTCAGACACCTTTATTTTTCCTGTAGGAATATGAAGTAATGCGAGGCAGTGATTTCTATGTGCGTGTTAAAGCCCAGCTGCCAGGCGCGGGGGAGCTGTGTGAAGGGGAGGGAGGAGGCCATGGTGTGCAGGAGGCTTTTGCAGATTGCTTGGAGTCAGGATGCCTGGGATCTATTCACAGTTGGGCGGCTTCAATGGGTAAATCACCAACTGCTCTAAACTTCCATTTCCTTGCATGCAAATTGAGAATGAGCGAATAGTCGTCTTTGAAAAAAAAAAAACCCTAACATTTGAAGATGAAAGGTAAAAATAAACAGTTGTTTTAAATCCTGGTTGAATAGCAGAATACATGCGCTGAACTTAAACTACTATTACATTTACATTTTAAGGCAAAATATCTGAAAGGCAGTTTCTCCTTCACTTACCTATTGAATGCTGAGTTCAGAGTCGCTGTCTCCCACGACACACACTCCTCACAAATAGATTTCTCCAGAGCAGTATTATATTCTAGCTCTCCGTGTATTTCAAACAACTGCAAGGCCATTTATTTTCTATTTCAAACCAAAACAGTAAAATGGAGTGCATGGCCCTTTCTGGTTGCTAAGCAACACTTGGTAAGGTGCATCCTGCATTTTGCTGTGCCATTTGGCGATTCACACAAGCTCCTGTTTGTTCATTTCCAGTCTAGTAACACTGGTTGCTATATTTCAAGTGCCAGTATAGATCAAAGTATTTCCTAGAAGGATAAACATGTGAACTGGCAGAGGGTGAGTGATTAACATCACGCACAAGCCTTTTTAGTTTAAAGGACTTGGCACGTCGGCGGTTGGCGAAGCTGTTGGGGTGATGCCGGCTCCACCTGGCAGATGTGCCGCCAGGGGTTTTCTGCTGCCGCGCGGTCAGGACATCTCTGCTGACTTCATTCCAGCTACTTGAGCTTTGCATCCATAGAACTCATGGTACAATTTTATTAAACTGCTATTTTCTCTTCCTCTGCCCTTTACGAACACTTACAAACAAAGCGGAGTCTAATGTTTGACTATTAGTTGTCCCTGATAAACTCTAAGTGTGTGTCTGATAAAAGTTGTCTTTAACTAGGGAGCACATTCCTCAGAACAAGGTAGGACACAGCTGCTTTTTCTTTGCTGCACTTTCAATCTTCTGATTAAAAGTTGCAGGTGATCAGAATCCTTTTGTTAGCGTGCAGTTTGGAGGGGAGGGTTGAAAAGAGGCTCGTTTGGGCAATGCTTTTAAAAATATTTAAGAACGGCAATTAAAAAAGCTACATATAACACATATTTTTTTTCCCCTTGTGTCTGTTTTATTGTTCTGAGCTACTTGTGCATTTGTGGGGTATCTGTAATTTACAAAACGCATTGGATCCTCAGCAGTACCGTATATACAGAGCAGAATGTCAGATACTGACAAACATATTAATTACAAGCACTACAGAATGAGGAATGCTGGGGTGCAGCACAAAATTTGCCATGGGTGGCAACAATTTGGACTCAGTTACAATATTCCACACCCTATAGAAAAGCTGAGGGGAATTTTTAACAATTTCCTGTTGTAGAATGTTGGTTGGCGGTTCCAAGAAGTGAACGCTTCCTATTGCAGCCACTCAAATTAGCAGATTATCTGAGTAATTCTTACAAAACCTTATTGGCTTAGTTGTGTGTCATTGTGAGTATGTTTTATAGAGTTTCTCTGGATGAAAATTTAGCGTCAGCAGTACGGGTGGAACTGTAAGTGCTAGAAGTGATTTGTGACTGGAAGAAGCAAGCACGGTGCTCTCTCATTCCTACGGTCATATTATAATGTGAATCTGGTAGTATGCCCAGCTCAGCCAGGGAATAAATCCGTTCATCCCTTCTTTTCCATGATCATATAATCTATCTCGGCCATGGCTGTGAAGAAGGTGATGGAGAGGTAAGGCAGATTTGCCTTGTGTGAACAGAAAGCAAAGCCCAGGGGCAGATTCCCCCCCGCCAGCGGTGTGTACGGCTGGGGAGGGTCAGCCCTCTCTTTTCAGGGCAAATAATCAGTTTTGGGTTTTCCATGGCTCATTCTCCTGCTGCTGTATTGGGTGATACTTTATCTCATCTAGAAATACATTAAAGAAGCTCTTTCTCACACGCTCACAACAGGAATGCTCATAAGTCAAAAGATGGTATTTTAAAATTGACATGTGCTGTCTCTAAATCATGGTCCCTGTTATTCATTTTGCCTTTTCTTAGTACTGGCATCATAATACTGATTTCTGCTGAACTGACTAGATCCATGAGCTTAGCCATGATGCTGAAGTAGTACGAAACAAGAACAGCACCTTGATAACTCTCTAAACACCATGGTTCTTAAATAAGTTTTAATTTCTAAACGGCTTAGATGTTGATTTGGGAGCTCAGCTGTCGCTTTTCAGAGTGGAGTGTGTTTTTTGTGGAGTGTGTCTCTGATACTCGTGGCTAAAATTAAAATTAAATGGCATGGCAAAACTATTCTTAAAAGATTTTGTGTTTGTAATGGTGTGAAGAAAGCTAATTTGTGTACTCTTGGCCCAGAATTATGCAACTATCTAACACTGATTATAAGCTTAAATGCCCATAATTTTAGTCCATCATTTGTTTCTGAGAGTGGCACCGCAGTGTAACCACCGCGGGGCTGAAGAGGCCCAGGGACAGGGCTCGTGGTGCTCCCTTGTGAAGTGCCCCGCTCTGTTCCTCAGGTGTTGGTGCTCAGCGTTGTCTCTCTGGGTGTGCATCTGTGTTCTCTGGGGAAACAGCGAATTTGGGCTCCTAATGTTTGCTGCTGCAGCCTGCACCTGGACTGCATGCCTGAACCGGCCTTAAGCAGACGGCAAGATGACAGGATCATAGAATCACAGAATATCCTGAGCTGGAAGGACCCACAAGGGACATCAAGTCCAACTCCTGTCCCTGCACAGGACACCCCACAGGTCACCCCGTGTGTCTGAGCACGTTGTCCAGTCTCTTGAACACTGTCAGGTTGGGCCGTGACACCTCCCTGGGAGCCTGTTCAGTGTCCAGCACCTCTGGGGGAAGAACCTTTTCCTCATGTCCCACTGCCCCTCCCTGGCACATCTCCTGCCGTTCCCTGGGCTCTGTCACTGTCACAGAGCAGAGCTCACCCTGCCCCTCCTGCTCCTGCTGAGGAACCTGCAGCCCATGAGCTCTGCGCTCAGTCTGCTCTGCTCCAGCTGGACAAACCCAGGGGCTCAGCCGCTCCTCAGACACCTTCCTCTCCAAACCTTCCCCAACTTTGCAGACACCTGTTAGTGTCAGGCGATGGTTTCCACATCCGATACCCACCAGAGAGGGGGCAGCAAGCTGGGCATGGTGGGAGCAGCTGCAGTGGTTCCTACCCACTCAGGTGGGGGGACATGACAGGAGGTATCAGTAGGTCCCTGCAGAACAGGACCTATCACGACGTGCAGCTGCAAACGGAACAGGAACAGCCCAGTGCTAGTTTGCACCAGGGGAGGGTCAGATTGGATTTTGGGAGCAATTTCTTCCCCAAAGGGCTGTGGGGCATTGGAACAGGCTGCCCAGGGCAGTGCTGGAGTCACCAGCGCTGAAGGGCTGGACAGACGGACATGAGGTTCTCAGGACATGGGGCAGTGCCAGGGGTGGGTTATTGTTGGACTCGATGACCTTGAGGGTCTCTTCCAACTAAAATGATTCTGCAGTTCTATGATTCTGTCACTGTGCCAAAGGCACTAAGGCATGGCCGGTCCTGGCAGGCAGGACTGGGGACATTGGCCGTAGGGCCACCAGCAATGGTGCTGACAGGTTGTCATTTTAACAGGTGTTGTGTAAATCAAACAGGGGAGCAGTGAAATTAAAGTGTGAGAAGGTGATGCCTTCAGGTAACGCCAAGACACTGTGTTTGAAAGAAATAGGGAATTTATTTCCTTATTTCTTTCCGTGGGAGATGGAAGTAACGGCTCAGAAACAAACCTAATTATTGACTTCCCCATGGAGACGCACTGACAGCTCCTGAACGGAGTGGGGCTGGGGCCGCACTGCCCAACCGTTACTGCGCAGATCCCTTCTGAGGGAAAACCAGCCTGTTTTACATCCACGGCGAGCAAGTGACTCTTTTGACAGGGCTTGCAACAATGAAGAATTGCTCAGAATGGAACAGTTTTCAAATCTGCCATCAGAAGTGAAGTATCTTTGATATTCCATCAAATACCAATTCTGATATTTCATCATAAAATCTCATGTGGAATGAAGCACGTAAATGGAAAAATACTTCACGTTGTTGATTTAGTGTCTGTAGTAGCTTTGAAAGAAAATCTCACTCAAAAATTAAAACACTTTGCTAAGCTTAATCTATCCATTAGATACTGTTAACTATTGCAATTAATGAAGTTTTTGAGGCATAGCGAAAGGATGGAAGTTCTAGATTTAGGCTACATCAGTGATATTGTAAATGCAAATATTTTAAATTAAAATGCAGCTTTAGGTTTGTAAAAAAAAAAAATAAATAGTAAAAAATACAAATATCTTCTGACTTAAATCACACTGGTTTCTTTAAGAAAGGAATTTGAACATTCAGCCCAAATGTTGCAGCTATTGTTTGGTTATTTGGAAATCATTTCAGGTGCGGAGCAGCGCTGGTGGCGATAGCGCCGGACATGCCATGATTACCCCAACTCAGGAGCGTTTTTGAGATTTAATCTTTCTCCTGGAGCCAGGATAAAAGCCAATCTAAATATTATTCACATGTAAGATCTCCTAGAAATTTGGACTTGGCCTATTGAGACATTCCAGTTTTATTTTAAGACTTTCAATGTTATAAATTCAGTTTAATCTACATTTTTGAAAATCTGAATGAAAAAGAGAACATTCTCCTTTGCATATATGTGTGTGGTTTGGGTTGGTTTTTTTTTTTTAATTTCAATACCTCTGTTCCATTTTTGCTCTTTGTTTGAATGGAATTTTTCCTTAAGCTTTTGAATTTTTCATGAACTGGCATTTTCAGATGAAAATGCATTGTGAAAACATTCCTGTTTAAACCCTGTGTGTTTCAAATATAATTATCAGTAGTTTGGTTGCATTTGGAATTAGATCTCAAACTCATGTGGGCATTGAAATATGGTTTATATAAACATCCTTTCGTCTGCCCAGTTTTATAATAGATAGTTTACAAAATGTTTTTTGTAAAAGTAACAGACAGCAAAGATAAAATCACAGCGGAGGAAAAATAACTGGGACAAAGAAGGAGATAGTTATCTTTCCTATGGACTTTTACTGTTGGCTGCTTTTCATTGCCTTGCTATGGGCTTGCATTAATGCCAGAAAAGTAGTACATGGCCAGGTAATTCACAGGGACTGACTCCTTCCCCTCTGCTCTGCCCTGGGGAGACCACGCCTGGAATATTGTGTCCAGTTGTGGCCCCTCAGTTCCAGCAGGACAGGGAACTGCTGCAGAGAGTCCAGCGCAGCCACCAAGATGCTGAAGGGAGTGGAGCATCTCCCGTGTGAGGAAAGGCTGAGGGAGCTGGGGCTCTGGAGCTGGACAAGAGGAGACTGAGGGGGGACTCATTCCTGGGGATCAAGATGGAAAGGGGCAGTGTCAGGAGGATGGAGCCAGGCTCTTCTGGTGACAACCAGTGACAGGACAAGGGGCAATGGGTGCCAACTGGAACACAGGAGGTTCCACTGAAAGGTGAGAAGCAACTTGTTGGGGGTGAGGGTGGCAGAGCCTGGCCCAGGCTGCCCAGGGGGGTTGTGGAGTCTCCTTCTGTGCAGACATTCCAACCCGCCTGGACACCTTCCTGTGTAACCTCATCTGGGTGTTCCTGCTCCATGGGGGGATTGCACTGGATGAGCTTTCCAGGGCCCTTCAACCCCTGACACTCTGGGATTCTGTGATTCTGTGAAGTGATGATCCTTCTGTGAAGCTTGATGCGTACTGAAGTTGGTCTGACTTTGGTCTTTGCTGCACTGCACAGGTAACATTCTAAAGTCACATTCTGATCTCGTCTACACTAAAATAAATAGAATAGGCTTCAGAGGAGCTACTCCATCTATGAATTGTTTAATAGAAGAACATTCTTGGCGTCCCCCGGCAGGAGAGCAGTCAGGGGTGGTAGTTATGTAACACCGAGGTGGGTTTGCAGTGACCGTTTTCAGTCCTTCACGTTTGATTTCAGCCCGTACCCAGCACATTCACTTCAATGGGGACTCGATAAGGGTGTGTGATCTTAGTGAGAAACGCTGTGGTGTGGGCCCCCATGATGTGCTCAGAAATCATCATGATTCACGTCCAAATAGAGGGTTTGTGTGATGTTCCCCCCATAACCTCACCAGCAAGGGAAGGAAAGCGTCTCTCCCTTGGCCAGAGTCCCCGGGGCGCTCGGAGCTGTTGGCTGCGCTCGTGTGTTTGTGGATTCCAACAACTCCGTCACCAGTGTTGTCACCAGGTACCTGGGCTCTAGCCACAATAACTACATTTCCAAATGTCTGAGCGTGGTTTGTGCTCAGGAACGTGCTCTCAACTGTATTATACAGTTACTATAAACAGTAAGATATCATGTTAATTATTTTTTATGATTGACTCCCTAACTTTCCTATGCAAGGATGAAATACACGTGGCATTACTTCCAGACTTCTCGTGTTTTCTGTGTTTCACTGCTATAGAGATGCCTTTCTCCTTGTTTTCTTTTTCTCAAGATACAGAGCAGAAAGCCACAGTAGAGAGGCTGCTGGAGTTAGGACAGAATGTGCATCTGGCATTTTGAAAACGTTGTTTGGCCTCCTGGAAAGAACCAGCACCATTTTTCATCTGGAAAGTATTCAAACGGTATTTGCTGGGAAGGAGAGTTGTAGCTGTGTAATGCAATTATGCAGACAAAGGTTGCAGAGACACTGTCCATAGTGAGGTTACGGTGTGTGGGGAGAAAGCACAAAGAGAAAAAAAAGTGATTAACTGTTTCATTGCAATGGGAACAAAATGTTTCTTTGTATTGTCTTGGATTAATAACAATGTCCAAAAAGATACAAGTTTGAGGGAAAAATGGCCTGCTCCATAGGGAAAGGGAGAAAGTTACGTTTTTGTGTGCCGTTGGAAGGATCACACAGTGCCTGTCAGACTGACTGGTAAGTCAATGAAAACTCCTGTTTTTGATTTCCACAGACATTGGCTCAACCCAAATCTGCAGAAAGGGTTCTGAGAGGGTCAGAGGCACCAACGGTCTCTTGTCCAGGCTGATGGAAAGCGGCAGAGTAGAAAGAGTGAAACATCCCAGTGCGGCAACAGGGGAAAGAACCTGCTTGCTCCAGCATCCTGGGGTGGGTTAGAAGGGGGTGGTCAGTAGGTCAGAGAGGTTCTCCTGCCCCTCTGCTCTGCCCTGGGGAGACCACACCTGGAATATTGTGTCCAGTTGTGGCCCCTCAGTTCCAGCAGGACAGGGAACTGCTGGAGAGAGTCCAGCGCAGCCACCAAGATGCTGAAGGGAGTGGAGCATCTCCCGTGTGAGGAAAGGCTGAGGGAGCTGGGGCTCTGGAGCTGGAGAGGAGACTGAGGGGGGACTCATTCCTGGGGATCAATATGGAAAGGGGGAGTGTCAGGAGGATGGAGCCAGGCTCTTCTGGTGACAACCAGTGACAGGACAAGGGGCAATGGGTGCAAACTGGCACACAGGAGGTTCCACTGAAAGGTGAGAAGCAACTTGTTGGGGGTGAGGGTGGCAGAGCCTGGCCCAGGCTGCCCAGGGGGGTTGTGGAGTCTCCTTCTGTGCAGACATTCCAACCCGCCTGGACACCTTCCTGTGTAACCTCATCTGGGTGTTCCTGCTCCATGGGGGGATTGCACTGGATGAGCTTTCCAGGGCCCTTCGATCCCGGACATTCTGGGATTCTGTGATATTGGTCATTAGGATTTCCCATATGAGACCAGTTTTTGGCGTAAGGCATTCTGGTGGAAGAGTATAGAAGTAAACAAAACCAATTTACATTTCAAGTAGATGTTTTGAGTAAGTACTGTGAAGCAGAGAAAAGAGCAGATGTTTAGAGTTTTTTATTCCTTGGCTATAACTCTGTTTTGCAAATCTCGCTGAGAAATGTTTGACCACTCATGTTTTCTTTAAGTATGATGAAAGCTCTGATTATTCACCTCTGAGCAGGCAGTAGAATTTCTCGGTGTCTCTATGGACTTGTGTTACTATAACAGCTCAGCTCCAGTGTGGTTATCCGGGGGAGATAACATGTCGAGAGGAAGAGTCACCGGGTGACCAGGCTCGGGTCTCCAGGGAACCGACCCGTTGCAGATGCGCTAATCCCTGTGCCTGCTGGGACCGTCCCGGTGACCGCTGGCCCTGAAAACTTGTCTGCAAACAGACCCGAGCGCCGTGTGTTAGTTCTGCCTCTGATAACTCCTCTCCTCTGCACGTTGTCTCCTTTTCCATCAGGGATCGCTTCGAAGCTTGCGAAATGCAGGAAAGGGACCTCCATTCCACTCACATAAGATCAGCTTTTTGCAGCATCAAAGGAGAAAGACAGGAGAGGAAAAGGGGGAGCCCATTAAGAATAAGGTGGTGTCAGGCTGCTTTAAGTGCCATTGTTCAAACAGTGCATCCTTGTTAGAAAGGTGCAATTTTTGGACCTATTCCTCACCTAGACTGTGTGCAGCACAGTAGCATTTCCAGAAGTGAGTAGCGGGGAGGGGTTTTATCATTACATCGCACAACGTAAGATGAAATTTGGTTTTTAAAACCCCAAAATCTTTGCATAAAAGGCATTATTTCTGCATGGTTATTTTTATGACCTCATTATAAGCTTTTTTAAAAAAGCCAGCAGGTTTTTCTTCTTCATTTTTGGCGGGAAAAAAATTGCTTCCAGGGCGAGGTTTGGCATGCCAGCTTTCTGGCCAGAGCAAATCTTTAAAGCTGTATCATAAACCTCTGAAAATAGGAGTTTAGAATAGAAACGCAGACATACAGTTAATTATATCGTCATGAATGGCGCCACTCTAATTAGCTAACTTCTCTATGATGCCAAGTTTTAAAGTATTTTACTTTTATGGCACTGGATGTCAAAAGCTATATATGTTAGTTTCTTTGATATTTTTCTTTTATTGTCTCACTGACCTGGCTCGCCAGGTTAGGAAAATGGCTTGCAGGTTTTTCCTGGGCTCTGAAGAAGCTTTGCAGGCTCGATGGCTGGCAGGGTATCAGACTGCTCTGCACAACATGGGGCTGGTGGTTCCCATTGAAGGGCTTATCCTGAGATCTCCGGCAATCTCAGCTGGATGGGAATGAGCTGACATTGGGGTATTATATACACACGTTAAAGGTGATAGTTTCAGAGAAAGATAAAATGCAAAGGGAAAAATAAAGGGACATCACCTGTTTTATAAATACAATATTTCCTACAGGTTCAAAACCAGAGAAAGGTGCTAACAGCAGAGATTTTGGGGATGAGAAAAGCTCCTCCCTCAAGTTTCTGTTTCCAAGTGACTTGTAGCCCTTTTGCAGCTCCTTGCTCTTTAGGTGTTTGGTGGCACACACGGGGATCACTGTTTCTCCCATCACTGAAATCCAGTTTCTTCTGGAGATGTGACCAGGGCTGTCATTTAGGTTGCAAATTAAAGATGAGTGTATTGTTCAGTTAATGAACCAAGAGAACATGTGAATTAACCACACGTGCTCAAATATTATTTGAATTGATAGTGTTAGCTTAATAAACATAGAAAACAGTCTTATAATTTGAATCTCTGGGTGAGGTTTGTGCCTCTTTCTTACAATGATAACTTGACTTTTCAGAATTTTTTTTACAGAGTGAATTTAAAATTTGCTTTTATCAAAGAATACCCATGTGCATATAATACTATCCTTAAGTTACTCATCCTTATTATTTAACATGTTCGTATTTATATGTGTATACATCAAAATTATTATTACTATTCACATGCTCGATATCGGCTTTCTCAGTAGTAACTGATAGGGATGTGAAGGTTCAGTTCAGAGTGCAGCCCGCAGGGTGTTGCTGCCCTGGACGGGTGTCCTGCCCTGTGGATGGTACAGGTGACATGTTAAGGCCGTCCTGCTTCTGGCTTTTTGTGTGAGACTGTGAACCAGGACTGTTCTAGAAGCGTTTGGGCAAGCAGACATTAACAGTCTTTACAATCTGATAGTCCCGAGCTATAATGTCAGATTGGCTATTTTCTTCAGATCTAATTCTCTCTCTTCCAACAAAACTTCCAATGGTAATTTTTGAAGTATTTTGTTATGCAGCGATCAATGACATATTGGGAATTAGCATGGATGGTGCTGAACTTTTGGGGCAAGGTCTTCTTTCTCTTGGCTGTGTGCTCACCACCTTGCCATAGTAACTCTTGGCTTCATGATCACTTTGGGTTCTATGCTATTTACTGGCTACAAGGAGTTTCATTTCCACCCTTTCCCTGTGCAGAGCTGGTGATACAAACTGGTACATGGGCTCAGGTCCCACACGCGTTCCTTTTCTCACCTTGGATCTGTGGGTGGATCCTCGCGATGGGGAATCCAGCCGATTGCAGGAGAGCTGCCCCGTGAGCAAGGAACGAGGGGCCGGCCACCCAGCGACGAACAGGGATTTCTCCTCAGACAGGGCTTGTCAAACCGGTGGCCACCGGCCAGTGTGATGGAATTAATGAGGGGACACGGCAGCCAGCACTGACAAGCTGGGATAAATTCACAGAGCGGCAGTGCCACATCCAATTACTCTGTTTTGTTGTTGTTCCCTGGGGATGGGGACGCTCTGACAACCTCCGGGAGAGCAAACAGGAAATCCTAGGAGTGGAAAAAGCAAGTATGAGTAAAGCTCATGCTGATCTCCTTTAAAAAACCCCGAACCCTAATGCTGAAAAAGCCATGCCTTTCTTTTCTGTCCCTGACTTTGCTACAAAGTTTGCACTTTGTTGCCTGGCAGGGAGCATTAAAATAAATTGCTTTCAAATGAAAAGAGAAATAAATGTTAGGAAAAGATTTTTTCTGTCTGTGCTTAATTTTATTGTTCTGTTGGAAGTGACGCTTTTAACGCTTTAACAAAAAGCATATTTGGATCTAAACTTCTTGTATAAACCAAATTGGACTATCAAGATTCCTAGGACTGCTTTAATAAAATGAAACCTAAGGCATCTTTTTTTTTTCCATTCCAAATAAGGGCATTTACTAGTAAAGGAAGCAGAGAATTAATCCAAAGAGTGCAAAAAAACATATTGATGTCAATGATATTTTACTCCGCGGAGTACTTCACTCAACCTTCGATTCCAACACACGCGAGTGAAATAAGGGCCTGGAGGGATGATTCATGTGGAATGATTTAATCCTGCTCAGCAGAGCGCTGCTTTGAGCTGGGAAAAGTGCTTCCCGTGGGCTGGTGGGCAATGGGATACCCAGTACAAAGGCAGGTGGCATTGGCAACGCCTCGGTGTGACAAAGGGCTGTGGTCTCCCCCTCGCCGAGGGAAAGCGGAGGAGGGATAATTGTGTCCTCGGGATTTGCCGTTTCCGCACTTATCTTGTAAGCACATGGACTGTTTGCTTTGGCTCCGTTTCCTATACGTTCTCTCGGTCGTGCTGCTCCGCATTGTGTGCCAAAGAGGTTCCGTTCCACATGGAGAGAAATCAAAGATGAACGAGAACGATCTGAATTATTTTAGAAGGGAAACAGCTATTAATTTCTTTAAAAAGTGATTGTGTGGGTAAACCGTTTCAGACTTTTTCTTTTACTACATTCAAAGCCAGATCAGCCCATCAAACTCTTAAACTCCTTGAAGATAAAGTAAATTAGATCAACTCAAATTCTGCCAAGCGACTAGATTAGAATCATGACTTTTTCTTATATTTACATCCCAGAAAGCATGCGGAGCTATCAGGAGAAAAACCAGAGTTGGCTGTAGTTGCAACAGTGGAAGATATCCAGTTTTTTTCATATATATTCCCATATGTAAAGAAACGTGTTTTGTACTCATTGCATCTTCGCAGTCATTGCCCACTTCGATGGGCAAGTGTGTGTTTGCTGTGTTGCTCCTGGGGAATCGTTGGATCCTCGCTAGGGAATTGTATGACATTTAGTAGGTTTTTTCCAGCTCTAATATCGTTGAAACTTTGGGTTGGGTTCTGTCTTTTTCCAGTCATGTTTGCTTACCGTTTATTTGGATTGAAGTGGAACCGCGTTGTCGTGCGGCGCTGCACCGTACGTGGTGCATACACCCAATAGAACTGGAACTCTTCAAGCACAAGGGAAGGTAAGAGGAGAAGAAGAAAGCATATGTAATAGAAAACATTCTCTGGCAAATAATAATGAATATTTTATTCAGTTTGGTTTGAGACACAGATTGTAGGATGCTGTTAGAGCTAGAATGTAGGCTTCTTTCAGTCTCTTGGCTCTACAATAAGATCCCAAAAAAGGAATTTCCTTAATCCTTGATACAGACTTATCAGTCAAGATTTTCACAGTCTGTAGATTTTTGCAACAGAGAGTTCATGTAGTCAAATGATAGAGTTGACTTTGTTCTCACTATCTCACTCCTGTGTAACTGTATTAACATCACTGCTCTTCATCTTTTATTTAGTTTTTAATATCCCAGGACAATATTATAAAATCCTCATGGAGAGAAATGTAAAAAGTTATGGCTTCAATTAACCAAACGCTTAAGCAAGTGCTTAATTTAAAGCATATGGATAATCCAAATTTGCTTCAGTCATTGGCTTCTGGACCAGAGCCAGCACATTTGGAATGCATCCTGCATATTTATTCTACCATATACATGATTCCCTCACGTGTGTGTGAAGTTGTTTGTAATTAAATTTGTCAATTACAGTAACTGGGTTGAAATTTAACCTGAGAAAAATTTGCAGCGAGCGACACTCCTGCAGTAAAGGTGACATCCAAAGACAGAGAAAGCTTTCATTTAAAGACGAACAGAACAAATAAACCCCCTTGCATTTGAGGCAAAATATCTATGTATTTTTTTTTTCCTTTCTTGAGAAGTAGTAAAAAAACCTCAAATTGGTTTGATTTTTAAACTAAGGAAAAATGATCAGATCTGCTGCTTTTGATAGTCTCCAGATGTTTCTTCTGATGCTTTAGTGTACTGGAAATACCTGGAGAAGTTGCAGCCAGTTTTCTCATCGAATTCCTCAATAACTTTGAGTCTCCAGATACTACTCTGAATAGCTGCTGTGGAAAAGCTCCTGTCTTAGCAGTTCATCTGCAAAATATTTCTTCTTCTGAGATTTGATATTGATTGTTTGCAGAATTGAGGTAAAGTGCTGATGTTCCAGAGTCTCCCTTTGCACCTGTCCTCCCCGGGGAGATCTGAAGAATTTAAGGGCTGGGCTGGTCACTGAATGACTCTGTGTGTGCGTATGTATATATTCATATATATTTTATATATATATGACAGGGAGAGAGGAAGAGAATTCTCATTCCGTTGGTAACAACTGGCTGGTAGTAAATAGCAAATAAAATGCACTAGAAAGAAAGGCTGATGTTTCTAAATGGACTCTTAAAGAAGGTGTAATCTCCATCAGTTTCTATTCTGCTATGTCATTGTCTTTATACATTGTTTTACAGAACAAACACAATCTATTACTATTCTTTGGCAGAAAAGTTGCGTGGGCCTGACTGGTCAAGTCCATCCTTTGCCATCAACAGGAAGGACTGATGTCTTTGTATTAGTATTCATATTATTCCTTGTTGAGGGTGAACGGCTTCCAGGATGGCTGGAGTGACCCTACAAAATGTTTGATGTGCTGCTCTAGGAAGCAGAAATTTCCTTTGGTTCCCTCAGATGGGAACTTAGACTCTTTGTTCCCCAGTCCTCTGATTCCTGCACCGTTCTCTTCAAAAGAAATCTCAGCTTTTTGGTGTTATTTTTAAAACAGGAAGAAATGGTTTTTTCTTTGTTTTTAAGTCTATCACTGAAGGCAAAACTTGAAAGAACTTTTTAGCATAAGTATAAAAACGCGAGCATCTGTTTTGCTATCACTGGTGAGCGGTTGGATGTGTCCGAGGAAGCTCCGTTCCAGCTGCCACCCACACCCAGTAAGCACCAGTGCCATTGGGGGACTGGATATTGCTGGGGCACACCAAGGAGTGGAAACTACCTCCTGGAAACTCTTTATAAAGTGCTTTTAAAAGAGACACTCAGATAAAAATCTTTGATATTCGTTCAAGGTTGCAGATTATTAATATCTTCTAGTTTACAAGGGCCAGATCCAAGTCAACCAAAGCCTGAGCACCGATGAGATTTTTCTATGTTCCCATCTTAACTTCCATTTGGGTGGGATGTGGCCCGGATTTGGAAATGATGCTGAATTTTATGCCCTCTCTCTGGTTCCTCTGGGGATTTAATTCCTGAAATTCAGACCATGAGGTCTATTTGAAGAGGTTTCAAGAAAAGACCACATCAATATGCTGGATATTGCTGAAATTAAGGACAGAATGCCTTAGCTGTGACACTACTGGAGGCCACAGGTCTGTGTGGAGACTCGAGTCATCTCCCAGCCCTTCACCAAATTCCTAACCAGACATGTCAGTATTCTAGAATGACAACAAGTGACAGAGCTGACAGACCTTGGCATCTCTCAGGGGTAGATGGCACCTGTGTGAGTTGCAAAAGGAACTAATAAATAACAACAGGAAGCATTACTGTGGTCGCAGTTACGCTTCCCTGCAGTAATGTCACTATTTGGGATGACTTCAATATGACGTCCTACATTTTGACCACTTGCTTTCCTCCTCCTGTTCTCCCTCAGAAGATCTAAAGGGCACAGGAAAAATTACCCGGAGTTGTTATTTCTGCTTTCGCCTTCAGAGCTGTCTGGTTTCTTGAATCCATGTTTTTTTTTCTCAAGACAGTCAATAGAGAGCATGAAATTAATGCAAGAATCAGGACTCCTGAACAACTTGCTGCTGTTCTTTTTCTTTTTAATCATCCAATGTTCTGTTTCCTTTTTTTTCTCCGTGCAAAAGTATTGAGGGCCATAGATGATCTTTATTTGCCCCCTGATCACTGAATAAGAGAGTTAACTCAGATCCTGCTCAGCAAGTCAAAGTCTGAAATCTCAGCACTAATTACAACTTTTCATTTGATGATTATGAATGCTTAACCTTGTCAGCTCAGCTTTGAGTGCTTCAGCTCAAGTCTGCAAGTCAAGACTCCTGTATTTAAGTGTTTTGAAGGAGGAAACACCAGTTTTCACAATGTGGTGACAGATAATCATTATACGCGTTTCAGCTGAACAATAATAACCTCTCTTGCGTATCTGCGCAGCCAGTGTGGAAGTACGGAGTGGAAAGGTATAAGACATCAAGTCTTTTGTTGAACCGGGAGTTACCTTTTGTTCTTGTTGTTAGACTCCAAGGTAATGATGACTCCCAATTAGCATGAACCAGTGTAATGCTAAATGAACGGTGGGAAAACAGGGGGATGGGGGCAGCACAACTATAAACCTTGAACAAAGATTTGCATTGCGTTCACCCAACCAAGCTCATATTTTATCTCACAACCTTTGTTTCCTGAGGCTACCTTGCTATCTGGAGTAAGCACTGAGTTACCACCAGTGTCATCTTTCTACTCATCCACTTGCAAACTGTGGACCCACTTGAAAGGGTCGTCTCTGGTGAATTTGTTGACGTGCATTCCTGACTAACTGCTGAAGAATGATGATCCTCTAGGCATACAGTTTGGTGGGTGGCTTTCAAGTGGCTTTTGCACTGATTTAAAGCGTGCCTTTGGCTAAGACATCGCTGCTTGCTCCCAAATCCGTGTTGGCAAACAGAGCGCAGAGAAACCTGGACATAGGCAGCAGGGATGCAGAGAGGATCGGATCGGCAAAGCAGGTGCTTTATGAGAAGTGTTTCATCTGCACAAGTGGAAGATGCGACCTTTGTTCTTTCAGGAGACATTGTTTTACTAGAGATAAGATACTGCATTTCAAAGAGCTCAAGTACTTAGAAATCAACGGTGAAACAGAAAACTAGTCTGGCTGGTCCGGTGTGCTGAGCCGGCCTGGCTGTGTGGGGAACACAGGTTCGTGTGGCCTGGGATTGGCGCGACTCTGCTAGTTGTGTGACTCTAAAACTTTAATGGATTTTCATGCAAATTCCCTTAGAACACCATCCTTGAAGCTTTTAAGAAGTTGCTTTCATGCATGACTTAAAAGAATTATGATTTGTAGGAGAAAATATATTAGGTTATTTTGTTTCTTCCCTAGCAATTTCCTTAGAGGCAAAAGCCCAACCTTCCAGGTCTAGGAATAGAAAAAAGCGTTGCTTGAAGTTACAGTAAAGTAGCTTTACCTACTCACCCATCTGTCCTACCTGGCTCACATGCTTTCACAATTAGGCGTTATACCACAGCAGTGTCATTTCTCTTAGGCAAAGTGTTGAGATTCTCATAGGTGAGAACCAGCGCAGTGTTGATTTCCAGAAGGGTCAGACCTGGGTGGCTGTTGTCCTGCTGGGTGCAAATATTGAATTATTTGTGTACTTACAGAAGAAGGGGTTTTTTTTCTCCTTAACCAAAGTAGCAATATAAAGATTCTCTGCCTGCTTTTGTCTTTTGAAGGCTGCGTATCTCTCTCAGTGGTAGCTGGTGCTGAGGGTGGGAGGTGATGAGGGAAAGAGAGGGGAGCAAGGAAACACCTGACAAATTTCACTGGTAGGACAAGGGGCAATGGGTACAAACTGGAACACAGGAGGTTCCACTGCAAGGTGAGAAGCAACTTGTTTGGGGTGAGGGTGGCAGAGCCTGGCCCAGGCTGCCCAGGGGGTTGTGGAGTCTCCTTCTGTGCAGACATTCCAACCCGCCTGGACACCTTCCTGTGTAACCTCATCTGGGTGTTCCTGCTCCATGGGGGGATTGCACTGCATGAGCTTTCCAGGGCCCTTTAACCCCTGACATTCTGGGATTCTGTGATTCCCCTGTGAAGCGCAGACATGAGGTAAGAGTTTGACCTTGCTGGCTACATTCTTACATCCTTTCTATAAAAAAATCCCGTTTGCTGGAGAGGAGCCTCCTAGAGCCACATCCCAGCCTGCTGCTGGAACCACGTTACAGCGCAGAACCAGCAATACCAGGAGGTCGTCACAGAATTTCCGAGGGTGCTCTGGACCCAGCACCTCAGAACCGTCTCTGTGTGTGAACTGCAGGTTTGACCAAGGCGCAATGAGGGAACAGGGGAGAAAACAATTACTCAGAGCTGCCCAAGGTGTTAATGAATGGTATGGAAGATGCAGTTGGATGATTTTTATTCCAATAACATTCAGGTCGTGCTGTGGCCGCTCCGCTCAGTGAGCGGCAGGACGGGAGTGTCGGCGTTCTGGCGCGGGGTGCTCGCAGCTGGCCAGAGCTGTGATCTCTTACCTCTTGATCTTTTCTTAATCCTCCAAGCGTACGCGTAGAAGCAACAGCTTTCCGTGCCAAAGCGTAACTGCTGATGTTTTCCAAGCCCGATTTTCCAGCTCTAATAGTTCTGGTACAGTTAAGCTGCATGTTTGACAGCGTATGGCTTTATCATCTGGGAAGGAGCATTATATTTGGAATCCAAGGGGAACAAAGTAGAATTCAGTACTTTCTAAAGGAAAAACGAGAGTTTGTTGTTTAGGTCAAGTATACCAAGTTACTATAAATTAAAGGAGAGACTTGCGCAATAAATGGTCTTGAAGATCATTTAAATCTAATGTTATACTCTAACAAATTTATGAGCAACAGTTATGCGGCAACATCATCTCATCAGAGATGCGGTCTATGATTAGAAATCTCTTTAATTGTTACGGGTAATTTCAGTTTCCTGGAACACTTTATTTGTGCTGTTTACTTTTTAGGATTTGTTATTGATTAAACAAATCTTAGCGAAATTTTGAGAACTTACGGGAATACAACCCCTCTGTGCACCCTCGCTCTGTTGTTCTGAAACTGCACCAAAGCTGGAACCAAAGCATGTGTGTGGGAAGGACATATGGCAAGGTAGAAGACAACATATGTCTTTAGTATGCACTTACCATGTAGTCAGAGAGAGACAGCATCTGTTGTTTGTTTAAACAGCTTCGTTTTTCCCTTTTTGCAGAGGGAAGGGTGCAATCTGTTTAAAGGGGACCTGCAAAGAGAAGGAGGGGAAGGGTGTATGTCTGTTTTCTTCTTTTTTTCCCCTAATGTTTAAGGAAGAATTGCTTTGGCTCACCTTTTGCCTTAGAAACATCAAGACTTTGAAGCGCTGTCTTTCATGGGTTTGTTACAGGCGTTTTTGGATCACTGAGGCCCTGGAAATTTTTGTCGGCTTTAAAAAGAAGGGGGAGTAGGTGTGGGTTCTGACAAAGAGCATTTCTGCGAGCTCTCCCGGTGAAAGGCATTCATATTTCTGTTACCATTACAGCACTCAGCCACCTCGTGAGTAGTGAGGACCCTGCGAGGCTGTTTGGCATCATGCACCTTATTTAACGTATGCGTTTGGCATGTGTCGTGGAGACGTGTTACTGCAGCTCGGGCTGCACGGATGGATTTGGTGGGAGCAGATGTTCCTCCTCCCGCCCCCGGGACCCCTGGTCAGCAGCAGCTGCTGCTGCGCGGGGGAAGCAGGAGAGGAGCAAGAAGTCCGGCCTAGGCCTAGGCCTGGGTTTAGCCCAAGTGCTGGCCTGGGACACCTGCCCTGAGACCCCAGAGCTGCCCCATTCACTGAGCAGACACCCACCCGAGTCCACCAGCTTGAATTTGCCACCCAAGCCCAAACCCCGACACGCTCGGCAAGCTTTGGGTGGCTCCGTGGCCTCCCTCCCCTGGGCTGTGTTTTAATAGTCATAAGCCCGCAACCCAAATCAGCTATTAAAGAATTTACATCAAACCTCACACGTGGAGCAGGCCAGAACTTGGCAACTGCGGCCGTGTTTTGCTAAGTGAGTACAAATATAGAGGCAGACTGGATTTTGGCAGGGAAGAATTCCCAGCTCGGTTACTAGGCCATTCACATGCGCGATCTCTCAGATGTCTCAAATCGGCTGCTTTGCCACTTGTCTTCTGATTTCCAAGGAAAAGCAGAGTAGGCAGACCTGGATTTCCAGGGCGCTTTTTGTTTTAGGGATTCCCATGCTAGAAAGAAAAACAGAAGAAAAAGGGAGTGTCATTTGTCATCTAAGCATTGTAATTGCTCCGATGAATACTTTCAGTGTTTTAATTTGAATTCTCTTCGGGTCTCTTGGTTTTATGAAAGCCAATGTGTTCAGTTAGGAACTTCAGTTTTCATTTGGGCCTCAAATCTCACAGGCTGGGTAAAATCCCGCAGGTTTGGGTGCAAGAGACTCTGGGCACCTGGCCCATCCGCACACAGATCCATTATTAATCACAGAATGTCCTGAGTTGGAAGGGACCCACAAGGATCATCCAGTCCAGCTCCTGTCCCTGCATATGACAACCCCACAGTTCACACCGTTAGCTACAGGAAAACGTGTTTTGAAAATGTTTCACTATTGTCCCCATTCATTTTTTACCCATTATTACTTTTATGCTAAAGCCTCAGCCAACAAGCAGAGTGATACTTCTCATAAATAAAAATGAGACAAATCCTATTTTGAATAGGAAAAAGTGCCCTTGATTCTAGTAACTAATAAGGGGAGTAACTTCTTCTTGGAGGCAGGTGGGTTTCTGTAGGAAAGAGGGAGCAGAGGACAGAAGTAATTTGGGTAGAAAGAGACCTTTGTTACTCTTTCCAAATACTCTCCATCAGAACCGCCCCACCAGAGATGTCCTTCTCCTCCACAGGTCGCCTTTGCTGCAGAAGTCACACGAGGGAGCTCCAGGGTGAGTGCAAAATCAGCTGCAAAATGGTCCTTGAGAAGTAAACACCAATAGTTCCCTCCCAGAGCAGCTGTTGGGATTCTGCAAATGTCCGTTACGGATCCGGCGGGGTTCAATAACCTTAATAATTAGTACAGGTGAAAAAGCGTGTGTTTCAGATACACAGTGGTGCAAGGAGGTGGGAAGAGAGTGTTAGAATTCCAAACGAGTTTGCAGGCTGGAGAAATGTCCATGTTTTCCTCTCTCAGGGTAAATATACTCCAGCAGAGTCCTGCAGGATACTCTGCGAATAATGCATGGGGACAATCCCTAGATAATCCTTATTGCTGGCGTGTCTGGGGGCTGTAACAGTTCACAAGCTGGAAGCGAGTCGGGAATATTTTTGTCATCTTGCATAAGGGTAAATGGCTTAAGAAATGACTCGTTCTCTCTTCAGCTGGAGAGTTGTATAGGTGTGAACAAACCAGAAAGAATCCAGAGGAAAGCAAGGAGAACGATCAGAGGTGTTGCAAACGTGACTTAGGAGGAATATTGTAAGAAATAGAGTTATCTGTTGAAGCCGCTAATAGAAGACATAATATGCAAGTGTGCAAAAGCTGAAGAAAAGAAGGGAATAATCTATCCTCCACATCTGTGAGGCACAGGAAGGGAAATAATGAGTTTAGCTTGTGTCAAGTGACTTCGGGCTTCATGTTTTCATGTTTTGTTGGTTTAGTTTTTTGGTTTTGTTTGTCTGTTGTTGTTTTAAAATCTTTCTAATAGTTAAGATATATAAAAAAAATGCTAATGCATGGGGAAGTGCCGAAGCTTCATTTTGGACATCTTTAGGTAAACATCTGCCAGAAATAACAAGAGTACAATTGACCCTGCTCTGGGAGTGAGGCTGCACTTAAATACCTTTTAGAAGTCCTTTCTGGCCCTATTTATCACGGATCTCTTGCTTATTGCTGCTGCTGCTGCTTCCGCAGGCCCCTGGAAGGCCAGGCAATCCAGTCTGGGCCCACGATCCCTCCGTCGTCCTGGCAGGAAGAATGCAGAAGTTTAAGTCATTTTATTTATATGCACCCCAAACATATTTGTGTACACAGGGAGCTCCAGTTACAGTGTAATTAGAGTAACATGAGAGCCCGAAGATCAGGAGTTCAAATTTATATTTGTAAATATTCCACTAACTTCTAAAACACTCTTCAAAGATGTTTATTATCTCCATTTTCTGATTGATGGGGTTGTCATACTTTTAAATACAAACTACACAAGTATTAACAGAGAGAGAGAGTTTCACCTGTATACAAGACCTTTATTACTTGAATGTTTAAACGATCGTAACTGTTAAGATAATTGAACCAAGAAACTTAAATACGCGAATGGGAGGAGGAAAAAGGTAAAGAGCCTGCTCACATCTTTCCATTGCATCTAGACGTAATCTAGATTATTAGTGTTATTTTTAGTATACTAAACACTAATAGCTGCTCATCTACAAAGTAAAGTGAGGCCATGAGCAGTGTGGCAAACAGTGATTTTATTTTACAGGGGATTTGGGAGATGATGCAGACTTTCAGATTATTGAAAAAAATATTGTTGTTCTTATTATTTTTAATAAAGTGTATGACAACATCGATCCATTCAGTGCTGTCCAAAGAAAATGTAGTTGGATGTGATGAAGTTACTGACTGGCGTGCAACGCTGGCAGTGACGTGCGTGCAGCGGATTCATCGGTGGTGCCCACATTACCGGTCGGTCATAGCACAGTGTAGCCTCTGGATATCGTCTGTTCTGTTCCTTTCAGGAAAACGTCTTTCAGGCTGGTTGTTATTTGTGGAGATAGCCCTTTTAGAGAAGTCTGGCAAATATCTATTGATCCAAGACAAATGTGGAAATGCAAAGTATTTGGGGCAAAACCAGATTAGAAGTAACATTTCTTAAATTATATTATTTTAAAAATCTGTTCTTACAGCCTTTACTCAAGTAAGCTACATCAGCCTTGGCTGGGATTTCTGTAGTGATGTCTATGCGGAAGGATTCCTATTTTCTCTTTTTGTTCCTTTGTTTTTCGGTAGCTGATTCTGGGGAGTATTTTCTGATTAACTGATTAGTGAGAGGGGTTCAGCTTTATATCCAATCAGCCAAGTGTATTTTGATGACGTTCTATTTGCAATTACTGTAGAAAGCCAATATGTTGCTGTTGAGGTGCTTTGTAGCAGAAAACATAAGCCATTGTTCTTCAGTGAAGTGTGGGCCACACCTGGGCTGGTCCTTGGTGACTTCTGTCATTTCAAATGAGCCTCGTTTGATCAAGCTTGGTTTTAATAGTAAGCAGTGAATGCAGTAACTTAGTCATTTTGGGGTAGTCTGCAGATATGTTTCTTCTGACATTGTAAATAAAGAATTTCATTTTTTTGTGAGAAAATATAAACTGAAATAATTTTTTCATTGGGAGATAGTAATTCCATCTGCTCGTTTATTCTCCTTGTTGTTGATCGGTTAACCCTGTCGGGAGGGAAAGAAAGAGGGCAAAATAGCCTCTCTTTTGCTCCCTGTGGAGGTTTCCTAAGGCCCAGAGGTTCCGTTAGCTGAAAAGAAAAAGGAGGCGAGAGGTGTGTGTCTCATAACACCCTCGGCATCGTGTGCATGAAGGACGGATCCTCACCCGCCAAAAGGCCTGAAGGAACCATCCTTGGAATGAATGGGTTGACGGTAGCGCCGGTGGGGGAGAGATCTTTATTTTTTTTCAGTGACAGCTAGGATTTGTGGTTTCTAGAAAAGACTGATGTCTTATGGGGCCTTCTCCCTGCTGGGGAGGAAATGAAGCGGAATTGGGTGTGAAAGCGGTTGGAGGGGCTGCGGAGGCCGCTCCGAGACCAGGGTGTGGGGGAGGCTGGGGCCCAGTGCCCCAGGGACGGGGGGACACATCCCCCCTGTGGGGGACACGTCACCCCCATGGCGGGGACACCACCTCCATTTCTCCCTCCTCGTATTGGGGTTGTGTGGAACCTCTGAGGAGAGAGAGGCTTTGCTGCAACAAGGGCCCAAGAGCGACAGGACGGAGCTGAATCTTGAGCACTGGGTCTTTACTTGCTCTTTGGAGCTTTTATTTTTGTGTTGTAAGCACCGTTCTCAAAACCTCCAACCTTTTGGTTTTGCCCTTTTCTAGCTATGGATGTAGAAATGACTTTGGTGGTCATCGGGTCCATCGTCTGTTTATTTTTCCTATTCTGAGCCATAAATATGAAGATAAATAGCTCTCTATTTTGAGACAGTAGTCCTCGACAGTAAATGCTTTTTGAGCCGCGTTGCATAGAACTGAATAAATACCTAGCAAACTGTGTTCCATAGACACAGTCAGAGCCGTGGCTTCAGCAGGGGCTGGGACAGCGTTGCTGTAGGTTCCATGGTGTGGGTTTAGCACCACGGGCTGAGACTGGCCGCAGTTATTGTACCATCTCATCTAATGTGAAAATCCAAATAACTGGGACTCGCCCAGCACGCAAAGTTTAATGTGACTGGAGGGAACAGTGGGCTTGAAACAGGGCTGGTTTTGCTGAAATCTGAGTCTGCGCTGGGGGCGGGGGTAGCGGGTGCACCATCACCACTAACTGGCTGTTTATTGCTTTATGGAAGTCTCGGCGCTTCCTGCTTCTCCCCATGTTTTAGTAATCAAAGTGAGGAATTGTGCTCAAAGTCACAGGGTGTTCCTGCTGCACCACTTCATTCAGCAGGGAGGAGGGATCCACTGGGCCGCCAAGGGCCTGACAGAGCTTCTGTCCCTTGTTCCCTGCCCCTGCCTGCATTTATTGTGGGCAGAACCGCTGGGGCACATCGGTGGGTGGATGGACCGGAAAGGGTTTAGTGTTTCAAACGCCTTGGACTCAGATGTGAGCACTATCTACCTGTCTGTCTGTCTTGTTTCATAAATTCATCCTTCCTTGCACAGGAGACTTTGATAAGAGGACATTACATCCTCTGCTGAATCATTTGCCATACAGGTCTATAAAGGAGTTTTCTTTTAAGAAACTGTTACCCAGTAGGAAACGCTTCTTGAATCAGTCTGTTTTCTTCTCTCTTAAATGCAAATCTCCTACTGTGTTCTTAGCACTTGGCATTTATATGACACTTTTCATCCGAGGCTTTTAAACTGCAGTGTGTTATAATTTTGTTGGAAGAAAGAAATTTGTACCTAAGATGCATGTTTTTAATTAGACTAAACAAACAGTAAGGAAATGGTGGCCCTGATTCTGCAGGCTGATCCCGCTGATTGAACCCAGCTCTCGTGAATTCTTTGTGAAACGGGGGCCCAACTTCAGCCGCCTTTCTTCTGGAAATGAAGGAGCTCAGCTGCGCCACATGATTAGTTTTTTAAGCAAATAACTTTTTGGCCATCAATGGAGGGAGCCCAGGAGGAATGACCTGCAGGTGTGGAGCAAAATTTAACTTCCCAACCATGCAGTACTAATTCTTTGTTCTGCTGATGCAGGATTAGAGCTCAATGGGAAAGAAAAAGATCAATGACATTTAAGGCTTTGTCTATACCGGGGTAGGATTTTTATGTTCTCAGCACCCATAAGTGGGACCAGATTTTTCGGTGCTGCTCAGCTCCCACTACACGCTTAAGTATCTACTTGACGTTAAAAACAGCCCCACACCAAATGTAGTGAACCCCTGGAAAATCACCCACTTATTTGTATACCTAAGCTCTCTCTGCAGAAATACAACTCTATTTTCCTCACATTCTTAATACCCCAAAATAGCACATAAAATGCATAAGGTGGGTGATACTTCCGTGAACGTAAGCTAATTGCAATTAACAGTGTTTGGTCACTGTTGTGGAAATACCACTAGCAAAAAGCCCAAAGTAGACCCAACCTAGAGGTAAGCAAACCGCTTAGGAGAAAATCAGAAATTATTCAAGCTGTTTCTCAAGGGTCTATGGAAATTGAAACCACAAAACTCTTTGGAGTTTAGGACATTCTTTTATTAGTAATTAGTATTTCTGATTTCTGGGATTTGGATAGATCCGAATAGCTGATTTTATACATGAATATTTTATCCCCTAGTTTTTTTCATTCTAGAAGCAGCAAAGTAACTTGCTAAAGAAAGACTCGTTTGTTTGTTTGTTCGTTTTTTGCTTTGGCCAGAAGTAAAAACTGTCTACAAGTGTCTTAGGAAAAGTCTGTGAAAGTGCTTGCCTTTGGCGAATATATATATATATATATATAGTAGTTGAAGGATGTTAATTTAAGGGGTCATAACTCATCAGATGGCCAGCCCTCTGAGGTCCCATTAATTGAGATTAAAAAAACTTAATTACCCAGGCAAATTTGAACCAGTCGACAATGCCACAGCCACTTCTGGTCCCCACGTTTGTGAATTCCCCAGGAGCCAAGTCGGTGCTGTGAATGTGCCCTCCAGCAGCTTCTCTGTGGTGCTGACGAGGTGGGACTGCCCGAAACCACTGCTGACACACCTGGAGCTGCTGCTTGTCCCATCCCGCTGGCAGAAGTCACCCTGCTGTCATTGTACAATTAGCTGTGAGCCCACGGACAATACTTCGCCATGTCGATGCACAACGACGGCAAACGCTGTGGGAACGCAGCCGGGTCGGATGGTGCAACGGGACTGGCCGGTTTCCACGGCTTGTGATTCTTTATGTGATGAAGGTCAGTTTATTTTGAGTTCTGCGTTCTGCTGAAAAAGTTGGTTAGTTAAGATTCCACTTCGAGACGCTTGGAAGTTGTGGGGATTTTTGGTTTTTTGTTTTGTCTTGTTTTGAAGATATAATGAGGACTTTGCACTGGAAGCCTGCAGCAATCCTGTTATGCTGTGATTAATGTCACTGTATAATTCTGACAAGCTGAAGCCCTCCCAGGGTGCTCGTTCATCATGGATCTCTCTATAGCTCTTATTTATTTATTGAACAACATGTAAGCACAGTTCCCTTTTTTGTTTAATGTATCAGCATTTCAGTGTATGTGGACTTCAAGGTTTCAGTTTTGTTGACAATAATGAGATCATCCAGACAATTATCGTTTGATTTTCACTTCACTAGTGAGGAAGATTAAAGAAAAGTTAAGGAGCTTTGTCTGTTTCCTGTTACCCATTTACTGAGGAGGAAGAAAAACGTAACTGTTTAAAATGTATAAATGATGAGACTTTAAATCCCGCTCCAGCAGTACGCGAGGAGACTGCGCACCGGGGGTGGGTCAAGCTGGCTTTGTGCTCCGCTAACCTGGGATTTGATCCCCGCTTAACAATGTGTGTGAGTCTAGGGCCATCCCATGTGTGTTCCACACATGAGTGTTTGTCCAGCTCGTATACCACCATATCCTTCATGGAGCAAAACTGCGTTGCTTGCATGGCAGGATCCATTCCCTGCATCGATGTTTATTCATCGTTAAAGCATCCAGTCCCTGCAGGATCCCTGCGCGGCCGTCTTGCATTTGGAGAACAAAAACGGGTGAGAAATTGAACACGGACTTGTAACAGGACGTCACACGAGGTCCCAGAGTCAGGGACGTGCCATTTCATAGGCCACGCTGGGGACAAGAACACTGGTCACATTTTTTAACATGTTGGAAACACTCAGATGCTGCTGTGGTAGGTGATGTGTATGAGTGTGACGAGAAAGTGATTCTCGATACGGAGTTTACACTACACATACAGGAGAAAGTACGGCTGTGGACACTTTGAGATCAGGCAAAACTATCAAGAAGTTGGAGGGAATTCAGAAAAGAGCCACAAGCATGATTAAAGAGGACGGCAAGGAAAGATGAAAAGAGGCAGAGGTGCAGAGCGAGATGATGATTAAGAAGGTGCAGGAGCGTCTCCAGCTAATGGAAGGGTAGAACCGTGAAGGCAGGAGCAGAGCCATCTGGGACATTGTGGGGGCTCAGAGCTGGGAGTAGCTGCATAGAAATTAATCAAACAAAAAATTTAGGTTGAGAAATTTCCAAACAGAGGACCATATGTTCCCTTCTGGCGTAAAAACGTGTGAAGGGGAACAAACCGCTGTGAAAGCCGTGTGGCTTTTGAAGTGCAGCTGTTGTTGCACGTTCTCTCCCCTGCGCTGTGAAACCGAGGGCCAGGGCCAGGTTTCTGCCGGGCACGTACCAGCAACACAAGTGTTCGAAAACCCAGGAAATCCCCAGTTAAGCTTACCCACCCCTTGAAGTCCGGTACCGAGTTGTACCTTTGCCTTTCAACCTTGCCTGTTTTTTCCTTCCCGCGTCTCCTCCCTCCACCCAAACCTTGGCCCCCACTGAGAACGAGTGCTTAAAAATTTATGCTTTTGCTTTGTGGGGAAAGTTGATTGAGACTTTGAAGTATCTGATTAATGTGTGGACAGTCTTTCCGTGCAGGTTGTGTTCAAGTGCGCGGCACTGAAGGCTGGATGAAGGGAGTTGTACAGTGTCTAACGGTGTTTAATACGAGTCCTGTTAAGTAAGTTTAGTGCTTCCTTCCTCTTCAACAGCATGTGACTAATGCATGGAGGACAGAATTCTTCATGACTTCTGGCTAGCAGGTACTGTTTTTCCCTGAAAATAAGACCTACCCTGAAAATAAGACCTAGCATGATTTTTCTCAGGATTTTTGAGGATGCTTGAAAAATAAGCCCTACTCCAAAAATAAGCCCTAGTTACAGTTAATAAAAAAAGTCAATTTGAATAAAGTCCAGGCAGCTATACATGTAAAAAAGTAAAATTAATTGGCAATAGAATGCAGCAGGGCAGATAGGGTTTGGAGAGTTGTGATGATGCTGCAGAAGATGATGACATGACTGGATTTGAATAAATGCTGATTTTTGTTCATGAATATCGGTAAATGTAGATTGTTGTACATGGAAAAAGGAAATAGAGTCACAAGAAATTCATGATGGAATTCAGGGTTTGGAGAGTTGTGATGATGTTGCAGAATGTGATGACATGACTGGATTTGAATAAATGTTGATTTTTTTTGTTCAAGAATAAATGTAGGTTGTTGTTTGTGGAAAAATAAGACATGCCCTGAAAATAAGCCCTAATGCATCTTTTGGAGCAAAAATTAATATAAGACCCGGTCTTATTTTGGGGGAAACAGGGCAGGGGTGCTGTAAGGAACTCAGTGCATCATTTCTGGGTTATGTTGTCTTTGTGTACAATACAAATATGTGTGTGACCTCCACTGGGTTGTGGTATGTATGAAATCTATTTAAGTGCGTGTCTCAACATTAACTGTACAGTCGTTGGTGATTTTTTCTCAGTAAAAGCCCGCAAAGCAGAATGTGTCATACAGTGATGGTTTTTGATTTCTCTGTTGGCTTTTTTCTTAAAGGAAACACTTTGTCCAGAGCAGTTCTCCTGTTTCTCGGTTTGAAAGAGGCATTGGTCAGTGGAAAGCAAGTAGGCCAAAGGAGTTTGAAGGAGTCCAGAGTATTCAGAGCGAAGTCCTTTAAAAAATAGATGGAATTTACTTCTTCCACTAAAACAATTAGATGAAATTTCTGCTGATATAAAGAGGTAATTTTGGCCAGCTTACAGTAGCCATCAGTTTGCTCTACAGCTGTCCATGCTTTTCTATTAGTCTATAAAAGCTATAAACCATCCAAGCATTAATGGTGGTGAGTTCTGGCAATAGTACTTCCTCTATTTTATAAACATTCAAGAGACTGTCAATAGCTTTGAGTGTTCTTTTATCAATATATGCAAGTAAATAACAGCATCCTAACCACCTTTTTTTTAATGTTCACTTTAATATTGTCAAACACCACACAATAAAAGAAACAGACCTGCACCCAGACGGAATTAAAATTTCATCAAAAGTGCAAAGGCAAGAGAATTCTGAATTAACGGCACCTTTGCCTCCCGCTGTGGATCTCGACGTCGCCCGAGTTCCCTCACCTTGATTAGCGCCGACACCAAGGGCTGTGTGTTATTGCAGATCAACTCGCACAGTTGCTGCTGACACCTTTAATCGAGCGGTTTTGAGCAGAAAAAGGTAGAACAGCTGAGTGTTTAGAAGCAGGAGCTGGACAAATTTAGAACTGAAGCAATGTGCCTCGTTTTAATGGGAAGAGCAAATGAACCACTGGAGCAATCTACCCAGGGACACCTTGGTGGCTCCTTTGCTTGAAGTCTTTCTATTAAGACCAGGTATCTTTTAAAAAGAGGTGCTGTAGATCAAACCAAAATAATGGTTTTGATGCAGGAATTAGTGGTTGAGGTTCTTTTGCTGGTGTTACCCCGGAGATCAAATACAATGGTCGTAACAGCCTGTTTTGGTTGTAACGTCTAGTGATTCGGTGAGAGAATTGTGTATTCAGCAAAACAGCTATAGACAAATACTGAGGTATCTGGCTTTCATTTAGTTGCTATTTATATGAGATAAGCTTATCTTCAGCGTTTTCCGGGAATAGAAGCAGTGTCTAGATGGGAAAAAATAAGACTGACAGACAATTTAGCAGCTTCACCTACTTTATTGCAGCAAATAGATTTCGCGTCTATGTTACCGTGTGACTTTTTTCAACCAAAAAATGAGCTCACAATTGTAAAGAATTTCCTTTACATTGACAAGATATTCTGACTTCTAAAAACTGCCTTAAAATGTGTTCACGCACACAGCGAGGTATTTTATTTCCCACTTCAGCAGGACAGCTTAACAGAGAGGGTTGGTTAATCTCCAGATGTGGAATTTGAAAAGAGTGTGTATACTGAGGGTAGGGGCTTGCTCTTTTGCTTGACTTTATTTTGGTTTTAGTAATAAATACAGTAACTTAAGTGGATTTGTTTAACAAAGCAGCCTGGGACGTGGCAAATCACCTTAATAGGTCTCCGAGATGTCTTTTGAATTCATTGCAGTTGTGGAGCTATCGGAAGCAGAAAACGAGTGAATTACGTCTTTTAAAAACAACAGCGACAAACTTGTGTCTAATGACTTCATGGAATGGTTTCAAAGTACAACAGCATTGCGAGCATGGAGGAACCGACGTGTGTGGCTGTGGCCTCTCACGTAGTAACGTTAATGCAATTATTATTGCAGAAAATGGGTTACATTCCCATTCTACAAAACGACCAAGTGTCCTTGGAGAAACACGTGGGGTGAATAGTGCTGGAAAACAAACTGAGGAATGATAAAAGGAATGAAAAAACCCAAATTATTGAAGTACTACACATGTATATGGTCTTAAGGACACATTTGTCTCCAGGAACACAGCTGTATGCTGAGTGCACGTGGCTTTTTACTGGGTTTGTGCTTCCTGTCATTACCCTATGTCCTCAAATTAACATAATTGGTAGAAAACAGATCTTAGAAATGTGAGTGCTGGCCAGGTTTGGTTGGATTTCTCTTGTAAAATACCTTCAACAAAGGGAAGCTGATGTGCAGCTCCCAACGTGTTCCACCTCTACCATTAATAGCAACTTTGAATAAGATGTGTCAGTAACAAGCTGCTGAAACGGAGAGATGTTGGCAGTGGCAGGAGGCTGCTAACACCCCATATCATAGTTATTACAAAAATCCACATATCTTTAAAGGGATATTTAAACTGCAGAGTATTTCCTTAAAGGTATACCTAAATTTCAGATTGTTTCCTTACCCTACAAACAAGAAATTCTCATGGTACGTTTAGCACTATTGCCCTCACCAGCTGCTCTATTTCTAATAAGAAAGTCAGAAGAAGCAGCATTTATCTTTGTACATCTGTTTACACGCTCCAAAATTGCCTATCACTGGATAGACAGGGAGACTGAGCTAGCAATGCCTGTAGAAAATGTAGTGTTTGTGCTTTGTTTTCGGACAGGCCTACTTTTCCTTCATTCTCTGCAATTCCCTTCATTTCAAGAGGCAAAGCCATTGGATTGGTTACAGGAGAATGACAAGTCTATTTAATGACAATATGGGCAGATCTTGGGATCATTTATTCCCTAGAACACGAGGATTCTGTACATCCTTGTGAGCTTAATGAGTCTGGGGGCTGAAAGGAATGCTGGAAGGAACCTGCTGCTTGGCCAAGGCTCCCTTTGGATGGAGATGTTTTTCTGCTGTGGTTTAGGAAGACAAACAGCTCAGCCCCAGTGTCGCTGAGCCTGGGAAGTCCAGCTGAAATAAAGGAACATCAAACATTTCATTCATTACAGGTGAATAATCTTGAGCTCAAGGTCAACGTTTTCTGTATGTAATTTAATACTGATTAGATGAGGCAACACGGCAGCAATCCTAATAGTGCAGAAATCACAGTTATCATCTTCATTGTTTTGTCCAGGACAAGTGCTGACACGCTAAGGTGGATGTTGTAGCACATCCATGACCTCTTGTGCTCACCGAGCGCTGCTCCGTGCGTCCCAGTCCCTGCGGTGGGCGCTCCGCAATCCCAGGGGCTGATGGGACACGTCGGCAGGTTGGACTAGCACTGCCCCTCTGCCTTCGGAGTGTTTTGACTATAAAGGAACTCACTAAATTGATTAACTGTCCCCACCAGGATGTCTTTAGGTGGGGTGATTTCAGCTTGGAAGTTCACTGTGGCTGCTGTGTGCTCCCAGAACGTGAGTCTCCAATGCAAGGTAGATGTTATTGTCTCTAACTCTGATGCAAGGCAGATGTTATTGTCTCCAGCTCTTCTGTCTTATGAAGCCTTTCCCTACCCTCGACACCTTTCCTCATTGTTTGCCTGCTCCACTTCCACGCCTGTGTTCTTTTAGCTAATTCTCTTCCCCTGTTTCGTTTTCCTAAAGTGTTTTGGTGTGTGACGGGGGCAGGGCAGCGTTGTAGCTTACAAGGTGGAGCCCTATGGAGTGAATGCAGCTGGGCTTCCAGCTGTGAAAGATATGCTGCAAACTGTGTCTTTATTAGGGGCAGAATATTTGTCATGTGCAAGTGAGGACTATTTATAACCGAGGGATTTTTGCCCCAAATCTATAGAGGAAAAAATAAGAGGTAACCATATGTAAGGGGAAAAGAAGTCATGATGCATTCAAGTTCATATCTGTATATGTGAAGAAATTTTTAAACATCACTTTAGGTCATGAAACTGGAATTGAAGTGTTGAAAACTGTTTAAGCTTTTGCAGTTTCTTTAGGCCTTGGTGGATAAATAGTGGTCATGGTCAGGAAGTATTTTCTTCTCTTGCATTATCGAGTGAACTCTCCTCTCCCATGGACCATTACCTAGTTACTGAAAGGGGAAGAAAATCAGCCATTTAAAATGGATGAATTATAAGACTCTGTTACATCCAGACAACCCGTGAGGGGTCCGTGTGCCATCAGAGGTTCCGAATGAGCTAAACTGGTGTGAGCGCTTGGGTTGTCACCCAGTCCAGCCCCAGCTTAGAGTGCGATTTGATGGTGAAGGTGCATCTTAGTGTGAGTTGGAAGTGTTTGTCCAGTCCGCACACTGTGAGATCCATTATAGAGTCAACTTTCTTCTCCAAAAGTATTTGTATAAGGGATTTGTCTGTAATTTTAGTATCTTGCTAAGGTCACCATTCAAGTCTTTGGAGTGGGGGGAGCTGTTAAAAAGCAAACGCTTGTGCAGGCGGGAAGGTGTTTTTCTAAAAGAGCAATACGCTTACTAAAAAGCCAGTCAAAGCAACCGGAAAAATCTTCCCTGTTTTGAGTGCAACTCAGATTTCGATGTTTGCCTGGAAACAACTGCAGACGACACCTGGTTTTCATTTGCCAGCACCTGGCCAGCAAGATTCTGAGAGCTGTTTCTCCTGCTTTGTATTGCCCTGAATAGATTGCACAGCGTTCTGAATACAGGCCTGTGCGTCAGCACAACTGGGCTTCATCTTAGTGCAGGCAGCTGTCATGCTTTAATGTTCTACCTATGAAGGTATATGATCCAACACCTTTGTGGAATTCCCCCTGAAAGCTCAGACATTCCTCAGAGAAGAGATGGGCCGTTCAGGTCTCCAGGAGAAGGTATTTGACGCACAGGAGCTTGCGTGGCCTGTGGTTTTCTCCTCCGTCGGAGCAGGACGCTGTGCGAAGGGCTTTGGGAAGGGGTTGTCACACATCTTCTGCAAAGGGCTTTTTTGCAGTTTCTCAATCCGCTGCAGCTCAGACGCCCAGTTAACTACCGGCCCTTGATCTAATCTGCAACATCAGACACATTGAAGAAGTGGCACCAACGATGGAGCAGACGTGGTGACTGAGCTAGAAATCCCGTTCCTGAACAGCTTACTCCATTCGTTAGGCTTATCTTCTTTAATTGAAATATGTTGAAATATTTGCCTCGGTAAGACAAGCTGGTGCTGTATAAACACAATCTGCTGGACACATTCACATTTGGTACTGTTTGTTAGCAGTTAGAAAAGGCCGTATGGTAAACCCCTTCATCTCTCTTCTTTGGCTTTTATTTCTGCTTGTGAGGATGTGGAACTTCAGGCTCCTCCATAAAGCCAGACAGGACAGAGAGCAGACTGTCTTTTGGAGGAACTCAGGAAAAAGAAGAGCTAAAATAACTATATGGGATACTATTTCCCTTATTTTAATAGTGTTTCTAAACTGACGTTGTCATGCTACAGTCCTGTACTATCTAGTTGTCAATAGTTTGTGAAAAAAATGTGCTTAGTGATGCTTTCTCCAGGCATTCATTTCCCATTAACTCCCCTCCTTTTTGTCCACGGTTCCTGCCTTTTACAGTAAGCGTGCCACCAGACGTGCTGAGATATGTAAAGAATATTTGCACTATATTTGAACTCTGACTGGGGTGTTTAGAGACCAACTTCAGCTTTGTTCTTCTCACTTCTTACAGAGCTTAGACTACAGTATGTGATGTTTTAAATATGGTCCCCGAGCCAAGTTCTTTCCTCCCTAGAACATGCGTTCGGCATCAGCTCTCGCCCGTCCTTTGCTGGATTGAAAACGTGCCAAGTCCTGGAGTCTCGACTCGGTTCTTACTCCGACAAGACTCCCATGGAAATCAGTGGAAGTTTTGCCTGATTAAATACTTCTGGATTCCTCTCCGAAACACTTGGTTTATTTATATAGGAATGTTTGGGAAAAAAAAAAAAATCTATCAGTTTAGCCCCTATAAAGTAGAATTATCAAAATCTTAACTGATAGAGGACATTCTGAAGGCAAAAAACCCCGGGGCCTGCTTGCTGGGAGAGGAACTGCCTGTGTCTGAGGACCAAACCAAAAGAAACCCACAGGCTGCAGGACGATACATCAGCTCAACAGCAGCTAAACTTATCTGGCAGTATCCACATCTGGACAAGACAGTGTCGTCTTCCACTGTAAGGTGATTGATCAATGACTTGTGTTATTCAGAGCTGCTTTGAAACTGAGCAATAGGCTATGAGACACTATATAGAACATTGTACTCCTTTGTCTGAAAATTAGAAAAACTAACTGTGCAATGGATTCATACAGAAAGATGCACTGTGGTTTAGTAAACATTCCATTGCAATCAATGCCAATGGATAACACAAAACCACCTCAGGATTAGCGTAATCACAAGAAATCAACTTTAATGGTCAGCTTTTAATGTATGAGTTTCATCCAACTCTTCTTTTATAAACATGCTTGGGTTTTCATGAAATGTGGTGTGCTTTATGTGGTACAATGCATATTGCTTTGACAACAGTATGTGCTTTGCCTCTAGAAAAAGAAGCCATTTCAGGGCTGTAGGAAAAAGTAATATCTATATGATGGCCATCATTCTGTCATGGAGTAAATGCAGTTATTTTGAGACACAAGCAACTTTCATTTCTTGGTGAAAGCAAAGGAAGTGAAACACAGTTTTCAGAGTAAGAAGTAACATCACATGAACCGGGCCTTGCCTTTTGGGAAGAGAGCGTCTCACATTTCTCTCCAAAGTCGTTCTCCAGCTGTCCAGGAGCCGCACAGTGAGATATGACGGGATGATGGGTGACATGGAGAGCCGTTAAAGGCCGCCCGAGCCCAGGACTCAGGCTGCCTTTCCAGTGGCTGTTTGCCCAGCTGCAGTTTGGACTTGGAGCACTGAGGGGGAGCTGGCTCCCATTATCTCTTGGCAGACTGTTCTGTAGCATGTATGGTTTGCTTGTGTCTGGTCCACCCAGACGTATGAACAGCAGCTTGGGCCCATGCTAAAATACCAGGTGTGCTCAGCAACTCTAAGCACTGTTTCCTGCTCTGAGACCGGCCTTTTATTTTCCTTTCTTTTAGTATCAAAGCTTGTGATCTTAGAACTGATTTATTGTTGCTGTGTAACATGCACAGATGTTACCGTTTCTTGTGCCTCCCCAAAACATGGAGTTTGGGCTGGGACAGGCTCTAAACATGCGCAGGAGGTTTTCACCAAGCCCCGAAAATGCCAATTAAAAACTCAGCAGAGCTGACTTGGTGGCCGAACGCTGTGACATACGAAGGGTCCGGGCAGAAAACGCCATAGGCGGGAGTTCTTTAGGGCGGGAGCTGCTGCGTTCGAGGCGCACAGGGCTCGGCAAGAGCCCAGCTCGCAGCCCGCAAGATGTGGTTCCCGTGGTGGGGAAGCGGCCTCGGTCACCTCGCAGCTCTGGCTGCAACCAGATTGCACCGGGCGGCTTGAATGCTTCTTGCTTCAGTTCCTGTACGGTCGGTTAGAAGGGGGAGATCTGTGTCAGAAGGACAGATGCAATAGTAACGGCAGCTAAATCTGGGGAGTCGTTGTCTGGTCAACAGTTCTCCAGGCTTTTCTGTACAAAGAGAGCAGTTCTGAGGCCTCCAAAAACATGAGCGTGATTGCACCGTGAAATACAGAACAAAGCTACCTTCTTTGAAGCAGGGTGACATACTTTAAGTTTTCACTCTAATTTTTTTTACCAGTTCGTTCATCGTTCTGCTTTCCTGCCTAATACCTGTGGAAATGCTCTGGATGCTCCTCACGGGCCGGCATCGCCCCCCGCTAAAACAGAACAAGGTAAAAAGCTTTATGCTACCGCCATTCTCTGAATCTCTTGGAGTGAGTCTGTTTTATCTTCCCTGCCTTTCCATTTGCGCGCTCTTTTGGCAGGAACTGTTGGCCTGATTCTGATCTTATTTGAAGCACGTAAAGCAGAACAAAGCCTCGTGCCTTTGAGTGAGACGTGGGAGCAAACGCCCTGGCACGGTGCATGGCGGCCTGTACTGCCAAGAATTCCATTCGGATTCGCAGCAAAAGGGAATTCTTAACCAGGTTCAGTTGATACAAAGAGCTACTACAAAGAGAGTGAAATAAATAGAACGACTCAACACTGAAAAAAAACAAGTGGAGGTAGGGATCATAGTAGTGAATTTTAAAGGCATTTATTGGAAGGTCTATAGAAGGAAAAGTGAAAAAGAGGATACGAGTCAGTTCGGCACAGGCATGAACAGTCAGTGTAGACTCATTTGTCTGGAACATGCTAAGCTGGTAAGACGCCTGGTATTTTGGCTAAAATCCGATGATTATCCTTTCACTGGTTATTATGACTACGCTTAAACTCTTGGGAAGGGATGGAGGGCTGGTGGCATCGGACCCAATGGGGAGCAGCCGTGGTAGGTCAAGTCAGCATAAGTAAAAGCATGATTTTCAAAAGACTGATTTTTGTGTTTTAAGGTTCAGTGTTCTGGCCAGCAGTGGTCTGGGCAGGAATATAGAAGGAAACATACAGCATTTTAAAGTGACTGGTGGTAACACCAGAGTGTTTAATTTTTGCAGTCAGTGCTTACGCACATGTGTAGATTTATCAGCCAGTCTATAATATGATAGCTATATGGCTGTAAATCCTGGGTGAACTGCTGTATTTTGGAGTGTCTTCAGCTGAGAAATGACAGCGCTGGAAGTCTAGTGGAAAAACTTCCCTGGGATAGTTCTGCTGGTAAACTCGATTATGCAAAGAAGCTCTCAAAGGATGCCAACATTTGCTGTCTCGACAGCTTCCTTGCACTGGAAAACCTCCTCGAGATCTGTTGCCGCTGCAGTTGCATAAATCAGCTGGCAAAGTCGTGCATCTCGTGCTAGAACTGGGAGAGCTCCGTTTGTTTCGTTCCAAGTGAAGAAAGCACTTTTTTCATTGTTTCTAATTCAACTACAGCACTTACCGCCACAGAATTTTGTGGGAACAAAACAGATTGAAGGAAGGATTAAAGCTCTGGCTGATGAAGCAGCACTGCCGGGTTGCAGACTAACTTAAGGAGTGCCTATATTTCCACTTGTTGGAATCGGGAAGGATGATGGAGACAGACCTGTGCATGCCCTGTTCCTCACTTCACACCTTCCAGTGCTTAGAAACGTGATACTGAATCATTAACTCAACTAAGTGTTGCGGATCCCACGCTTTTAATGCCCGTGAGCCTCTTCCCACAGGTGCACAGGGAAAGCAGCGGCCACAGGTAGCACCAGAATTCTGGAGGGGTGTACGGGTGACAAAATATACAGGGGTTTGGACTAGATAACCTCCAGAGTCCCGTCCAGTCTAGATTATTAAATAATTCTGTGATTAACAAATTGGGAGGAATTCCGCGGGATGTCCAAATCACTGCTGTTGCAGGAAATATCCCCTTTCTGTCTCTCCAGTCTCTTTCACAAGTTGATCAAATTCCCTCTTCAAAATAGTTGGTGGGGTCAGTGGGGAAAGAAGACAAAATGTAGGGAGTTCAGCAGGCTGTGCGGGATTAGGTCCGGTCTTGGTGATTTAAATGGCCGTTACATCTCATTGTTTTCCTGCTCACGTCGGACTAAGGACCAGATACCATCGATCTGGTGTCCTTTGACCCGGGCAGCTGGGATTCCCTGACCGAGGAGACCTCTCGCTTCCCTGCGCTCGCTTCAGAGCCATCACGCTGTACGACAGCGCGTCAGCCGAGAGATTCCTGCCTGCAGATATTGCTTTTGTTCTTAGTCTTAAGCCTGTGCTATGGTTTGCTGAACCCAGAACGTTATCTGAGTGTCATATATGTTTCATATGTGTTCGGTATTTCCCTGTGCTTTTCAAGAATAATTTACAGTCATTAGTATTGTTCACCCCTGAAATATTTCACTTTAGACATCTTTTTAAACTGTCGTTATTCCAACGTGTGCAATGGGGGTGTATTACAGAGCTGTTCACTTGAAAGGAATGTTTAATTTAAATACTATCTAAATGGTAGAAATGTTTTTCTTTTACTCAGCTTATCACCTTATTATAGTTCACAAAACACAGAAATCTGTTCATAGCAGTTTAGTTCATAAAGTTTTTATTTTTAAAGCTTTAGGTCTTGTGATCTCTCTTTCAAGTCACAAGAACAGTACCATCAGTCTTCACTTTTTACATCTGCCCGATCCTCTTCTTGCTGATTTCTGGTTGATACGATACTCTTCCAGGTGAGCAGTTCATCCCCTTGGCTTGTCTCTCATTTTCCAAATGAAAAGCAGTGACCATCCTGCTGTCCCTGTCCCCATAGCAGTGGCCGTCCTGTTGTTTCCACAGCAGTGACCATTCTGTTGTCCCCGTCCCTGCCACAGTGACCGACCCACTGTCCCTGTCCCCACAGCAGTGACCATCCTGCTGTCCCCACAGCAGTGACCGTCCTGTTGTCCCCATCCCCACAGCAGTGACCGTCCTGCCATCCCCGTCCCCACATCCTGCCATCCCTGCAGCAGTGACTGTCTTGTTGTCCCTGTCCCCATAGTAGTGACCACCCTGCTGTCCCTGTCCCCACAGCAGTGACTGTCCTGCTGTCCCTGTCCCCACAGCAGTGACCGTCCTGCTGTCCCCACAGCAGTGACCGTCCTGCTGTCCCCGTCCCCACAGCAGTGACCGTCCTGCTGTCCCCATCCTCACAGCAGTGACCGTCCTGCTGTCCCTGTCCCCACAGCAGTGACCATCCTGCTGTCCCCACAGCAGTGACCGTCCTGCTGTCCCTGTCCCCACAGCAGTGACCGTCCTGCTGTCCATGCCGGCTCCCTGCCACTCTCACAGCAATCTGCCTTCGCAGGAATTTGTTTCGTAACCAAGTCTGGCTCTCGAGAATGGACCGTGGCTGTCCCCTGTGGTGTGGATCCACTAGTTTTGTTTTGTTGCTTGGGGTTTTTTTTGTGTGTCAGTGTTCTACATATTTGGCCTTGTCACCTCTGTTTTCTCTGGGGTAGGAGGCCAGAGGCTGGTCAGCTAATATCTCAGAGCCGAGTGGCTGCTGAACTGCTGCTCGTGTGGTTCTGAAACTGGGTTATCAGTCCACGTTGCTGAAAGCTGATATTCCAGCGTTCGAGACACAAGGAGAGCTTTTGATTTGAAGTGTGTGTTCTCCATATTTAACTATTTCTTTGTGATACTCATCTTGAGATTTCAAGAGGAAGGTGGAATTGGGGATTTGTTTAGCAAGCTCTGTGCTTGCTCTGCTTGGTCACTGTGGTGGGCCTTTCTGTGCCAGACAAGTCCCGAGCTCTTCCACAGCCAAGCTCTGGACTCCAGTTTCCACCGCTCTGACCTCGTTGTCCTGTCCTATAATAGCATTTCTGCCACCTTTGCCTCTTTGAAGTGTAAAAGCTGGTTGGTAAAAGTAGGCTGCCAGAGAGCAGCTCTGAAAATACCATCTGAATTTTGTGTCCTAGTGTTAAAATTGGTGTAAGTAGCTGTCGGTGTGCGCAGAGCGGGAGCTAAAGCTGTTTGTGCGCGGTGCGACATAGCAGGGGAGGCGTTTGATATACTGAGCGCCTTTGTCTAGACCCATGGCTGCTTCTTTGCATGCTTAATATTATCTTTACAGTTCTAAGAACAGATAAGCTGTTCTGACCCTCAACAGGATCATCAGATAGATCTTCTTAACAGCTATTATACTGATTATATTTTTAATAGAAAATGCACTCATAATTCTGCATTAACGTTGGGATTATTTTCAACATACAAATACCCTCCAAACTCAGAAGAGCCTGCAGAGCGAATAGAGCTATTTTCCCATTTTATTATCTTTATATCATCAAATATAATCTAGTGATGAGTTTATCAGCTCTAATCATCCTCTCAGTGTCCCGTAGTCTTGGGCTGTCGTTGCCAGAGTGCACTACAGACTCCTCTAGAGTATCGATGCTTTGTGGGTATCACGGTTTCACATGCTCGCTGGATTGTTTTCAAGCTTGGCAAGTGTCCGGCAATGATAACTGGATAATTTGTGGTTTTATGAAAACAACTATACGGTTAATGCTTCAGTTGAGTGTGCCTAACTTATTTCCAAGCACACGTTTAGTGATCTACTTGAGGAGTCCTTTTATAAACTCTGTGTAATCTCCTCACACTAATACATTCTGGGCTTTTAACCGAGGCAACTTTAACAGTCTCTTCCACATAACTTCAGCATTTGTTTAGACCTTCTCCCTGAATAAGACAGTGACACAGCCAGCTGAGGTTATTTTGCAGCACGGTTTTTCAGTACGGGCGACTGTTCCTTACCATTTCCATCCAGCTGCCTTCCCTTTTCTTTCCATCATGATCTGTGCTCCATATTTTGTTACCTGTGTTCAAATGTCCTAGAAGTGCTTGTTCTAGATCTAGGACTAGCAAATCAGAGGCACTTCCACTCCATTCTGTTTTGAAAGTTGCAAGTTCAGAATTGAAATAAGTTTTTCCTTTCCCTTTGTGAAAGGAGATGGTACCTTATTTTTGCTGCAGGTCTGTCTTTGTTTAGAAAGCACTTAACAGGATGAGGAAGCAGCTTCAAAAGAGATATAATGAAATATTCATTGTTGATTATTTAGAAAAACTCATGATCAGGGTCTTTAGTAGGACTAAAGACTTCATCATCTAAGCTACCCACAATACAGATGTTTGTCAGCTTGCCAGCTGCAGGGGACTCAAACAGCAACAGCTTTAACCAGAGCATTTCAGTCTCTTCAAGGCCCAGTAGTAACTCCTACACAGCTCCATATCCTGCACCTTTATTTGGAAACAGTGGGATTTCCGTATGTGATGGAAAAAGTATGAACCATGATGATCTGAAGATGAACCGTGTATTGGAGTGGAGTGCTCCATTTACCAGGTGATCTCACTGTGGCTCGCTGTTCTGATACCGCATCCCTCTTGGGTAAGTATTTTAGCAGCCTGTGGGCAGTTCTTGAAAGAACAAATCCATTGTTCCAGACAATGAAGTGGCAACATCGTCAGCTGTGTAAATTCTGCGCGTACTCATGCTTTTTGTTTGAGCCAGTTCTTTCTGGTGTCTTTACTCTGGATATTAACAGGAGTTAACAGAGGGGCAAGGAACCATCTGGTTTTTGTCTGATGCAGTTTTGTTTGTCTGGCTGTACCTGGTAGTTGCTCTGGTTGGGATAGCTTTCTCAGTCTGGGCAAAGCATTATCACCATCCTTACACATGAGCCTGTTTGCGGTTTAAATCTACAAGGCGATGGCAGCGATGAGCGGTTTATCCAGATCATAAAATTGCTCCCCTGAAGATTCAAGTAGAAAAGCCCAGCTGATCTCAGCTGTTGCCAGGAGGCACATGCACATGTTGCTGTGGGCCATGCTCATTCCCTCTCCCCAAGCACTCACCCTCCACCGCGGGACGCTGGGCTCAGCCAGGGCGGGCTGGAAAAGGAGCAGCTGGTGTGTGCATTTCTACGTGTGTGCATATGGAAGGGATGGAGGAACTCCTAAAACTGCCACATTGCAATTTGCTGAGCACTAAAACGGTTTCTCTCGCTCATCCAACCTATGCTGAAGTTGTCCCCTACTGGCAAACTCACAAATAAGCCTCCTGTACCCTTGGAAGCTCTGTGTATGAATCAACATCTGGGGACTTGCCCAGTTCTTTTTTTAGGGACAATTTTTTCATGCCACCAGGTTTAATGACTTCATTTAATGTTTCAGTTGGTCCCATTTACTCTTTTTTTCTACCAACTGAATTGATTGCTTTTGCTAATCGCCCAAAAATATCTCAAAATACCTCAGACTTCCTTTTTCCCGAAACACGGATCAGGCTCTGACTCGTGCTGGCCCAGCTCGCAGCCATCGCTTGGCTCCTTTTCAGCTCCAGTTGCCTTGCTCTTTGGTGGGCTGCTGAAAGGGAAGGATTCAGGTTCCACGGGCAGATCCACAGGCTCTTGGAATGACTTTGGCTGCTTTTTTCTCCCCTGATCTTGATCTGCAAGTCCAGATGCATCTGGGTGTGTATAAACTGGTTCATTGCCTGTTTATCCTGGAAGACCTTACAAATACTTGAATACGCCAAAAATACAAGTTCCCTCCAGCCCTTTGGTGGTTTAAGTGGGATCTTTCCTCCCTCCTGACTTCGATATCTCAGTCGTACCATTGCCGGTGATGCCCCGTGTGGGCTGGCTCAAGCCTATCGAGAGCTGGTCCTCAACGGGAATGATCTCATTTTTTGAGGGGGAAAAGAAAATTGCAATACAGTTGGTGCCAGATCAGACTAGTTGACTCTAAAAAGCCTCCTGCCCTTTCTGACCGTCTTGTGTCCCATTCGAGTTTGACATTGAGGTGAAAATAAGCACCAGAGCTTGCACTTGGGTTTAGCAACCAGCAACATGAAATGTCTGTGCTTATACTTCAGATCTCATTGCTAACGCCACTAATCCCTTTTTGACCTAAGGGGCTCACCAATTTTAGCTTGTTTCTGTTGGGAGAAGCTGCCTATGGAGTGAAGTATTTCTCTGGGACACATTTGCTCAGTTACAAGGAATATGCACTGGGGCCTGTTTGCCTGAGCACAGCCGGGATTAACAACAGGCCTCAGAGATCCAGGCCTTGGTCCAGCCAGCCGTCCGCTCCTAAACTCTTTCTTTTAACCCCTCTCAGATCAAGTCACCTTTGTTTGCTTTGGATTTCTTCTCACTGCCTTCATTTGTTCTCTCACTGCTTCTTTCCCATGCTCGGAGATGCAGCACAAAAATTCAGTACAAACCCCTCTGTCGTTGCAGTTTTTAATCCAACCCTAACGTGTCTGGGTGTGTATAAACCTGTTCATTGCCTGTTTTTCAACTTCTGCCGGCAAGGATCAGCCCATTCCCAAGGTTTTCCAGAGCTTTTCTTTCAGCTGTCCCTTAACCAAAGGAAAACTAATGGAAATTATCTCACATTCAGTGGAATAACTTATTCTGAAACAAGAATTCTCCATGGACGTTCACAAGCCAACAAATGGAGTCACATTTCTGGGGGCATATCTTGGAAGCCGGTGCCTGTCTGTGGAAATTTACCCATTTAGGAACTAACTGTGATTTGTGTCTTATTGGGATGAAAGTTAAAGAAGAATTTATGGAGGTGGAACTAGAATGAACGCATGCCTTCAGTTTTTGGAATGGTGCGTGACTTTTGTTCATCTATCCAAGAAAGGACTCGCCTCAGAGGTGCACACCTACAGAACTGAGTTGGGAGTGACTTACTCTTGACTTGCATGTTCCTTGGCTGTGTTTTTGTGTCTGGTGAAGAAGCTGGAGGAGCACGTTCTTAATGGAGGATGTCGTGTCCTGCTTTTTTTGCATCAGGTGAATTCACACAGAATCCCAGGGTGTCAGGGGTTGGAAGGGCCCTGGAAAGCTCATCCAGTGCAATCCCCCCATGGAGCAGGAACACCCAGATGAGGTTACACAGGAAGGTGTCCAGGCGGGTTGGAATGTCTGCACAGAAGGAGACTCCACAACCTCCTGGGCAGCCTGGGCCAGGCTCTGCCACCCTCACCCCAAACAAGTTGCTTCTCACCTTTCAGTGGACCCTCCTGTGTTCCAGTTTGCACCCATTGCCCCTTGTCCTGTCACTGGTTGTCACCAGAAGAGCCTGGCTCCATCCTCCTGACACTCCCCCTTTCCATATTGATCCCCAGGAACGAGTCCCCCCTCAGTCTCCTCTTGTCCAGCTCCAGAGCCCCAGCTCCCTCAGCCTTTCCTCACACGGGAGATGCTCCACTCCCTTCAGCATCTTGGTGGCTGCGCTGGACTCTCTGCAGCAGTTCCCTGTCCTGCTGGAACTGAGGGGCCACAGCTGGACACAATATTCCAGGTGTGGTCTCCCCAGGGCAGAGCAGAGGGGCAGGAGAACCTCTCTGACCTACTGACCACCCCCTTCTAACCCACCCCAGGATGCCATTGCAAGTACAAAGTGAAAATGGGCGCTGGGTTTTCAGCCGTGCTGTGAGTGTTCAGCCAACATGTTCTGGTCTTCTCTAGCAAACTTAAAAAATAACATACCTGATCTGTATTCTGTCTGTCTTTAATAATAATTTAAAATAATTTGTGATAGTTTCATCCCAGAGAAAATAGAAGATTACACTGAAGTAGTGGCATGAAGAGAACATGGTAGTGTATTACGAGGTATTTTTAAAAGACTCTCCTGCGGAGAAAAGAATCTGTTGACATACAGTCAAAAAAGTTTCTATAGCACAATACAACTGTAATATTTTTGTGGTTTTGATCTTATTTTGTTTGACTACTCATTGTGAGAACCTTTCCCTCCGTGTTCAGGGCAATTCCTTATTTCCACGGCCCAGGGCTGGTGGTTCTCGGGTACTTCCTTGTGACTGACCGCAGACTGGCTCACATTCAAATGTTGCATTTTTATTTCATCATTTGTAACTGGGTTCATTATAAACGCTCACAGGAGAGCTCATGGGAAGGCCAGAGCCCTACTCACGGCAATTTGAAAATGTTGAGGCTCTTAGTAATTATTAATTTTAAAAGAGTGCTCGAAAAAGGAATGTGTTTAGTGAGCGAAAGAGACAATGAAGGGATTAATTGTAGGGACAATCAGGAAATATATTTGTGATCCTCAAATAAAATCAGTGGAAGCTGAAAAGAGAAAGAATTCTCAGGCAAAATTCCATCTTTTCTAGTTTTGTGCTGACACTGTTTTCTAAGCTCTTGATATTTCTATATTACGAAGAAAATTTTTTCCATTAAGGGTTTTTTACCCAAAAAAAGAGGATTATTTTTCACTAAAATAGGCCGAATAACAGATTTCATTCAGTCTCGTTTAGTGTTTTACATACACAGGTGTGACTTAGGATGGTCGTGTGTTCAGAGTACGTGACATTTCTGATGTAACCCTGGAGTTTTCAAGGATGTTTAAGTACTCATTGAAAAAGGAAAACTAATTGATTTTTCTGCCAGGTTGTGAGTGAGAAATCAAACTGAGCAGCAGCACACACATGAGTTGGGAATAGGGGAATCTTTGAAACAGGTTAGGGTTTGGAATAGGTTCCCCATGACGTACCAAAGAGGTGCTATCTGAGAAGTGCTATGAGCAAAGGAGCAGGTTTTGATGGTCCCTGTGGTTATTTATTTTTTCCCCTGAACTCTTAGTCCCGTTCATCACTCTGCGCTGCTTCCCTGGACTCTGTGTTCTTGGTGAACATAAAACCAGTTCTATTTTGCATAGCAGTGTGCTTCTGACAATCCTAGTGAGCTAAAAGAGGTCTCCAATTGATGGGAGGAAGGCCTTATTTAAATATAAAATCTATGGGCGACCTATTAAAAATACGATCTGCCCAGTAAGACCAAGGCACACATCTTGAACCTGCCCGGGGAGGCCTTGGAATGAGAATATTCAGGTTCCAAATAATAATGGGGCTCATTGTCTTTCACCTTGTCAGTAAAGTAATTTACATCTACCTGAGTAAATACATAAACCACAAGGCAAATATGCTAAAGAATATAATCATGTCATCTAGAATTCATGTCAGAAATACCCATCCTGAGAGACAATTCAGACTTTAGCACTATTTCAGACCTTTGTGGAAACAACCATTTGGGTGACAGTCATAAATATCTGCAATGCATTATATGCTTTGAAGTCTGCAGAGTTCAGTTGCTGGAAAAAGGGAAAAAAGAAGAACCATATAAAGAGTTTTCAGAAACGTAGGAGCAGGGGAATGAATCTGTGCTGAGAGTGAGATCCCCAACTGCACACGTCTGACTGTTTAAAACTGGGGGAGCCACTGTAGGGGCTTGATACTCCCCAACACGTCTGTTCTCGTGTTGGATGATCTCCGTAGCCCTTTGTACCCATTGTGACGAATTGCCAGAAAGAAAGGTCATACTTTAGCTGCTCCTCATTAAGGAAAAACATCTGAGGAAAATTTCTGAGGACTAAACTTTCAGCTGGAGTCCTTCTCCATTTCCACGTTCTTAAGAAGGAACTTGTATTCCCACCAAAGAATCAGCGCCAACACCTCCAGGCTGGAAAGCGAGACCGGAAGGCATTGTTTGCAGGTAACGTGTGAGGTTTGGTGTGGGTTTTCGGGCGGGTTTTGTGAGCGGAGCGTGCGCACATGTGCCGGCAGACGGGCCGGTGGCTGCGCGTGGATGGGGACGGGATTTCGGCTGCTCCTTTGAACGCGCGGCGGGCGCTGGGGGGTTTGTGCGAGGCAGCTCCCGGGGGACGGCACCGCCAGCTCTTTGAAGTCCTTTGTGGCGGCTGTCTAATCTGGAGAAGAGGATTACTTTCTTTCTGCCAGAAGCGCATGACAGTTTGGTAATTAATGAGCATCATAAAGTCCTCTTTTTCTATTAGATACCCATTAGTAAACCTGGGATGGTTGTCATTTTGGACAAAACCGCGCATATCCTCATTTTATCCCGACATCAAAGGGGATCTCCTACTGTCTGGTGCTGAATGCACTAATTGTGTTTGCGTTCGGAGGAGTTGGTGCAGAATGCAGCAGAAACGAGCGTTGGCAGCAACGGAGGGTCCTGGGATTGCAGAGCCAGGCTGAGCCTTCCCAGAGCTGCCGCCAGCCGCGGGTTCTCCGTTCTTTTAACCATTCTGCCTGTTTATGCTATTTATTTTCCTCTGAGAATACAAGAATTAACATACTTTCCACATCCATATCGTGTTGAAAAATATAAATAAAAAAGGAAAGCGCTGTGTTGGGCTATTTCCCTTTCCCCTTTTGATATCGAATTACAAAAAGTCTTTCTTTAGGATTTAAGAGCATTTCAGGTATTAAAGCTCTCTTGGGTTGTCTTTTTCACATTATTCTGAAAGTACAGAATGGTTCCCTGCTCTTTATATTTGGCTCTTTTGTACTGAAACAGTTGAAAAGTCCCAGTCTGTAGACTTTTTCTTTTGGAGAAAATGTCGCCCTTTCTTCCAAAGGGTCCAGGTTCTGAATGCCGTGTAGTTTCTTCAACTGCATTTAATCTCCTTTAGAAAGAAGAAGAATGGCCAAGCAGCCTATTTTATATCTTCTGAATTTAAGATTTTTTTTCGAAGGTCAGATGCTCATCCCATACTCAAAATCTATGTCGAATATAGAAAGGAAAGAGCTCAGGGATGTGGATATAGGTGAGGTTGGACCAGAAAGCTCCGCTGTAATGACACGTGATGGTGTCAGAGGGACTGCACGCACATACTTTAGATTCCTTTTGTTTAGTTTTGTTTTCTTGTATATTATTTTAACTTTTGAATAGGATTATGTCTGTACTGTTTGTAGGTTCTGCTGGGGACAGAATTCTTGTTGAGGCTCAGTCTGGATGCTGCACATTGTGGCTGTTAACTCAGCGTTAGCGCACGAACTATGATTCACTTTGGCATCTCTCATGGGCAAAAAGTCCTGGTGGTCTAACAAAGCAACTGTAAGCACCTTCCATATAAAAATATCTCAAATATGCCAACATTCGTCACTAAAATCACTGGGAAGATGAACTTAGGTAAGAGAAAAAAAGAGTCAAGATGAATCAGAATTGGAAAGTGTTTTTTCCAGATGATATCTTAAATCTTTAAAATGTGATAAGATAATAAATATTATAACTCTATTTGTTATATCTAGGGCCTGGACTTTCAGTCGTGGTTTTCTCAGTCATCTTTGCCCTTAGGAGATGAAAGGGATGAGTAATACCGTTGAAGATACAAAAGCACTTGTAAATATAATCCCTGTATTCTCTCATGTTTCAAATTGGAACTGGTCAGAAAATTTATTGTGGAACAGCTTTTCAATGCAAAATGGCAATCCATAGAAATGCTTCACTTTGGACAATTTTCTATGTATTAAAAATATTGGAGCAGGATATTTGAATAGACTTGAAACAGAAGTTCTTTATATTTTTGGAATAGAACATTTTGACCTTGTAAAGGAGCTTTTTAGCCCATTGTTTAAAATTAAGAACACAAACTGTGCTTTGTAATAGAAAAAGCAGAAACGGAAAAAGCAAAATAGAAAAAGCAGAATGATCAGTTTCAACCCAAAAAGAACATCTAAAAAATGTATGAAAGGTTCAAGAGCTTTTTTCCCTCTCCTCCATCGGAATGATGTAAAAAATAGTTTTGGATTTTTCTACAAAGCAGAAAGTTACTCTGATCTCAGCTATAAGCTTGACAAAGACTTGGACCGTTGTAGCAGTTCTAAACTCTTCTATTCGCTTGTAATATTTACTTGAAATGAACAGGGAATCACATCTGGGTTATTTTCATTGCTAAAGTGGCAGCTGGGATGGCTGGGGTGTTTTGTGGTCCTTGCAAAATCAGTCTCCCCTGCCAGTTTGTACACAGAAGACCTTCCCAGGTTTACTTCTGAGATGGGTACGTGACGTTTGGAAGGGGCTCCAGACATGAACTCCAGGCGTGTTCCATGGTGCAGCCCCTGGGAACTCAGATTGGTCTGGGATGGGACCCCTGTAGCTGAACCTGGGGGGATGTGAAGGGCAAGGAGTGACCGTCCCTGTGCTGGGCACTGGGGGGGCCAAACCTCGGATCCTGGGGGCAGTTCTGGGCCCCTCATGCCAAGAAAGGCCTTGAGGTGCTGGAGCGAGTGGAGAGAAGGGAACGGAGCTGGTGAGGGGCTGGAGCACAAGTGTGATGGAGCGGCTGAGGGACCTGGGGGGTTCAGCTGGAGAACAGGAGCTGAGGGGAGACCTTCTGATCTCCGAACTGCCTGAAAGGAGCTTGGAGCCAGGGGGGTCGGGCTCTGCTCCCCAGGAACAAGCGCCAGGAGCAGAGGAAGCGGCCTCAAGTTGCGCCAGGGGAGGTTGAGGTTGGATGTGGGGAACAATTTCTTCCCCAATGGGCTGTGGGGCATTGGAACAGGCTGCCCAGGGCAGTGCTGGAGTCACCAGCCCTGGAGGGTTGGACAGACGGACATGAGGTTCTCAGGACATGGGGCAGTGCCAGGGGTGGGTTATGGTTGGACTCCATGATCTTGAAGGTCTTCTTCCACCCAAAATGGTTCTATGATTCCATGAGAAGGGCTCCTGCAAGTGTATTGGATGGGCAAAGGTGGTTCTGCTGCTGAATGAGGCACCTGGCCCAGTGACAGAGGACACAGAGAATGCCAAGGTACTCAATGTCCCAGGTTCCTGAGTCCAGTGGGAGCCTGGAGCGGTGGAGACTCACCCTCAGGGGAGGAGTGTCGGGTCAGGTGAGATTTAGAGACACGGGCTGTTCCCAGGTCTGCGGGAGCTGATGGGATGTGCTCCCAAGGGAGCTGGCTGGTGTCCCTGGAAGGTCATGGCTGTTGAGGAAGGTTCCTGAGGACTGAAACAAAACAAATGTGACTCATTTCTTCAAGAAAGGCAAAAAGGAGGATGTGAGAAGTTCCAGGCCAGTCTGCTTCACCTTGATCCCAGGGAAGGTGATGGAGCAAATGATCCTGGAAACCATTTCCAAGCATGCTGAGGACAGAAGGTGACTCAGAGTGGTCAGCGCTGATTTATGAAGGGGGGAAATAATCCCTGACAGACCTGATAGGATTCCATCATGAAAGGTGGATGTCACAGCAGATCTTGTTGATCTTGATCTGAACTGCTGGGCTCAGCCGTGGGCTCAGCAAGATCAAGTGCAATCAAGTTGGGCTCAGCGGGATCAAGCGCAGCTGGGGGCCAGTCACCAGTGGGGCACTCGGGGAACTGGTACAGGAGCCAAACACTGCTTAACATCTCCGTTAACAAACAGGATGAGGCTATGTCATCTTTCAGGTTGTTAACACTGTTCAACCTGGTTTAAGACTGATATGTTTAAACTATTTGCCAGTGTGCCGTAATTCTGAGTATACGTTTCGGTTGTGTGAAATATTAGCTATTAAAATGGGAGACTTTATAGTAGAGAGGATGCAGGATTTATAAACAAAAGTTACATTATCCATCTCGTTGGTTTGTGCTACAGAAAAGAATTTGTGGAGAACCATGGGGTATTCAACAATAATCCAGCAGTGGGGAAGAGCTGAAGTATATTCTTTTTCCATAGAGATTTATGCTCATTTAGAGAATGTGAAATCCAGTTTTGTTAATGCCTTCCCACTCTCAGTAGGAAATACTCAGAACAAGTGAGGAAACTGTCTTATGAAACAAGATTTTATTTTACTAATGTGGGTATTATTGTACAGCTACTCAGACATAAAGAGAATGAATTGTACCTCACGGGTCTCTTGAAATCAGTATGGAGTCTCCAGACCAGCTCAGTGGCTTAGTTGAACTTGGTGCAGGAGTTTTCTTGCTCTCCTCCATGGAGACAAAACTAATTGAACTTCTTCGTTGGTCTCACATGTTCACAATCCACTTTATTTTTGTGGTAGGTAGTTTGAGAATTGCTGTACAGGATGCTGGTCTCTAACGGTGACCAAAAGCAGACACCTGGGGAAGAATATAATAATAGGGTTAATATATCATGATACTTCCACTCAGCCGTCTCTTGGTTTCTAACAAGTTGTTATTCAGGGAATTCTTGAGTTTGAGATGGCTTCTATGTATTTAGAAACTGTCAGCAGATTTCCTTACATTGGCTTGGCCAATGTTCCCTGGAGCCGCTGCCAGCCGGTGCTCCTGCTGGTTTATTTGGTTGGTTGGGAAAACCGTAGTCCTGGAGATGCCCGAGCTGTTGTGTCCCACGTTCTGAGCCGCGGGGTGGTGGGGATGGCTGCTCCGGGCGGCTCTGGTCGCTGGACGGTGCCGTTCCTGGCTGCACGGGAGGAGGGCAGACCCAGAGACCAGGGCAGGTAGAAAAGCTTTTATTGATATTTTATGTTATTGAAACTTTCTGCGCTGACATTTTTATTCCTTGCAGAAACAGAAAATACACCTTAAAATATTCCACAACAGCCACAAGTGGATTTGGCTTAACACCTAGGTGACATAGGCATTGACTGTCTTCTGTATGACGACAAAGGTGTCATCTCTCGGGCTTTTGTATATTCTCACTTGAGCCTTGTTCAGCTTAGCAGTAATTTGTTCCCTCTGATCTGCTGGCTGTTTTGCAGTGTGTAGCATGCAGGAGTGTTATTTTTGTATTTGTAAAGAATCATCTCTCCCCCCCAGACCAGAGGGAAAAGGAAGCAGAAGTCTCGCAGCACGGACGGGAGTGGAATGCATCTCACCCAGCTTGAGGTGCCTGCAATAGCTTCACTTGACCTAGGCACCCAGCCTCCCCTGATAGCCGAGGGAGGGGAATAGACCTTTAATCTGACCTATTTTAAATGTCCATATTAAGATGAGACAAATCATGTCCTGATAGGTACTTTTAGAAAATTATTGATCTCAGCTTAGTATAGACATACAAAATAGGTCACATGAACCACCTATTTCTCTGCATTGACTGAGGAGGGAGAGGAATTCTACCTAGTGTGTTTTCAGGAATCTCTTTGAGTTTTTTAAAAATCTAAATTTAGTTGAGAAAATATGAGAGTGGGCTGTTATTGCATAGAGGAAACATTAGCCCCGGTGATCCAGCCCACAGCCCTGTCACTGCCCCAAAATACCAGAGGAGGGAAAGACTGCCTTGGGATGTTTGGAGAATCTCCCCCAGGCGAGGGCAGCAGGTGGGGAAGCACCAGGGCTGTGGGGAACGTGCCGGGGGCGTTTTGCTTCTCTGAGCTTTTGCTGGTGGGACAGGGACGAACGGGAAAGCTGCTCTGGTGCTCCGGCCTTGGCGGGAGCGCTGCCGGGGTCAGCCGCGGCCTGGCACGCGTTCAGAACCACCACGGCAACATCGCTGAATGCCACGAGAAGAATCGGGGGCTTGTTAGTCCTATGCAAATCTCAGAATTCCCGTAGCTTCTGTCATGTATTTGAAAACGCACAATGCAAAAGGACACAGGGTGTGGAGCAGAGCAGCAAAGTGGATCTCCGTGGGTTATCTTCATTCAAGCTAGCGCAGCCTATCCAAATGCAGTAATTATGTCATTAATGGCACATTGCAGAGGTGCAGGGAAGAGGCCACGTATACAGCACACAAATTAAAAGTGTAATTGTAGATGCTCAGTGTGCTGGGTAGATGCAAATTCTTCTAACGCTGCAGGTAACATCCCTGCACAGGGGATCTGGGGGAAAATCAGGAGTAGCCAAAGACTCCACGTGGAAGCATCTTAAAACTAGACCTCAAGGTTTACTTTGCATGTCTCAGTGTTCAGAAGGCGGCATTCTTTTATAGCCAAGTTTATTTTAGGATGACGAAATACTTGTGGCAAGTTACTGGTGCCAGATTTGTATGGTGACATGGTGGTCAAGCCATATTTTTTAAAGCTTTCTTTCCCAATATGATATGGCTACGGGTGAGTTTGGCAAGACACTTTGGAATTGTTATAATTCACAGAGAGCTTAAAAGATAGTTTTACTAATGTTTTTTATCCTTTTCAGATACCTATTAGCTTAAACACATCTTACACTTACTCATTTGTAAGCACAACACCAACCCTGCTTACTGTAGCAACACAACTTCAACACTTTGTGCAAAACTAACATAGAAGTGCTGTGCTGCAGCAACACACGTTGAATTTAAGCCTTTCACGTTTCATGAGTTTTGCAAGGGCGATCATGTTGAAAATCAGGCCTGGGTGTCTGTCAGGCTCTGTAGTTTCAAGTCTGCTGGTTCCAGAGGTGGAACCTAAATACAAAATATAGGTGCAGATCCAGATTCTCTTTCCAGAGCTGTGTCGGCACGTGTTGGTGTAACTGAGTGTGCAAGACCTTACCAGGCCGTGGCTGTAACTAATAGGAGGTCACTTTGCCAGCAGTGCCTTTCACGAGCAGCGTGCTCCGTGCGTGAGGACTGTTACTCGTCTTACTCTGCTCTCACGCCAGTTATTTCTCCAGCCCCTTGTCTCAGAAAGAAAAGCAGCAGCAAGTTACCAAACGAGAAATGAAAACAAAACCCCAGCTCCTTGTAGTTTGCAACAGCTCTGCCCGCACCGAGCGAGCAGCGGTGGAGCTCGGCTGGCTCATCCCACAGCAGCGTTTGCTTTCATGCCAGACACGTTCCTTTTGTCCGAGTGCAATGAGTGTCCTCTAGAATGGATATGGAAGGTAAGAGGGGCTGGTATGATTTAAGGGTGACCCTCGGTGCGGTGTCTGTGTTGTCAGCTGTCAGAGCCGGGCTCTCCTCAGCCGTCAAAGCCCGGCGCGGGGTTTACAGGCCGCTGTTTACATTACCGGCCGGTCCTTTCCTCTCCTGAACACCGTTTAACTATTCCACCACCCCTGCCACGAGGATCCTTTTCATTTGGCGGCGGCGGCAGCCCTCCCGAGAAAAGCCTTGGAACATTGTTTTTGGACACAAACGTACACAAGTTATTAGAAGAGGAGATCAAAGGAGGTGTCCCACTGTCTGCCTTTCAATGCTCCATTGTTTGCGGATGCTGCAGCCTGAGCCTCAGAACCAGCGCCGGGGGAGCGCAGGGAACCTTTGTACAAAGGTGCTTGTCATGGAGAGAAGCCCACAAAAGATGATGTGAGAAAAGACACCAGGTGGAGTATAAACCACCCTTATTGTTAAGAAATGCAAATAACCCCCCACTTCTATATGAAAACTTTCTTACTTGTCATTTCTTAGATGCTAAAGGAAAGGTTCTGATTATTGAAGTCATGGCACTACTTTTCCCTTTGCTTCTTTTCATGTGTAGCACACTGTACATGATGCCTGCAAAAGTTATTTTTCCTCTTTCTCTGCATATTGCTATAGTTGTTAGCAAATTTCATCTCAGCAAAAAATCCACTAGGAAAAAGCCCTAAGAAAAAAAATCACACTTTAAAATATCTCAAGGATTGTCTTTTATTGTTTTATGAAGGACATCCACAGTGTTTCAGATTTGTAAATAAACCACAGGTTCATTTTAGCTGGGAAGGAGTTGTCTTTTCCTAGGGGAAACTTTGACAGAACATTTCCTGGAAATCCTGTATGATCTTTGAATTCTTTCGGGTGGATCTGCAGTCAGATTCCAAGCAAATGGATTCTAGATCCAACACCCATTAAAATCTATTGAGAGAGACAGTTGCTTCTAAATCGGTGGGGGATCCCCGGTCCAGCTTTCTTTGCTATAAGAAATAGATGGTAGCAAGAGAGAGAAGTTGCAGGACAAACCAGGTGACAATTACCAGTTCACAACAACAAGGCATTGCACCCAAACTGGGGCCGGCACTGGAGGCAAACGCTGGCGTGGTGGTGAGAACACAGATTCACCTGGCACAAATCTATATCATCATCGTTGTGGGTCTGTCCATTTAAAGACTTATTGGATTCATTTCCATGAATACAGAATATCAAAGGCGCTGTGATAACTACCTGAATAGGAGTTTTTCAATGGAGGCAGGAGAACCTCTAGCTGTCTGCTGGTGGTCCTTGCGGGAAGCGGCTCCTCTGCTGAACCATCACTCCTTAAACCCACCTTCCATCTCTACAGGACGCATTTTCTCAGCTTTGCAGAGAGGTGAAGGAGAAAATACTTTGCTGCTGTGAACGATATCCACTGGAGCACGGGGACATGGTGCTTCCACAGCCTGGGCCGTGGCGTTTGCCAGGGCTTTCTCCAGCCCGTCATCACAGGCTCTCAGAAGCACAGGGATAACCCTGAAGGAGGCCTGGAAAAATTTCTGCTGGTACCTGAGCATGTGCACTATGTGGCAGCTTACCCAGCAGGGCCTGTGCTCGTTGGTGATAGACATCTTTCTGCCGCACAGGCTCTGTTTGAACCTGCTTCCCCCGCAGGGTCGGGGCAGTTGCTGACATCCTGAAAAGAAAACAAAGAAAACCTGCGAAGCAAGGAGGTTTGAAGTTGAAAGGATGCCACAGTGCGGACTCATGCCAAAGCTTTGAGGCAATAAGCCAAGGCTGCAAAGTTGCTAAAGCCCGTAGGTGCCGACGTGCCAGATTGCTAAAACGCCGGAGGGGAAAATGCTGAAAAAGCTGCCAAGGCCATAGGTACCAAAGACACAGACCTGAAAGCTGAAACAGCATCTTGTGGAAGACAGCCCGGTGGTGTGTCTTGGGAATGAGCAATCAAAGTACTCGTGGTCACCAAAACAGAATTTAAATGTTACGGAAAGGATCAGTCATACCTGCAAGACCAGGATGGTGACCTGAAATGCATCAGCAGGATAGTAATTGAAGCAACTGCTGGAGAGGTAGCGTTGCTGTGGGCAATTCTTTGTGTATGGAGTACAGGGAATTGATTGGAAGGTGGTTGAAAGGGAGGTTGAATGTGGTTTGTGCCCCTCTGTGACTTTGAGAGAGACAGGGTTCAAAATGTTGTACCAGCTGGGTCCTGGGAATCTTCAGAGCTCTGGATGTATTTCAGATGGCCCCTGACAATGGTGCTGAGAGCACCAGATACATCTTTAGAAACACAAAATTATATGTATTTCTCCTTTCACAACTGAGCACGCTTTCCTTAAAACACCTCTTAAAATATAGACAGATTATTTAATGCAGAGGAGGAGCAGCATGGTTTGCACGTTACTGCCTCTGTGTGCACAGTTTTTGGAGAATTACACGTTTTTTTCCACTGTAAAAGCACAGTTCAACCCTCACTGCTGCTGGCAGCGGTCGGGCATGGCCTGGGTGCCGCTTCTTGGTGAAGGAGCTCAGCACTCACCTGAGCCTTTTGTCTCTCAGTTGGGTGGGTTGGGACGTGTGTGCTGGGCAGGACTGGTGTGTGCTGGGCAGGTGTGTGCTGGGCTGGGCTGGGGTGTGCTGGGCAGGTGTGTGCTGGGCTGGGCTGGGCTGGTGTGTGCTGGGCGGGGCTGGTGTGTGCTGGGCTGGGCTGGGGTGTGCTGGGCTGGGCTGGGGTGTGCTGGGCTGGGCTGGGGTGTGCTGAGCAGGGCTGGTGTGTGCTGGGGTGTGCTGGGCAGGGCTGGGGTGTGCTGGGCAGGGCTGGGAGGTGCTGGGCAAGACTGGTGTGTGCTGGGCTGGGCTGGGGTGTGCTGGGCAGGATTGGTGTGTGCTGGGCTGGGCTGGGGTGTGCTGGGCTGGGCTGGGAGGTGCTGGTGTGTGCTGGGCTGGACTGGTGTGTGCTGGGCAGGGCTGGGCTGGGCTGGGCTGGGGTGTGCTGGGCTGGGCTGGACTGGTGTGTGCTGGTGTGTGCTGGGCTGGGGTGTGCTGGGCTGGACTGGTGTGTGCTGGGCTGGGCTGGGGTGTGCTGAGCTGGTGTGTGCTGGTGTGTGCTGGGCTGGGCCTTTCCAACCATACAGGCTGTCCCCGTGGTCCAGCGATGTCTGCGGGACAGGGGCTGGATCCCATCAGCTGTTGGTGTTTGTTGGGCTGGGCTACGTCTGTCAGTCCCTGCCTGAAGTGATCTCTGACTAAATGTACCAGTTTAAAGCTGGGTACAGCATTAGTGTGTTGTGCAGTGTTTCTGTCCTGGCCTTTGGACAACCAGGTTTAGGACACTTGCTTTCACGTGGCCTTTTACCATGTTTATTTATGTTTAGGTTCATGTTGAATCTGAAACTTTTCGATGGTGTTTTACTATCCTAGAACAGTTTGGGTTGAAGAGCCCTCTCCAGCTCCCCAGTGCCCCCCCTGCCATGAGCAGGGACATCTTCACCAGCTCCGGTTGCTCAGAGCCCCGTCCAGCCTGGCCTGGGATGTCTCCAGGGATGGTTCATCCACCCCCTCTCTGGGCAGCCTGTTCCAGTATTTTGCCCCCTCCCTTTACCACGCACTGGGCGTTTATTTCTGCCTGCTGTTCTGTAGCTAATATGCAAATACAGAATCAAACTAGCCATGAGATGTTTTGTCTGATATCCTTGCACAGAAGTACTGCACTCCTTGTCGGGACATCAGAACAACCTGCAGTGGGACACAAGGGTTCTCCTCCATCTAACAGATGATATAACTCTTGCTATTACAAGTATCATCATTAATTTTACTATGCTATTGAATATTGAAAATTAATTCCCAGAGTGGTCTTATTCACTTGTTCCTTGGTTAAGATACATTTATTTCCTATCATCAACTAGTTTATATTATATCAAGGTTCAAAAGGGTTTTCCGTCCTCCGAAAAAGCAGAGCGTAGTCAGCACTAATGAAAGGGCAATGAATAATACTGTACGTCATGGCTTTCAGACTTCAAGAATTCCAGTGGGGTCACTGGGTTGAATTAGAGACCCTTTAATCATCAGTACAGTTTTATGAATGGTGTACTTTACTCTGATATTTTACTAGACGTCACTACTTAACGTACTTCTGGCTCCATGGAAGGAAAAACAAAAGGCTTTGTGTGCCTCCAAGTCCTTGTACTTTTGAGGATCATTATAATTCTACTGAGTCAAATCCTGAGGTCCGGGTTTAGTTGTTACACCACGCTGGATCCTCCTGAAATCAGCTGGAATTTGTCTGAGCACAAACACGCTGAGAATCTCAGGATTTGGCCCTTTCAGAGGAGCTGAAACTTTCTGTCAGGTGGAGGAAGAAATAGCTGCAGTTGTAATTACTACTTAGTAATTACGTGTAACCAGCATGTATTTTTGTTCCTCCTGTGCCCAAGCGTTGTCCGCAGAGTCACTGACATTTAGGATTCTTCTGGCAGATTTGCTGTGCTGTGAAAACCTTGGATTTGCAGGGTCCATCACTGGCTGTGATGAAAAAGGGCTTTAAACTCCAACTAAAGTTGTACGTGTGAAAGCAGAACTCATAAACAGAGGAGACAAATGATATCTCAAATAAACCATTTGCTGATGAAGTTAAAAAGGGTACCCAACTATACGGCAAGCTGCGGAGAAAATGAAATCGGTATTTCAATTTCCAATTCCTTAATATGCATCAGAGAGTTTTTACAAGTGTTCAGTCTAGGTGAGGCTCATGCCCCAAGGAGGCTGCTTCATCTACAGCACTTTCTTCCCCTCCTTCCCCTCCCCAAAACAAGAAGCAATCTTCAAAGGAACAAATATGTCACTTTAAATACACAACATAAAAAATGGGCCAAATAAATTATTAAAATGCGTAAAAAAGAGATTCAAGAAAGACGCATGTTATTAGCTATTTGACAAGCAATTGATGCTGTTGCAATGGCTGCATTTCACAACGCGAGTGTTTTCTTTGCTAGAGAGATAAATAGTTGAAATAACATGAGAAATGACTTTGCAGTCATCCAAAGAACAATTTGGCTTTAAATGGTTCATTTAATGGCTTTCCACTGGCCGGTTCATACCAGCCCTTCACCACATCCATGTGCTTTGGAATTCCTTCTCAAAACGAGCTCCGAGCCTGACCCTCCTCTGCTCGCCCCAATTCCCCGCAGAAGTGTTACTGCATGTGCTTTGAATCTGTTTTCAGATGGGCTCCCAAGTCCAACTCCTTCCTCCCTGTGCTTGAAACGTATGGATTTGAAAGCACAGATGTGGCCTTGAAGTTTTTGGCCCAGGCCCATCTGGGTCAATCCCTACATAGTTTGACTAGTAGTTTCTGGAGTGAAATTCTCAGAAGCCTTCATTTTTTCTTGTTCTGAATCTGCTACGCGCTCCCTTTTATCTCTCCTAGTTGAACTACAAGGTTCTCAAGGGAGATGTGATTTTCATAAACAGAAAAAATAATGACCAGCCAGAGGAAGGAAACAAATTTTTAATGACTGTGAGAATTGTCTTTATGAAACAGAAAGTTTCCTTTTAGTTTTTTCTATATGTAAAAAATATACCATTCCTAAACTACGGAAGGGGAGATTATTTTTAAATCTCATCTACTCAGTTAATGGTAGTAATAATAACAAAGCTGATAGATACTTTGTCCTCCTGCTGCCAGCATTTTGAATCACTGACGAAGGGTTCTGGATCTGACCCTGAAAACTGCATTTTGGCATTCGCAGTGGTTTCGGTGGGGTGTGCGCGGAGGTGCCCGTGACAAACAGTTTGCAGGACTAAGTACAGCAACTGCTTTTCCAGACGTGCCGCCTTCCTTTGCAACCGAGATACTGCTAAGGGGGGACAGGAGGGGGACAAGAGGGGGACAGGAGAGGGACAAGAGGGGGACAGGTGGGGCACAGGAGTGGGACAGAAGGGGGACAAGAGGGGGATGGAAGAGGGTCAAGAGGGAGTCAAGAGGGGGACAAGAGGGGGCAGGAGGGGCACAGGAGCAGGACAGAAGGGGGACAAGATGGGGACAGGAGGGAGAAAGAAGGGAGACAGGAGTGGGACAGAAGTGGGACAGGAGTGGGGTGGAAGAGGGTCAAGAGGGGGCAGGAGCGGGACAGGAGGGGGACAAGAGGAGACAGAAGGGGGAAAGAAGCGGGAAAGAAGGGGGACAAGAGGGGGACAGGAGCGGGACAGGAGGGGTAGAAGAGGGGGCAGAAAGGGGACAAGAAGCGCACAGGAGGGGGCCAGGAGGGGTTCAGGAGCGCTGCTCCCCGCACCCGAGCACGGGGGGGCCGGAGGGCAGTTTTCCACCATCACGCAGCCGCGCGGGGTGTCCGGAGCCCCCGCAGCCCCACGGGCGGGCCGGGCGGCAGCTGCAGAGCGGCGCTTGGGCGGGGACCCCGGGCCGGCCGAACAGCCGCTTGTCCGCGGACACGGGGGCAGCCCCGGGGCGATGCACGGGGGGCGGCCCCGGAGCCCCCAGCCCGGGCCGGGAGGCGGGGGCCGGGGCAGCGCATTGTCCGCCGGGGCTGCGCGGCGCGGAGCGGGGCCGCCCGTGCCTGGCTGGAAGTGAAACGCGCCCCGGCTGCTCCTTTTTCTTTTTTTTTTCTTTTTTTTTTTTTTTCTTCCTTTCTTTCCTTTTTTTTCTTTTTGGAGCCTCCAAAAGGCTCACTCGGCCCTTTCATCCGCCGCCGCGGCCCAATGGGAAGGCGGAGGCTGCCTGCAAGTGGTCTAATCTCAATGAGGTGTCAATCATGTTCCCCGGTGGGTGAAGTAAGGTCTTTTGTAACCGCCTCTGTCTTTGGGCAAGAGCGCGGAGAGGAGGAAGGCTGGAGCCGAGAGGGGGACGCCGGCCCGGAGCTGAGGTTTCATCTCGCTTGTGCGTTCGCAGGGAGAAGCGGAGCACATGGATTTCTAAACGCGCTGGGATTTTATACATCTACAAAAATAACGACGAGCGAACCTGACCCTCCTGAAAACACTCAAATGAATCGTAATTGCAGATCAATGCAGAGAGATGGGGAAACTTCACTCGAAACATGGTTAGTTCCTTTCACTTGCTGCTTCCCTCGCCCCTTCCCCCGATTCGGGTTTTGCTCGGTTTGTCGCTGTGCTTTTATACTGGTGTCTAATGATCTTCCTTTATTATTTCCCCCACACACTTTCCTCCGGATCTGCCTAGCTGCCGTTTGTAAGCCCAGAGAAAGTCCAGAAGGTAGGGATGGCTCCTCACTGCCGGCAACTTTGCACGGCTGCCCCCGGCCCCCTGCCCCTCGCCCCGCAACTTGCCGCCGCGGTTCGCTCGCTCCCGGCCCCGGGGGTGCCCGGGGGGGTGCCCGGGGGGGTGCCCGGGGGTGGCCGCGGGGCCGGGCGAGCTCAGCGGGCGGCTCAGCGGCGGCATTGTCTCCTGTTTTCTAGGTGATAGTTTCGCGGTGAACGCCTCCCTGGCTCGCAGAGGGCTGGAGGACTGGATGGTGAAGCAGAAATACTCCGGGGGCGGCAGCAGCTCGGGACTCCAGCACGGCTGCCAGCACCGGGCGGTGTGCAGGCTCTCCAGCGCCAGGGTATGTCAGCTCCCGCGCTGCCCCCACCGCCCCCGCGCTTGGGAACGGAGACAGCCCAAAGCTCTTTCTCCATCCCTCGCTCCCTCCCGAGGGACGGTTGTGCAAAGGAAGGGGTTTGCTTTGCCCTAATGCTGCTCCAGGGGGCTGCCCCGTGGGTGGTTTCCCTCAGAGCTTTGATGAAGTTGGGAGCTGCAGGGCAAAGTTGGTGCTGGGACAAAAGGCAGAGGAGTGAGGGGACCTGTCCGCTGGCGGCTGGGCAGGACGGTTAGGACAGGACGCGCAGAATCTCTGGGCACAGCTCAGCACCCTGGCAGGGGGCACAAGCTTGTGAAGCCCGGCTGGTGCACGAGTTGGTCTGTGACATTTTGGCAGAGGAATTCGGGAAAGGAGAAGTCCGTGAATAGCGTTTTGCTATTTGTTTGCTCTTTGCTAACAACGCGTGACTTTCTCTGTAAGAGTTACCGCACATGTCACTTGTCCGGGCTCTTCCCGCACTTGGTCGCTGTCACCCTCTTTCCTCAGCCCTCCCGTGTAAAGCTGGGCTGGAGGAAATGTTTAAGTTGTTTTTTTTTTTTTTTTTTCTTTTAAAATGTTGTCTCTTTAAACAAAAAGGCATGATGGGAGGTAAACACACTGAACAATCCCTAGATATGGTCCTCGTAGTGTTTCAGGGTATGATCCGGAGCTTATTGGTGTTTCCTGAAAGGCTCCCATTGACTTCCGTGAGCCTTGGATCAAGCCCTGAAAGCTTCATCAGTGGAAAAGTAACCTGAGAGATGGGGAGATTGGAATCTGTGCTGCCCAGCAAGGAATGTGGCTCTGAAAGCACAAGCAGAGCAGGGCCACCAAGCCTCCTGCGGGCTCTTTGCTTTGTTAGCCACCAGTTTTATTGTCAGAGCCTGGACTACTTGCGTCTCAGGAAAAATTAACTTGCAAGTGGAGAATACTGCGTTTTACGTGGGGTGTTAAAGGGTGTAGAAGATGTGTGTATGGGGAAAGCTAACGATGAGTTTTTAGGTTGCACCAGCGTTGTATTTAGAGGAGGAAAAATTGTTTGGGAGTCTCTAGAAGTAAGGAAAAGGAGTAAAGTATTGATGGAAGTGTTTGTGTTTGATGAGCAGAATCGCCTCACGTTCAGCATGCAGGTGTGGTTGATGGAAGTTATTTTTATTGTGCTTTTTTTGGAGACAATGTGTCCAAAGAAAGACATTCTCATTAATGCTGGTACATACATGTATGTTACCAATGCAAAGAGTAAATATATGTGCTTTTAATTTTTTTACTATCCCCATTTTTGTGAGTCAAGCTTTTTACATATGTTCTACCTTTCACTTAGATGTATTTTCTAGGAAAGAAGTTCAACTAGCCAAACTAAACATAGGTTTAAAGTACAAGAGCTGAAGGTCAAAAACTCTGAATTTAGCCTTGTGAAATGCATTTTCTTCCACAAAGACAGTTTGATTTCTGAAAGGAAGAAAACAATCTGTTGTCAGAGGTAGTTTGCTGTTCACAAAACTCTTCAGTTTTCAGTCCCCTGAGGTCTGCCCAGCTGGAATGACAGTAGGACAGCATTCCTCTTCTTACTCAAGGTGTCCTACTCACGACAGCTCAGCAATTAGCAAGCCATTAACTAAAAATTAGTCTGCAGTTTTAGTACATTATAAAGCTGTAAATAGGTTTAAGTAAGTTTAAAAGCACTGTTCCCGCGAGGCTTCTTACTGTCATCCTGATAGAGCTGTTCTGAATGCTTGAAAATATTCACAATTTATTGCCTTATATATTTTGCATGCATATATAGCCGGCTAATTGATTTAGTTTAATTGTCATCCTGTCACAGGCACACTGTGACAGCTACATTAAAGTTCCTTTAAAATATGAACTTTTGGTAATATGGAAGGATGCATTTCTAATCCTGCATTGGAACCAGATGTGCCATATGTACAGTCTTTTTGACGAGGATTATGGAGTCACAGCTATTGACTCCATAATTGAGATTGCATGACTGTTTCTCTTCTGAGAGCTCTTTGATCTCTTGTATGATTATACCAAGATACAAAGCGAATTGTAGCCTGACCCCTTGGCTCGTCATCCACCTCAAGATGTACAAGTACTGGTGACTTCTGCTCATGGTTGGTCACCTGGGATTGTGTGGGACAGTTATGTAGGGCCCAATAATGTAGTACCGTTGTCCTTAGTACTTCAGAATTCCTCCTAAACTGGTCCGGTAGTGGAATGGTGCAGCTTGTGTCACAACCAAAACTTTGGCTTCTTGTTAAAAGATGTATTTTTTCTCCTGAAATAGGCCCTAATTGCTGCATTTGTGACTTACGGCAGAAAGAGATCACACGCTGGTGGAAAGGTCTGTCTGCAGAGGCATCCAGTTGAGTTTAAAAAAGATAATGGTCCTAGAAATAGTTTTCTTCCTAGGAATCCTTTGTCAGGGTTTTGTTAATGGTGGTTCCACTAGTGTGTAGGGCCCTATTGTGTGAAATCCAGTGCGCTTCCAGGGACCTGTTGTTGGCAGAAGTGCTTCCAAGTCTGAAACTTCCAATTTTTGAATCATTTTTATTAGAACTTGAATGTGATAGTGAAATTTGACTTACATTCCTCTATATACTGTGTCTTGGCTGTAGTTGGAAGGCTGCTTTTCCTCAAGAACTGAATTGTTTTACTCAAGTGGGTCATCCAGAGGAGATGACACTGAAGCTCAGGGGGGTTCATGTGGCGCTTGACAAGAGGAATGAGTGGCTGGTGCAAGAAAGCAATAAAATTCCATTTGCTCTCCTCTCTCAAATGGTGAATTTACAATAGTTATGGAGGGAAGGTCTTTATGTCCCTTCACTGAAGGGATATTTGACAGCAGGAGGGTTCAAGAATACCACTCCTTTTTTCTTTTTGGGCTGAGGTTTTTGAGAGTTTCTTGGTTGGAGTAGACTTGGCTCAGCTGGCGTGTCCCATCGGCGTGGCGTGTCCCATCGGCGTGGCGTGTCCCATCGGCGTGGCGTGTCCCATCGGCGTGGCGTGTCCCATCGGCGTGGCGTGTCCCATCGGCGTGGCGTGTCCCATCCGCACCTCCCCGCTCCAGTTCGCAGGTAGAACAGTAATTAGTGTCCAGCTATTGCCAAACGCATCAGCTGCCCGAGAAGGATCTCACAGTAAGTAGTTGGGTGAAGGCACACGCTGGGGAAGGAGAGCGTGTCCGAAATGTGCATTTCTGGTGCATCTCCGAGTGTGTGATCCCATTAAACCACTGCCCCCCGCCCAGCGGGGGCTGCTGGGCTCTAAGTGCTTTAGTTGCTGTGGGGGACAAGGGCTGGGCTCCAGCCTTCCGCATCGTGGAGAATTAAAGGAAAAAGGAATTCTCTTGCATCCATGAAAAATACAAGGTCCAGAGTCATCTTCTGGTTTCAAAGCTAATTGAAACCACTGGGGCTGTAAATCTGTTGGAGCAAGTGAATACACTTCTCTTGCTGCTCTGTGAATGAGTTAACTTGGGCCCAGAAAGGTTTTCTGAAATGGTGGATTATCCTGTGTTACTCTTAAGTTTAAGTGTATTCAGTGTGTTTACTTTTACAAACTATATTTGGAGATCAACATTGTTTGCAAATATTCATGTATTTATTTGTTTAACTGAGAAGTAGTTCTGTGCTGGAGGGGAAAATATTAAATATGACATTTGCTTAGTTCAATTTGCTTTTATCTTCAAAGCTATAAGAAATTTTACTGGTTTCTTGTGCGTCTCATTGAGATCTGTGCTTGGGATTGGGAAAATATAAATAATGTTGTTTTTTTAATTAAGTTCCAAACCAGCTCACAGTGAGGCAAGTTGTGAGCCATCATTTTAGGTAAAATAGAAAAGGCTTTAGCTTCCCACTTCTGCTGGGCTCTTTGGTGCTGGTGATCCTCATGTTCAACCCTAATTGATATTAATTAGAGGGTCTGGTGTGGGAATACTAGAGCGTGAAGCGCAGAGGTGGGGCTGGGGCTCCATTTGTCCTGGGCCTGGAGCTGCCGGTGACATTAATGGACATTCCTGGCGTGGCTGCGAGGGGACGGCCAGTGCCAACCCCACTGCTCCTCTAGCATCGTCCCTTCATTTTTTAATAAGAAGCCCTTCCCAGTCCCCCCCTGTTAAATAGCATGTGTGTGTGCGCATGTGAAAATACATAGGCTTATGGAAATCACAGCTGGGTAGGTCATTTATCCCAAATGAAAATAATAAACAGAGAAGAGGCTTCTTTAGTGGTGTGGATAGACTGTGGCGTAAAGGCTGTTGGAGTGGAAGGTTTAATTGTAGCACGGCTTTGGGGTCATGGCATGGGTAGACTGACATTTGAAAGGCTGCCTTCTTACTGACATGGTGACAAGAGCAATTAAAATGTCCCTGTATGACTGCTCAAAGTGATCTTTAAAACAGAAATATTTCCAAGTGCATTGGTGGCAGCGTTGTATAGATAATTATTTGTATTGACTCTGAGGATTAAAAGAAGCAATAGACTCAGCAGTGCTGGATATTCGTGTGACTGAAGAAATACTTTGATACACAAAATATTGTGTATGGCATTTAAAATAATATCTCCAAACTTCGTAGTAAAAGGGAGAGAAGCAGAATCTTATTTAGTGTTGAAATTTGGTGCCAACAAACCAAGATAATTTAATTAGTGGTGCACACAGTATATCTTGACAGCTCTAGTTTGGAAAAATTACAATACGAATATTAACAATCAAAGAGTCTCTGAAAGTATCAGCGCCATGGTGATGAGATTAATGAATTGGCCAATACTGTAGCAGAAAGCTGGATTCCAAGGGAATTATCCTTGAATGATACCAGTTGGTGCAATTAAAAGCCACAATTCAGTTGCCATATGGAAAGTGTTAGGCATCCTTACATGGTTTCAAAGCTATGTGCCGGAGGTTAAATTGACATATGAAGAAAAGCATAAATTAAATATTCTGTGTTATGAAATTAAAAGTTGACTTTGCTTGAGCCATATGGAGGAGACGGATGGAAGACAGTCTGTATTTCATCAGAGCCTGTTTTATAGGTGGTTCAGATTTAATGTGGTGCACTTTTAATTTGCCATCTTGATTGGGAAGCTGAATGACCTGTGGAGCTTCTGCAAACGATCTCGTTTAAGTATCTTTATTTAAATCTCTAAAGGACCCTGTTTCTCCACCCCCTCTAAAGTGGGGTTACTTTGGATGTCTGGAGGGAGGACGCACGTTCCTTGTAGTAGCTGGGTGGAGTCCTCATCCAAGTGAGACAAGCTCTGTCTTTTGGGCAACCCATAGTCCCTCTTGGCTTGGTGAAACCTTCGTTCTTCTGAATGAGAAATCCTAGGTTCGGGAATTCATTTTCTTCTGTAAATTGGGATGAGAAGTAACAAGAGTGTGTTATATTCTTTAATGATTTAAATGTAAATAATGTGGCCCAGACTTTGCACTAAAACTGGTTATAACAAAAATGGGAAATTTGTAGCACATGATTGTCGCCGTATGGGAATGTTCTTTGGAGCAGTGTTCGTTAACAGACGGGTTTTGTGAGATCTGTAATGAGACCCAGGAGGAGCTGGGTAAGTGGCTATTTGTAGGCACCCTTCAGAAGAAGATCTTGCTTGACTTTTATGGTTTCTTTTGAGTTGGGTTGTGAACAGAGGAAAGAGAAGTCTCTTGAGTACTCAAACTTTGTAAGAGTTAGTTTTTCCAAAGTTGGGAAATAATTGTTCGGTGATGATATTTAAATCAAAGTGGAACATTGCTCCCTGTGCTGCAGATGTTGGCCTTTACAGAAATTCTTGTGGATGGATTTTGCTACGTTAATGTCAGCATCAAAACCTGGTTGGAAAGTAAATGGCCGATGTTGAAATGTACAAAATACTTGACGTATTTTTTTGTAACTAAACCACTTTTCTAGTTAATACACAAGTTACTCTGAGTACTCAGGAGTTTTCAGACTATGTGATATTTATAGATTTTTTTCATGGGAAAAGAGGTATAGTTTTAGTCCAAAAAATGAATGCATAGAAATGGTCAAATAGACTTTCTCTGTGAATTTATGTAGTCATATCTGCCAACGTTGGCAGCAAAGCTAAGCTTGTATTTACTCCTACAGAGTAACTACAGCTATGGGACACTGAGTTGGACCGTATTCCATTCAAGAATTATTAGCCGAGTTCCAAACGCAAGATCTTCATTGTGTCTGATTCCGGAGCCAGCGGAGCGTGTTTGTGTTGGAATATCTCACGACGCTTGTCTTGCGGCGGCGCAGCGCCAGCGGTGGTTGCTGTGCTGAGAGGGCCGTGCTGGCCCACATGTTTTTACTACTGCGGAGTGTCCGAGAGAGGGGAAACGGCTCGTGTAGGTCCAACCGCTGCTGTCCTGGTCTCTCTGTGAGGGCTACAGCCCTACGGTGCATTCGCTTTCTGTAAACTTCTGGGTTTATTACAGCAATATGGCATATATTGTCTCATAATTTACAGGATAGCAGTGACGCTTGTGAGCATGCAAAACATCCTTTTTTGAAGTGAGAAGTCGTGTAGAGTCGGTGTCTTGCAAGTAGGCCGCTGTCACGTAGCCGCACATCCACTGTTCCATAAAGATGGGCACGTTGGCTTTCCAGCAGGTTTATATCTGCAAGTAAGAGCTCAGCCAGATTCCTTAATACCCACACGTGTGTGTCTTGCGTGGCCTGATACGTGTCCATTGTATGTAAGAAATACTTCTGGTTTAGTCCCACAGAACGTCATCGTTTGCGGGAGGGAACGATGCCATCTCGCGTTGGGAGGTCCTATAGCAGCTGTGAAGTTGAGTACTAGTGGGCTGGTTTGTGAGGTGTGGCCTGTGGTAGATTATAGGGCAATAATTGATCCTATTGTTTCAGTCTATAAAGCTTTTGGTGGAGGAAATCCTTTTGCTGCTCATGCGGCCAGGCTGCGGCCACAGGAGACTGCAACTCCAGCAGTGCCCAAGAAACTCCTTAATGGCCAAGAAGACCCCCATAAAAATACACCCCAAAGATCCCACCCGCTCACCCCTCAGCAGGGATAACGGGACACCCTGCGGTCCCCTGCTCCAAGCCCAGCTCCCTGCCAAACACACACCAGAAGTTGTTCCTTAGACCTGAAGCTGTTGTTAGTAACATTTAATACACGTGAGCGAGACTTACCAGGCAAGTGGTTCCTCTGCGTTTTGTCAAAACTCTGATATTTGGTAGTTTTCCCCTGATAACCCTTCTCAATCTGAAAATTCCGTGGAACTCTGAAGCTCATCGAGCTGACTGTGAAAGGGTGTCTTGCTTAAACCTTGAAGATGTTTTGTTTTCGGTTGTAATGGGTTTGGGTTTAAATGCAGACTCAGTGGCACTGGTCCCTTGTGTGATTCGCAATGAGAATCCCCTGAGAATGCAAGATCCTCCCTTAAGATGCGGGAGGAGATCAGTTATGTTTTGAGCAAAATCTGCAGCAGAGAACTTGTAAAGTGCCTGGAATTTCCAGCCGTGTATCCTTGGGCTCCACAGTAACAAACGCAGGCAGTGTGTGCTGCTGGAGGTGGATTGGCATGTGGTCAGAACAGCCTGTGCACTGTCCATCTGGAGAAATACTTTGTGTTTGGCGATTAGGCTGGAATTTAATGCATTTGGGGGCATTACTGTGGCAGCTTTAAAGGGATTAAGTATATTGAGGTTCCCATTAAAGTATAACATTGTGATTCAAGATCTGTGAAAGAAAATCATGCATGGGTGTTTGATCTGGGGGTGCAGCCACACATGCTGTGAGGCATAAAATAAGGGGATAGACGCAGTAGGGAAGTGACAGAACAAAGTGCTGTCTTGCAGGAGAAGTGGGATTTGGGAGCAGCCTCGGATCTTTTGATCCGTACTCTGATGCGAATGATGAGCGGTGCGGAGGTGACAGATTTGTCTTGGGGGAGGAAGGGGAGCGGTGGGGAGCGCGTCGCGGTGCCCTCGCAGGTAGTTTGCTGGTTCCCCAGAGGTGCGGTAGCGGTAGGTGAGGACTAAGCCGCTTCTTGTTGTCCTGTCTGCAAAATCTTTTATAATTCCAGGACAGTTAGTTTCCAGAGAGTTGGGTAAAGAATGCGGCAGCTGTAAAGCTAAGCCTTATGTATTAAATGCATATAAAAGAACAAATGCCTGTTTGGGGGAGCAGGAATTTTCTCTGAGCATAGAGTGCCCCAGTCTTGAGCTCACAGAATAACAAGCAGTCTCTGTATTGCATAAGATGCTGCGGTTAAGCCTGTATCAGTGTTTCTGTAATAAACTACTCTTTTTGAAACAATAAATAATAATTTTGCTTGTGAACTTTCCAAGTCTCTCTGTGTTCACATAGCGTACGTGTGTATAAACTACAGACACTCGTTCCCCTATAAAGAGAGAACATCATAGTCTAGCAAACAGAATATCTGTCATTCCAGCTGAGCAAAGGTCTAAGGCAATAACCCAAAATATCCTGGAAGAAATTCTAAAAAGCATTGAAGAAATCAATCGTCTGATCCTAGAGGAAGGTCTTTGATGTAATCCCGGTAAGTTTATACTGGGAGCCTGCCTATTTCTTTATGGTCAGCCCTAGACTTTCTGTATGAAAAGTAGATCAAATAATTTCATATGCTTCTCTTTTGAAAAAGAAAGATGGTTGATAGTTTTCTGAAGCATACATACTGTTTAAATGTAGATTGTGGCTTTTAGCCGAAGCCCAGGTGGGAAGGAAGGGCTTTTCAAAACAAGTACTTACAGAAAAATAAATAATACTTTGATATTTTCCCATGGAAAAACTGTGCCTCATTTAGCCATCCTGAATATTTAATTTTATTTTGAGGATAAACTTCATAGGTTATCTCAGTTAAAGCCATTTTTATTTATGCAAAGCTTATGTGCAAGGTCTTGTTCCTGATGTGGATATGTACGTAAAAGGAGTTTTTCAGAATACGGTAAATAAATTACTTATAAAGGCATATTTTTAACTAACTCAGTGCAGTTGGGTAAATCTGGTTTTTATCATTTCGAAAAAATCCCGTGGTATTTCTCCGTTATGTTTTGATTCGAGAGCCATGTTGCAATAGAGGGGAAACCTCTCCTTGCTTTCCATGGTTTTGCATTGGGTTCTCTGCCACATTGGTGGAAGACAAGGGAAGGTTCAAGTGGTGAGACTAATAGTCTTTTATCTCACAGCCGCATCGCTGGTGGATTTTTCCTCTGCAGATGCAGTTTATCTCATCATTTTATGACAGGTTCACAAAAGTTTGTCCCAGTTGTGCTGCCACTTGATTTCCCATTTGTAATTAGCCATGTTATTTTGCAGATAGGTTTAAAGAGCAAGTTCTGAGTGAGGCTATTCCCACAGCACTGCTTAATACTCATTAAAATACCACATTTTTATTGTATTGTATGGAGGTGTTTTTTATCTCAGTAGGTTGGTTTGTTAAAGTATGGCACCGCAGTCCCGTTCTCTCCCTTCTTATTTTTTTCTTCTACTTTAAGGCTGGTTTTAATTGTTTGTTTATGGCGAATAGGAAGCACGCAGAATCTTTAACTCTGGACTAATGCATGGCATAGAGAAGTAAATGAGATCTCTTCCTGCCTAAGCTATTTAACGGGGCTTTTCCATGAAAGGCAGTCACTCTTGGATTAAAACATGATGACATGGAACCAAACAGAAAGAAAGCAACCCAGCAATTGGAAAGGACCTGTTGTGTTCAGTGATGCTACATGGACTTCATTGGCCCTCAGCCTTACCATGGCACTGCTTTTAGAGATGTGCTGTTGGATTTTTTAATTTTTCTTTTTTTTTTAATTCAATTTAGAAAAAAAAAAATGAATGAAATTAGTTTTTGTGAGAACTGTGTGGTAGAAGTCAAAAATAAGGCATGTTGAAGTGCTCTGTGTCCTTGGACATTTGCAGTTCTCCAGGAGGGCCGGGTGAGACTGGAGCACGTAGGTGAATGCGCACATGAACAACCCTCTGCTAAAACAATTTACCCTGATTTTGCCCATTTTGGTAAGACGGAAATGGAAGATGTTGCAGTGGGAAGCTCTTAGATTTGTCAGTAAGTGAGCGATGGTGGGGGTGGGAGATGTTCATGGGAGCAGCAGAAGGGCCGTGATGTCCCTTATTCACTCTGCCATGGTGACCTGACGCTCAGAACATGAGGAGAATTTCACCACTGCTGGGGCAGATAGGGAAGCCTGTTGGATACAGAAGAAGAACAGAATGGTTAGACAAGAAAAATGCTGATGTAGTGCAAACAGGGGTGTGTTTTAAGCATGGAGAGTCCTGGCCTGCTGTGCATCGGTGTCTCCTCACAGCAGGAGCCCTGGCCAGGGTGAGGCCTCCTCCTCCCCCCTCCCCACAGACATGGCGTCCGGTCAAAATCAGCTCTTATTGCCTATCTGTTCCCATATCCAGCAGTATCAGGAATGGCAAAGCAATTCTGCCTTCAGCTAGAAATATGTACAGAGCCTCTCTTTTCAAAGGGATGAGCCGGTCTGAGAGATGTGCCAGCACGGGGGTAGGATTTGGCTTGGACTTGTGCTTGCACAGCCATGTGGAGGGAGGTAACTCAGCTGAAAAAGCAATTTTCTGGTGTTCAGTCCCATCTGTCTGGAAATGGGAGGTGTAGGGAAGTGTGTGTTACCTGGACTTATGAGGTCCAGGTAAGTGTGATGGAGTGGCTGAGGGACCTGGGGGGTTCAGCTGGAGAACAGGAGCTGAGGGGAGACCTTCTGATCTCTGAACTGCCTGAAAGGAGCTTGGAGCCAGGGGGGTCGGGCTCTGCTCCCCAGGAACAAGCGCCAGGAGCAGAGGAAACGGCCTCAAGTTGCGCCAGGGGAGGTTGAGGTTGGATGTGGGAACAATTTCTTCCCCAAAGGGCTGTGGGGCATTGGAACAGGCTGCCCAGGGCAGTGCTGGAGTCACCAGCCCTGGAGGGCTGGACAGACGGACATGAGGTTCTCAGGACATGGGGCAGTGCCAGGGGTGGGTTATTGTTGGACTCAATCATCTTGAGGGACTTTTCCCTATGACTTGGCCATCCGCAGCCAGCGACCTTCCTCCTCGTGATGCCGGTGACTGACAGCGGGTATTTGGTGTCGTACCTGGCTGCACGCCAAACCATATTGTAAGTTTGGGCGCTGCCTCGCCATGGAACGCGCCTGCTCTTCTCTCGGCCAAGCTCTGCTGACGGCAGAGCCACCCAAACTCCACGCGTCCGTTGGAACTACCTGCCGGCCTCATGCAGAGGGTGAAAGGGCGCAGGTTTTGCCGTGCAGTTGTCTGACTGCGTGCTGTTGATAGGGCAGGTTTTGGAGCGAGTGATGCTTGTGGGCTGTAAAGGGTTACGAGTCTGAGGTTACCCAGGCGCCGATCCGCTGGCACACCGCAGGTGATCGCCCAGTGAATGTTGTTTAAAGCGCCTGTCCCACGGTTTCACAAATGTGCTCTGACCAGAGGATGTTTTTCTAACTTCAAAGGGCTTCTCAGGCTGGCTCGGTGCCTCACAGACTGAGTCCACAATCCCTCCCTGCTCCTGATGTGTTCTAACCATGTGTGATTTTTTTGGTATGTGATGTTTTCTTAAAGCGGCATTGACCTGTGTTCAAGTGAAACTTGCTCTTAAGCTTGTAAACACAAACTTGTAGTGTGGGCAGTTTTCATCTTAACCTGATGTGTCTATTTGTTTTAAGAGCAAGAATAGACATCAAAAGGAGGAGTAATTTATAGGAAAAATAAAAAAAAAAGAGAATGACACTTGCAGCAGCCTTTTGAGTTGTACCATCCAGAGGCTTTTCCTTGAAGATCAAAATGCGGGTCCTTTGCTGGCTGTACGAAGAACATGTTTGCGCCTCAGCAGTGCTGGTGGTGCAGCAGGTCACTTTGAAATGTGCATGGGGGGCTTGCGAAGGGGAGAACACGGCCAAAAGGACTCGAAGCGGGAAGAACCCAGGACACCGAGCACTGCCCTGATATTATTGTTGTTGTTATTTTTTTACCCCCCCTCCCCCCTGCTCCTTTAGCAATGTTCCGCTAAAATAAACTTTTAGGAATGTGTTTGTATGTTTTTAAATATTAAAGGTTTCTTTTTCTTCTGCAGTACTTAGTGTAGTTTTCTGAAGGGGATTATTGTCAGGTTGATGCAAAATATGCTTTCTTTTTAATGCCAAGAATGAGAAACGACTGAGTCTTTGTGGGCCAGATTCTTTAACCGTTGAAGTCCATTAGCCTCTGGTAGTCCTGAGAGCAGGATTAGGCCCTGAAATACCTCCCGAGGTGCACGGTTGTGAATCTGGGGAGATCCTGTGTTCCACGGAGCGGCGTCGGTGGGCACTGGTTTTGCGATGTTTGTGCTTTCAGTAAGGCTAGAAAAAGTGGGCTACGTTGAGGTTTTGAAGCCATCGTTTTTAGTTCACTGTTACTACTGTTATGGTTTTGAGTCTATTAAAAAACCTCAAACCAACAGCGAAACAAGCCCTTTCTTCAAAGAAAACAATACCTTACAAGCGAGACCGTAACGCTGTTGGCGGAGTGGCTGAGAAGGATCATCTGCTGCAGAATAACCCGCCGTGCTGTGAGCGGCGCGTCCTGAGCGACGTAGCTCAGCCGTGCAATGAAGTTTTGCTCCTCGTGAGTAACAGCACCGCGGTCTAGCAGGTAATAATGAGCCCAGCTCTGAGGTCCTGATGCAGAGGAGGTGCTGGGGATGCGTGGCCGTGGATCCCTGGCAGCGAGCGCTTTGTGCTGCTCTGCCATCCCATGGCTGGCGGCAGCGACCGGCCCAACGCGTTTATTTTGGCCGCTTTTAAAGCAGGTGGCCAGGGTGAATTCCTGGTTTCAAAGTCACAGCTGCTGCTTTGAAATTGTGTAAGAAGGGCTTTGGTTTCTTAACACAAAATAACTGAGCTGCTGTTTGGTATTAGAGCATCATTATTCTGGGAAATGCGCTCTTCCATTTTAAAAATATCTTTCTGTATGGAAGTTGAAAGTTTATACCTCATGATTCTAAGGCCAAAGAGCTGAAAAGGTTCCTTGTTTGACTGATGGCTGTAAATACTTAAGAATTCCTCAGTGACTTGAGTGAATGGAATCTGTGGGTGGTATTAAAAATTAATAGCAATATTAGAAACAGTTTCTGCAGGAATCTCTTATTTGTTGGCATTAAATCCTTTCTGGGGGGGGAATTTTTGGGTAGCTATAATTTAAGATTTTTCCCTCATAACTGGATGTCTTTGTGGCAGTTAGCCCAAAAACATTATGTCGTTATCATTAAAGCAATTAAAAAGTCCAAGTGGACTGTGTGCCACCCCAGTAATGAACTGCGATTAAGAAGAAGGAAATGTTCTCTTACAAATCCCCATTTCCTCCCCTTGTAAAATTTTGTGTTAAAATGAGCCTTTTTGGGTGACTTTTTCAGTAGCGTCAGCAACAGTGTCAGCAGAATGGTGAATTTGTGTCGCTGCAAGTATAAAGAGAATTCATGAAGGACTTTGTGTTAAGCATAGTTTTATTTTTTATAAAAAAGATTCTATTCACTGTGTTTTTTTTTTTCTTCCTTTGTATTCCTTGCCGCCTTATGATATTATAATGTTTTTTGCCTGCTTTCAAAATTTCATAGATATATATTTATAAAATCTACCCGTCATGTAAGCCGTTTTCTAGGGTAAGAGAAAGTACATTTTATGCGAGGTACACAGCATGGGGCTTCCTGGGCCTTCAATCTCGTATGATCCTGTCTCACAACAAATATATCAAACGGGAATGAGCAAAATGCAGTTCTCTTCTTACGGAAGAAGCCGAGGGAAGGCTGGAACTTTGCTCTGGAAGGAGCCTGCAAAAAGCAAGCGGACAGAGGATGGAGCGTTTCACAGCTTGTGTAGACAGGCTTGCTAAAGGATGTAAAGTGCAAAATGAGGGTTTATTTGGTGTTGGGGACATATTCAAAGAAATGAATGTATGATTTGCATGCGCAGGATGTTAGAAAATCATGGACTCTGTTAAGGGGATGGGGTGAGAACAGGCCCCTCGGAAGTGCGGGCAGTACGGGACATTGGGGCCATGCCCTTAATGCTTTGTGCTTCAGTCATAAAATAATAGTTGTTTTCGTCTTTATCTTGTGGCAGTAATTACTAGGAGCGCTCTCATGGGTTGGCAGCTGCCTGTTCTGGTGCAGCACTTCTCAGATTTATCCATTAACAAGCAGTGCTGAACCGTATTATGTATAGGGGAATACATGGCAGGAGGGTCCCTGCTGAGTTGAAGCTCTGGGTGTTCAGACTCACGCTGGCCATGCGGTCCCTGCTCTCCCACACTGGGATGTGCCGTGGCCAACTGGGCTGACTGGTGCAGCCCTGGGGATCGCTGCTCAGTGCCTGGGATGTTTCTGGGTAGGATGTACTTAAGGAGATGGGGTAATAGGTTAAATACAGCTTGCTTAAGCACGGAATCGCAGGGTGGGGAGGCTTTGAAGTCACCCGAGATTAGAAAGCTGGTCCGTGGGCCTGGGTGTGAAGCTGGGAGGTGTTTGCGGTGTGGCTGGTCAGATGGATGGGCATTGCTGCAGTGCTGCCTGTCTCTGAAACTCTGCATTTATGGCTTAAAGATGAGATAAGTGTTCTAGTCTAGACCCTCCCTTTAGCTGGATATCGTTCCTCAAGCTGCCCAAACGTGAATCCTCACAGAAACACAAGACAGCTGAGCACTTGCCACTTATTTAATCTCATTTGTCTTCTCTTTGGAACTACCAATTTTATCCACTTTTTCCCACATCCCCATGGCGCAGCCAGGGATAGGTTTTATTCTTTTACCTACCTAGGCTGTTGGGGTAGACAGAGAAATACTTGAAGTTCTTGAAGAACTAAAATGCCAGCTGTACACTTAATTCATTGCTATGTTTTTACAAATAAGCTAGATAGTTATTACCTACTTTCCTGAGCAAAGTAAGAAAATAAGAATGAAAAAGAATGTTTGCGTTCTCCTTGGAGTTTATATAATCTCTCTTTGCAAAAAAAACCACCCTCTTACATTGTTTCTTCTTTTGCTCTACAGTAACCTTCCTGCAGTGCTTTTGGAAAGGGGCCTTTCTGAACTGTCCAGCTCTCATCACAAGCCAGTGGCCCAAGACATCTAATTGTACAAAGTTGGTATTAATCAAAGCAGTTTTAACATATGGAGAAAACCCACATTTTACTTCCCCCTCATCTGAACAAGAGTTTGGACAAGGTTAGAGGGTGGCGGAAGGGACATGTCTTGTAATGTATGAGCTGAATCTCCCCTGCTTGTGGTGATGTACATGTCCTGCTTATTGCTGTACCTTGCTGTGGGTAAGGCCTATAAATTCAGTGCAAGATTTGCAGGAACATAGGGACAGGGCATATGGCTACCATACATACGTATACATATATATATACACATCTGGGCTGAAGGGAGAAGGAAAATAACTGTTGAAAATGAGACTGAGGATGAGCTCTCACACACCACTTGAGGCCTTGTAGGGAGATGAGGTTTTTTCTGGTGTTTGCTTGAGTAATGAAATTACCCTCTCTTGAAGGTTATTCTTCAGAGCAGCAGAGTTTGTACATGAGTGAAACGCATGTCAAAATGTTTACAGTGAACTGGAGTGGCTGGTCAAAGCAGTTGGCTTTTGTTTGCCCTGGCTTTGTAAGGCAGAGCCTTATAATGAGGGTGGGCTCTGGCTCCTGGCTCCTGGTCCGGCGGGAGCACCGAGTGGGGCAGCTTTCCCGGTTCGTTAACACCTCTGCCCTCGTCCGTGTGCCGCTGGCAGTGATGGATCACCCAGTGGTGGATGCTCCCCGGCTCTTTGGTTGTTGCCACTGGATTCCCTGCTGCGAATGTTTTATTTCCTCTCCTTTGGAGGCTTAAAGTTTTCCTTGCCACCTGTTGCCAACAGATCTCACTTTCTCAGCAGGTGCTCTGTGCTGCTTTCTTTCCTTCCCATTTCCTCAGGTGCCAACACTGTCTGTGTTAGATACTCTATTTTACCAGCTATTGCCTGTGCCTTAGCTTGACTTAAATGCTGCATTGCTCAGAAACCGAATCCTGGTGGAGAAACAAAGCCACGTGGTGGCCTAACTGGCAGGGTGCACGTTTGGGTGTGGAACGTCAAGAACCCCTTTGCCTTCTCACATTGGTTAGCGTGCTGTGCTATAACATTTGAGGCAGATATTGGCCATATGTGCTGCCTGGCCATACCATGCCAACGGTACAGAATCCTAACAAAAAAACTTGTATAGCATGTGTGTACTTTTGGAGCTTAAGGAATTTCTTCTCGTATGCCTCCTACCTGCCTGTTTGTGGGTGGAAAGATGGTTGGTTGTAGCTCAGGAGCAGAGTTGTTTTCTGGGGTAAAAAAGTTGCCTGCTCAGATCTGTTAGGCGAGGTCTAACTGGGCAGAAGCTGCGCTTGCTGCTGTTCACGTGGCAGCGGGGAAGTCGGGAAGGAAACGGTGATTCGGTGAATTGTGGCCATTGCTCAAGCAGCAGCCGCTCTCGGGATTACAGGGTCACGATACAGAAATATGGTAAATTCATCCTTGGAAGCTGCTTTATGTTGTCTAGAAATGAAGAATTCCTCTGTAATGCTTTTTATCCAACTTCCCAGTTCCTGTGCTTCAGCAGTGTATTTATCTTCACCGTTTTCACGCTGTGAATAGAGGGGGGCCAAGAATCACGTGTGAAGGACTTGCTTTCCAGCCAATGGTATGTGCGGTATAGCATCCTATAAAGTTAGCAGGGATTAAGGTGAAGGAGCTTGTGAGCAAGGGAGGCATCCCGTCAGGAAACACGCCTGTTTCCAAACTAAAGCAATACTGTCTGCAGGCTTTGAATCAAAGGCTTGGGCAGCCAAACAAAGCTAATCCCCAAAGATGTACTATTAAACTCATTTCCTGTGTATGGAACAAATATTGTAGGGGTTTGGAAAAGCGTTTTCCAGCCATTGTTAAGAGAAGAGTTGGGGTGTGAGCAATAAAATCCTGATCTGGGTTCAGACTTTCTCCATATTTGTGGTTTTGGTTTGAGCCTGTCTCTAGTTAGCAGGGATATGAATGTTACAATTCACCCGTGTGGCTCGAGAGCTGCGCTGTGTTAGTCGTATGAGTCTTGCCTTTCCAGCGTGTCTTTATTTTAGAATATATATCGTTCTGCTGGGGTCAGAGCCTTTCTTTTACTGGGCAAACTGAATGTTCTGGCAAGGGAGGACAACTGGACTAGGCCTAGTACAGCTGCCAGTGTAAGCTGTTAATAGTCTATGAAAAATAATGTTTCTGTCTCATAAATTCTTTCAAAATCATGTTTCTATGCCCTTATAGTGAAGAGAGTAAATGTCTAACCGTGTTGTCTTTTTAGGAAAGTTTTCACTCATCTGTTTCAGCTTTGATAGCTTGTTACGTTTCATTGCTCACACAATTGAAATTAATTGATAGATGAGAAAAGGTTTAAGCTAGATAATGAATATCCTTGGTTTTGGAGAACTGAACTTTGAGTGAGAAAGGTCAACACCAAGATTTAGGTCCTGTAATAAGCCAAAGTGTGGTTTTGGGTAAAAGAGCTGTCTGCTCAGATCTGTTAGTCTAGGTCTAACTGGGCAATATGTTTATAGGGTGAGAGGTTAGGACTCCAAATTTGAATTCTTATCGTAAGACATGGTAATTGGTGGGTGGCAGAGAGAAGCGACTCCTCAAATAGGGCCAGAACAGATAAGCCAGGCGTTGAACGCGCTTTTTCCTGGTCTGTCACCCATGGTATCTGCAGGGGTTTGGTGCTGACTCCTGTGCAGTCGGGCTCTGGCAGTCAGCGCTGTGTAGCAGAGAATATTACAGCGACGGGTACACCCGCGTTCCCGACCGCTTGGCACTTTGTCATACACTTAATCTGTTTACATATTTCCTGCACCACTGTACAAACAAACCAGTGGGCAGAGTCCCGGAACCATTTTCTCAGGCAAAGTTCCTGTTGATACCAAAGCGGTTGGGGTCGAAAATAATTGCTTGTTTAGAAACATTTGAATGTGACCGTTAGAGAAATCCTCTTTCCTTTTGCTGATGGTCTGGACCCCTCATTAGGGAGCTGTTGAGAATCGGTAGGAAACTCCAATGAGTGCAGGCTGCGAGCCCAGCGAGTTGTCCCTTGCTGTTCCTCTGGAGCATTGAAGGGGATGTCGCTTCTTCAGAAACTCCCGTAGACCTACAGCTTTGTTACTCTTCCCTGTTTCTCATTCCTTGTCGAGTTTGCAAGTCCTCCTCTGTTCATCTTATCAGATCTGTGGGTAAAAGCATACACAGGGAACTTAGGCCTGGCTCGGCACAGATGCAGGATGCAATAGGTGGGTCTTTGCCACCATTGCAATATCCTTTTGTTCCCAGAGAATCCTCCAAAAGATATTGGGCAAGCTTGAAGAAATTCATAGAAGAGCTAAGGGTGGTTAAACTAAGATGACTGAGAAAGCAAATTATTTGCTTCTTGAGTATGTAGGGAAACTGATAAGAAGACTTCTCGTTATAGAGTGAAAGAATGAAAGTATATTTATGTATCAATAATTTATATGCTTACTTATACAGACTTTAATTGTGATACAGAGTGTGCATCAGTATTCTGGAACACCTATTGCAATCAGTTTCCGTATGTAAACGTGCCATTAAGTACTGCTGGACCAATGACTGAATCAGAATTTAATCTATATTGTTTGAAGCTTAGAAAGGGTTATTTAGAACCATGAATGAGTATGAGTAGGAATAGCAACAGGGGAACTTAGGAAGGACTGGGTGTAAAGACATGGTAGTGAAGGTCTGAATAAGGATTGATTCTTTGACAATGGTTCAGGTTTTATTTTCTCTCAGCATTGTTAAAACTGCACAGTTTACATCTCCAGCTTTCTCAGCTATCTAATGGGAAAGGGTCTTCAAAGTTGACTCCATTGAACTCAGTTCACTTCAGTTTTTTCTACTGAAAACTTAGAATAATTGTGTGCATCTACATCAGCAAAATTGAGATTTATGGGATTTTTCTCCCTTTTGGTGGATACCTTGTACATGATACCATCCGACACAGAAGTGCTGCTACTTTAGGCATGGCTTTAGCAGATTATGCTGACAGCACTTACTGCTAACTTGGAGCTCTGTCCTTTATAAAGATTAATGATCCTTGAAATAATAAATATATTGGAAATGCCAAGCCTGGAGGTCATTTTCAATTCACAAATAGAATTGTTTGTGTAACAGCAGCCGTCTTCCCCCGCTGTTTCCTATAACAGAGCAGAAGTAAAATGCGAGAGCAGTAGGGTTTTGGTATCTCAAGGTGCTGCCGGAGAGAAAAGATCCCTTTATGAGGAATAAACGCGTTGGGAATGGCAGGGAGAGGGTGATGACAAGCTGGTTTGCAATATCACATTTGCTTATGGCTTATGGGGAGCGCTGCAAAGAGCTCGAAGCTTTTAACACATCAGAGCAGCGCTGGCTTTGTTCTGGTTGCCCAACAGCGAACGGCTCGGCCGGGGCCAAGCGCTGCCGTGGGTGGGCATTGTTTTGGAGGAGAACCAGAAACGTGCACGTTCGTTACAGCTTAGACCTAGCACTAAATTAATCATGACATTAAGAGGGAATGTATGTATAGACATTACTTCACAGAGTTGTCATAAATTCTGCTCTTGCCATATTTTAATTTCCAAGGCTTTTGAATCTCAGACAAGGTGCTATAGATGTAGTTATTAAATTCTGCAGAAATATTTTTATTGGGTAGGACGTTGCTTGGTGATGTAGCTGTGAAAGCCAAATTCAGAGACTAGCAAAAGGTTCTTTATCCATGCATTTAGGAGGAAAAATATTATTTTGTAACACTCACTTATTATTGAAATACTTGTTTTAAATTTACCTTCTTTTTCATGAATGTGTGTGTGTATATATATATATATACATAGTGTCACATTCATGACAATGTAGGGTTTATTCTGTTTGTTACTGGGTCATCAATAACATTGTCATCAATAAGACACAGGTAGAAACCCAGCTTTGGAAACAGCAGAGTGGTTTAGCCAGGTGGCTCCGCAGCCGGTTGTTATTGTAGAGTGATCTGAGGACATATTGCCCCTTTCCAGCTTTTTTGAATACTCTTAAGGGAAGATACTGGGTAGGACATAAAGGAAAAAAACTGCTAAAAAGTTTGCACGGTGTACTTCTCTGGGTAAGTCAGGCTGTGGACACAGCGGTCACTGACTGCTCCATGGACTCCTGTCCGCGTTCCCCTACACCCCCTGGTAAATACAAGGTAATCTGAGGCTGCTTATGCCTTTATTTACCCCGGTGGAAGTGTTGACACGAGCTGTTACCATGGAATGCCTGCCGCAGAGCCGTACTCTCCGATGTCCTAATGCTGAGAAATTAGCCCGAAGCGCTTTGCTGAGGTTCATCCTGTAAAATTTCCTACTCGTAGTCATTTGCTCCATAGGCCGTGATAGCAGAGCTGTATCAGATGGGAAAGTCCTACAGCTCCTCACTTAGAGCTTGGAACAAAATTTCAGAGTTATGTATCAAGCTTAATTTGATGTAATAATAATATAGTGTAAACATGCTAAGTATATATTCTCTTGCTGAAATTAATCAGGAAAAGGTTGTGTATGTAGAATTTTTCTCTTGGTCTTTCTTCTAAAAACACCCGCTGGGTCCTGGTTCATATTTAAGAGGGCTGGTAGGTGAAGTTCTTTGCCACAAAACAGGTGTAAGCGCAGTTCTGCCCTGCCAGCACGCTTTGGTCGTGGCTTGGAGAGCCAGCATGAGTGAGGCTGCCAGTTGTGTTGCAGACACCTGCTGAACAGAAGCTGGACGTGAAACCGCTATTTCATTGAACACTGGCATCTCTTGGGTAATGACCTTCAGCCACCGTGACACTGGGCTGGATTTGCAACAGCAGCTTGTTACTGAGAGGCTCCGTTTGCCTTTCTGATCTGCTGAGCCAGCTCGTGCTCCAGAAGCATTTGACCGAACGTGAGAGGACGACAAGAACATGCAATGTCCTTGCCTCTTCAGATGTCTTTGCCTGCGTCCTGTTCTCACGTGCACAGTTTAAACCTTCAGTCTTTAGTTCTCAGATCACAGAATCACAGAACAGTTGGGGTTGGAGGGACCTCCCCAGCTCCCCCAGTGCCCCCCCTGCCATGAGCAGGGACATCTTCACCAGCTCAGGTTGCTCAGAGCCCCGTCCAGCCTGGCCTGGGATGTCTCCAGGGATGGTTCATCTACCACCTCTCTGGCCAACCTGGGCCAGGCTCTCACCACCCTCAGGGGCAACAATTTCTTCCTCGCGTCTGGCCTGAATCTCCCTCCTTTAGTTTAAAACCATCACCATTTGAGCCATGGCCGGCTCATGTCCTGTCTTTCAGCCCCCAGCACCAGAGTCCTTCTCCACCGGCAGCTGGTGTCCTCTCTGCTGAGGAGCAGGCGAGAGCTGCGAGCCCTGGACACACACGGGTCAGGACACTTCAGCCAAGAGTTCCACTTGTCCTTTGTCAGCAGAAATGTCCCCTGTAAGAAGTAGTCGTTGTTGAAGTCTCGTGGCTTTGACTGTGAAGACTTCTAATTTTTCTGCATCAAGACTGTTGATCCATTTATAGTTGTTATTGGTGGTGTATAAAAATGTGAGCGAGGGTTTATCTTCTCCTTTGAGATGTACGGCACTAGCTCTGGAATTACTTCCAAGTTTATAAAACGAGACTGTGGTTTAGACCTCTGATAAACATTTTCTTGTTGTTGTTGCAGAGTTGGATCAGATTTTTGTTGTCATAATGGTTGGTGCGCTTGGCAACTTGAGTTTTAAATAATTAGGAGATAAAATTGGACTCTGTTTGAAATCCAGTATGTCTGGTATGTTCTTGCTTTACTTAGCGATGTTTTTAATCCCCCTTTGTAACTTTGAAGACTAGTGTAAGGCAGTTAGGAATGGAAGATTGAGAATTTTTTGTATCATTTTTGAAACCTAGATCCAGGCCAGCTTCTCTTGCAGTATTTCAGCCTCAGCTCCCAGGACGCTCTGAGATAAATCAGTGTCTTTATCAAAAGAAGTAGGTCTTTTGTGGTGGTAGCACTGTAGTATGAAGTATCCACTCTAATTTGCAGAGCTGAAACAATTACATTGAAGTTCCTGATAAACTTTACTTTGCGTTTTGAAGCTTTAAAAATACGCCACTTGCTTAATTTCATTCTACAGTAACCAGTAAGGGAGTTTACGGCTCTGATGCGTCAAAGTGAGGTCATTATAGAAAGCTCATGGAAACTCTTCAGCGCCCTTCCCAACACGTGAAAAGACATGACAGGCTGGAAGGTGGGGATTGGGGTTTTGAGGGTTTTCTCTTTCTTTTCTTTTTCAGTTCCCCTCTTCTTTTTTGCCATGAGAGTGGTGAGGGAGGAACCAACCAGGAGGCCAACTTGGGGAATGTTCTTCCCGCTTAAGGAATCTTTGCATGTGTTGTCCGTGTTGGAAATATTACTTTGCATAATTTTGAATCCACACTGAGGAGAAGGATCCTAATTTGCAATAGTGTTCTGCACCGCTTAGGTTAAAGTTCTCATCTAGCAGTGGATGCATTTTAACAAGCAGAGGAGGAATTCTCTGTATCACTAGAATCGAATTCTAAGAAAAGAAAAACTGAAGGAGGTGTATACTGGAATTAAGTAATATAGGCTGCTAGCATCAAAGTCTTAACTCATATGCAGATTTTTAATTATTGTCTTGATTTTACTTAGGTAACTTCTTTAGGCCAGAATAAAGCTTGTGAGGAAGGAGAAGTCTCTGGTTCATAGCCAGCTGTACAGCTACAAACGCCACTTCCAAGGAAGTGTATTTTGTTAACAGTCCACCAGATGTGCCCCAGAAGTTGCGGCACCTGCTCTCCATTCACCTTCTCGTGAGCATCTTCAAACAGAAAGCACAGAAATTCAGGAATTTGAATTCACCACTTCCTTCGTACTGACGGCCCCTCAAAACAGAAGCTCCCCTTGCTCTCCTGCGAGCGGAGTCTGGTTTGAGGATAAACCGGCTGCTCAATCTGCTTTCTTTCCGAGGGTCTAAATTCACTTTATTTACAGTTGATTTTCTGTAGAGATTGGGCCTCCCAGTTTTTTTCCTCTGGGCAGCGTGTGGGAGGAGATCCAGATGCACAGGCAACTGCTAAAGCAATTGTGTTCTGCTGCTGGTGGCCTTAATTAATCATGTCTAGATTAATTAGCCGATCCATTTGTGGATGCAGCGTTAGGGGAGGAAAGTGCCGGGGTGTGTTGTGAGCCAACAGTCAGAGCTCTTGCCCGGATAGGAATAAGAAAACATACCCGAGCTGATATTCTCAGAGCAGATGGGCTCCTTCTTCATGCTTATTGTGCAGATACACAGTTTTAAATGGGGAAAACAGAAGGGTGGTTTCTTTTTTTTTAAAAAAAAAAAAACAACACTGAAATTTGAGTGGTACAAGGATATATATATATAAAAATCAAGCTGTTTCCTCGTGGCATGTGACTTATGGAGTAACTTCTGAAACCAGCGTTTCAGTTGAGAGCAGTAAAGTTGTTTCTTCGTGACACCAGTAAGTAGTTTTCTTGCCAAGCAGTATATTGTAAGATTTATTAGACTGTCCATTGCCCTCCCCCAAGTAACCAGATTTTAGCTTCAAGTAAAGCAAACATGTTCCAAAAGTACCCTTTAACTTCAGGCTAGGCGGATACAAAATAAAATCCTCCAGGGGTACATTACAACTAAAAGATTCACAAGCCCTCCAGGGGGTTTAACTTTTTAAGTAGGCATTTCACAAGTATTTGTTGCATAAGCCATTATATGCTCCAGGCTGGGGTTCTTGGAGACTTTTTTAATATAAGACATGCAGCAATAAATGTATTTTTGTGAAAAATAATATCTCATCTTTGCTTAGAAGTGATGCTCTATGCTTATAGCGTGTGTTTTCTTGGTTTAATATTTAATATCAAGTTTCTTGTACTGTCATTTTAGTCCACTCAGTACCTGGGGGTGCCGCGGTGTGGAAACGGGAATCACACATTCCAATTGGCTCCCTTCGCTCACTTTTCTAGATCGAGTGCGTTTGGTCTCCTGCAGCTCCATCGTTGGCAGTTGGAAAAACAGGTTTTGGAGACTGCAAAGGCAAATCACAGCCATTTATATGTTGTCCTGGTGTGGCTGAACAGAGCAGATGGACACAAATGCCCTGGGAAATAGTGTATCAGACAGAAGAGGGAGTTGATCTTCCCATTTAGGAGATCTGGCCTCACTTTACGTATCTTTCAGGGACTTCTTTGGAAGCTTGGACAGGTCTCGTTTGTATATTCTACATGTTGTTCATCCTTCCCACAGAGATAATTATCCTTTATTTGCTTATTTCAATTTTTAACTCCTGCGGCGGAGTCTATTCCAGTGCGTGTCTACGGTTTCATTGGGACCTCCGGGTGCTACTGAAGTGCACATGACAAGAGTAGGAAGAATGGAAAACAAGCAATGTAAGACAAAAAGGCTCCTTTAAAGGTGGTAATAGGAAGCAATAGAAGAAGTTTAATCCAACCCTGAGCCTTCCAGGAGTGAATGAGGAGCTGTAACTCAACCCCATTTTGGAATAGAAGCCCTTGAGTGTTACAGGCTACCAAGTGACAAGGAGTTATAGGAAAAGGAGTCTTGATTGTCGTTACAGACAACTTGTTAGTCGAAATGTTGCATTTAAATAAGAGGGATGATCAGTTCTAAGTAGAAAGAGTAACAGAAACCCTTGTAAGAAGGGAAGTGTGTCTGTCAGAGCAGTGGTATTCAAATCATTGGACATGAAGGCTAAAGACAAAATACTGAAAGCTTCAGGAAAACAGTAGAAGGGAATATTAATCCCAGAAAACATCTTCCTTTCTGGATCTGAGTCCCAAGAGACACAAGAGAGAGGAGATCCCTGGTACCTGTAAAGATGCTTTCTTGAGCGAGGGGTTGAAGTCAAAATATTGTGGGAGTCAAAGTATAGTCTGAGGTGTTGGATGGACTGACAGTTCTTGGGTGGACACACACAGCCGTCCTGTATCCAGACATAGTTTGAGATCTGAAGGTAGAAGGATGACTACTAGACGTTACTAAAGTGACGTGGTATTTGTCTTGGGCTTGTAGTGTCGGAAAGGCCCTGCGGATTGGTCTCTTCTCCCAGGCAGTCAGCAATAGGACAAGGGGCCATGGGCTTCAGCTCTGCCAGGGGAAATTGAGGCTGGAGATTAGAAAGCAATTCTTTGCAGAGAGAGTGGTCAGGATTGGAATGGCTGCCCAGGGAGGTGCTGGACTCACCGGCCCTGGAGGTTTGTAAACTGAGATTGGACATGGCACTTAGTGCCATGATCTAGTAAACGGACTGGAGTTGGACCAAGGGTTGGACTGGATGATCTCTGAGGGCTTTTCCAACCCAGTCGATTCTGTGATTCTGTAACGTGAGCTCTCGCAGTGGTCGCTCCCTACCCCTCCCGATTCAAGAAGGGACTCGTTCTGCCTCTTTTTTGCAGGAGCATCCTCATCCTTCTCCCCAACAGGGGCTCATCAGGCCCTGACCGCAAAGACAGCTCTAAGTTTGTTCCTACCAACAGTGTAAGCCAGGAACAGGCCTGGCTTTAAAGCCCCAGTTTGAAGGAGAAAGATGTTTTAAATACTTCTGCCCTGGCTGCAGAAAGTTCATTGGTACGTTGTCTGAGTGCCAAAGGACTGGGCTCAGGCTTCGCCTCGCACAGAAATGTAAAAGCTATTAATGAGAGAGCAGGTTTGTTCAGTTATGATTCATTCCACACACTGCGTGCCTTGTAAGTCATATTTTGCATAAAAGCACGTGGCTCGTACAACCAAGGGGACATCGCTAGTTGTTCTGGCTGGTGCTGTGACCCGCTGGATGTGCGCGCAGCGTAAACCTGATCGGCTCTGGTGTCTGCAGAAGTACAAAGCTGTGCTGATATGGGCATGTGGCAGTAGAAGGTCACCATTAATTAGAATACGGTTTGTTTTGGTTCTTGTGTTTGTTTTGTTTTAAGCAGAATCATACTACTTGTGATCAATTTATTTTTTCACATCCCGGCTTTTTGAATTGTATTTTACCTCTCCTGCACTGGAGGAGTTAATTATACCACCAGGCTTATACTCAATTATTTATCTTCAAGAATGTTTCTGTGTAATTTCTGTACATGTTTTGATGTCTATTGCAGATCCTCTTGGAGGCTTTAGTGTTCCGGCTCTGTCATTTCCATTTGCATTCCTGCGTTTGGACCTGGCAAATTAGATCCATTTCTGCTGTGGTTAGAGCTGATGCTGGTTTTCCATTTTATGGGCCAAATAAAGTCCTTGGATGCACATGTGCAGTTCCCGTTGACTTCAATCACCTGTAGACTTTATTTATAGTCCTTTGTCTCTTTTCCCCTAGATGCTCATCATTTCAACGTGACAGTAGTATCAGAACGTTGCAACCTCCTGGTCTCCTATGGCCTTAATAAGGTGAAAAGGAGCCAAATTCTTGTTGCGTTGACACAAGCACGGTGCCTCACTCAGGGAGTCAATGTGTCAAAAAGGAGAGATTTGCTTCAATATGCCTGAGGCTTTTATGTCTCATCCCTGTTCATAAAACGTGTGCAATCTTTGCAAAGTCTAACCGCTTTAATGACAAAGCAAGTTTGCTGATTAGGAAGCGGCGCTGTTAGTCACATAATGTGCAGGAATGAGGTGGTTGACGATAATAACTTTTTCGTTATTGTTGTTTCAACTCTGTCTCATTGAAAATTACTGAAGTGAAATGTGCATTACGTACATAAAATTACCAGAGGGTCTTTGAGGGTGTCGTCGTTATAGAGCAATTCATTCATTGTTCACCTGGCACAGACAGAAATACTTGGATTTGTGTGGACACACAAGCTGTCCTGCTTCACGGGCGGAAATACAGCAGAGCCAGCTGAGGACTGTTCTGCTCCTTTAGATTTGCATTTCTGGTGTCTTAATGATCCTCCAAGAGTTTTAAAAGGTTTGGGTTGGGGTTTTTTTTGGCCTTTTATTTTTTTTAGCCGGATGCTTACTAGAAATAAAAGCCACTAATAAAATGACTTTGCGTTTAGCTTGGAGAGTCCGTTGTTCATGACACAACCTACAGAACAAACAGTTCTGCCAACGGAGATTCGGGGCACAAGATCAGATTTTCTCCACCTGTGGGAAGCCCATTGGCAACTTGACATGGAAGGAGGGAAAATCTTAGATACCTTTCTGCTGAACGTCTTGCCTTCTGTGAATTATTTTCTGAGCAGCCTCTGTAGGGCCAGTCCTCCTAGAGCCTTGCTGGGCGATCTAACCCAACCTGAGGTTGCGTCGGCCCTTCTTTGGGGCTAAAGAAGATTTGGTAGGAGCCAGGCTGGTGTAGCTCATGGGTTTTCTTTGATCTCTTCCTGCCGCTGTGATGTGAAGCATTTCCTTAGGACTGCATGCGGTTGAAACTCAATTTTGTGTTACAGATCCGTCTAGCCCCCTTTCTGCATTTACTTAGAGGAAAAAGGGGGAAGATTAACCTCATTTTGCTACCGGTGTATTACCTTGAGCGGGACGGACTGGAATCCGAATAGCGCGCTGTTGAATTCTTGCTGGTTGATTGCTCTGCGGAGCCCGCGTGCCTCATTTTAATTTTCCTTCATTTTTTGATTTTTCCTTTGCCTCGATTCTTCCTTTTCTTTCAGTCTTTTGAAATAGGGAGCGTAACTTGGAACTGGAAGCAAAAAATTTGCTTTGAGAGATCAAGAGTCTTTTAAGCGGCTTAGTGGCTCAGCAGTGGCAAAGTGACCATGAGGCCTGAACTCGGGTTTAATGGAAGCGGCACAGGGCAGGAGCAAACATCGCCGCTCCATGTCCTCCAGGGAAGGCTTAGCGCTTTACACACACGAGCAGAACTAAATAGTGCACTTTGATGCACTCCTCTTCTTTTTGTTGCCGTTGTTATTTGTTTCAACCTGTGGGGAGTAAGTTTTTCTGCACTCCTGGTTCAGATTTCCCTTGTGGATCTCGGGTACGTTGTATGAACATGGAAAGGTAACCATCTATAAACTGACTCAGATCCATTCAAATAAAATAACCCAACAACACTCTGGGGTTTTTGATTGTTTGGGGTGCAGGGAAAGGGGAGGTTGCCCCGTTTTTCCTGTTGAAAAGGTGTTTCGTTGCCTAACCTTTGGGTAGGAATGTATGTCTTTACTTCAACCTAAATTAATTATCCTGAAATCTAGAAACACACCTTTTTAGCAGCAAAAACAAGGCTTTGGAGAAGGAAACCTAATGGCTGGTACAGGGAAGCATCAGGTTTCAGCCGCTGAAAAGCCCTGGCATGAAAGATCCAGGTCCTGGCAGTGCCTGTGTCTGTCCTTCACAGGGAAATAAATTAAGCACCATGGATTTCTCTGGCTGGAAATCTGTCACGGGAGGGTAAAATTTCCTCTTGTTCATAGTATAGACCATAGGATAGTGTCCTTAGTAAATACAAATTGTCCTGATGTCCCTGACTTAAATTTCCTCTTTCTCATTTTCCACTGTATAACGTATTAAACTGATGTCATCAATTCACTAAATGCTGTTTGTCAGATACAGGCATGTTGAAAACTTCCATGATATAATGCTGGTATGTTGTGGAAATTCAAGTACAAAATAATAATAATAATAATAATAATAATAATAATAATAATAATAATAATAATAATAATAATAATAATAACGATCTTTAGTGTACCAGCTGAAATACATGCGTTTGTGTCGACACACAAAAAGATATTTTGAACCTTTCCCGGGGTTTTTGTGGATGGGAAAAATATATAGGTATAAATCTGAATGTATTTCCTGTGCGGTCTGCAATACCTGCAGTCCTGCTTCATATCCTGAAACCTGGACTTAACCAAATTTCCCACTAAAACCAGTAATCTTGCTAAAATAATATCAGTAAAGATAGCGGGACAACCCAAAGCTGATTTGGAATCCTACTGTGATTTTTTTTTTTTCCCAGACAATGTGATTTATCAAAATAGACACACTGTGTCACAAAGCTTAATTGCAAAAAATGTCACACTTATTCAAAATTGCTGAAGCATCTGCTGTTTATGTGTTTGAAATGAATCCATGCTTTTAATGTCTGAACATTATTTTTATTCAGGTATTTCAATTGTAGCGAGTAAACAAGCAGAGAAGATTGAAATTGATACAGAGCTTTTAGAAAATTATCTGAATAAATCTGTGGTGCTTTGGTTGGTCCAGGAAGGTTTGTGTTAAAAACACGAGCATGTCACTCATGACTTTTTTTATCCTTCCTTAAGATACGTAATTTTTCTGTAGTTTTGAAAGCTCGGCTCTCCGCGGTTTTTGGCTAAAATTACTGTATGTTTAGAGTCAGCTTTGGTCTTTCCTGTGTGTAGAACGATACGCTATGGACTTTTAATAGTTTGCTTGTTACCCCAGATAGTGGTCCCGCAGTAGCTGTGTGTGACGGCGCTGGGGCGGAACGCAGCCGCGCTCCCGTGTGCCGCACAAATGGTGCCTCGCAGCCGCGGGCCCCGCGACGGCCCTTCCAGAGGCTTTAGCTACACTCGGCTTTAAAGGGTGTCTTAGCTAATTAGTGTATTAGAGCTCATGGGCCACGGCTTGTGAGTTCAGAGCTTCTGCTAATTAAGTTTTGAATGTAATTTTAGTTAAACTATTAAAGCTTTGTCCCAGGGCTGTTCTCATTAAGCAGAACTGCGGCTCTCCTGGATTTTCTTTGTTCAGAGCTCTCTCGCAAGTGCAGGGAGGCACATCTGGTATTGACTATGGCATTCGCAGCGCTCTGAAACTGCTGCAAAAGAAACAATGCAATGAAATTTATCTGGGAAAACAGTGAGATCACAGTGTAACGTTTCTCTGGAGAAATCCTGAACCTTTTTGTGATGTCTCAGTACTCGGTACCCTTAACCATCAAACTTGAGGGTGTATGAAATCCCACAGGGCAGAAATGGAAATGTTTTCTTGTTCAGTGAAGGCAAGAGCACACCGAGGTCATGATTTCATCTCCACCTCTGGGATTCACTTAGGGGCCTGAGCCCCACGGAGCAACACGTACAAAAGACGTACCGTGCGTAGTTACTGCACATGGGTCACAGGATGAACCACCTGTGACTGGAGTTACGTTGAAACCTCCCAAATCTCTGTTGCATTTTTGGTGTCATAATATCACTTTGTTTACCAGCTTTGGGCTTTTAATTGAATTTTACAGGATACTTGCCCACAATGTGGATTAGGCACATTATGTTACTTGGGGAAAAAAATAATTATTATCAAACGCGAGGCTTTAAAATTGGCAGTTGCTCAAATTTTTTCTTAAGACTTAATAGGCACGTCCAAATGAACATGGCAAATTCTTAAGAACAGAAATGAACACGCTGTTGTATCCGAGATCTGCAGAACAGACTGTGGCATCTCCCGCTGTGATACCAGGTGAAAAGTCCCTTTCAAAGGGCCAAGCGCGGCCATTCCCGGTGCTTCTAACGTGGCATTTTCCAGCTGGCAACCGCGGCTCTGCGCCTTCCCGCTGCTGGTGGTGTATGGTGTGCAGATACAGAAAGATAAAACTAAGATAGGAACTTGGGAGCTGCTGTTCCCTGCCCCATTTGCACTAGTTTCTTTCCCCGTGGATCTGGTTTGCTGCACCGAGCCTGCCCTGTGGAGATGCTGACAGACCATGAGCTGCTCCTGGGTAGAGCTTCAGGAGCTGCTCCCTCAGGAAACTGGTTTGTCTAAACAGCAGGAACTTGTGGTGTCCGGCTCTTCTGGTCATATTTAAGGATGGTGTTTGTCCTTACCCCTGACTCACGGGCCCCCTCTTAACCTCTTGTCCGTGTCAGTCACCGTCCTCCTGGTTTTTCCTCAGCATCATTTCTGGTTCCAGCTCTTTCTTCGTGTTGTTTCTCTGGCAAACTTGTCGAGACTGTGGCATGTTTTACCCGGATTCTGGTTTCTTTTTTCCCAAGGAGAGACCGCGCCATTCCCTCGGCTGGCGTGGAGGTCGCAGTCTGGCGCTCTGTGCAGCGGCTCCTCTTGCTGCTCCAATTTTTAACCCTTTTATGACGTGTCAGGGAAGAGTTGCTGCTTTTGAGACTGTAGCAAGGCAGCTCAGCTTTCATCCTGCCGGGCTGGTGGGCTGGTTGTACGTGGCTTTGCTTCCTTCCTATTGACAGCACCGAGAAACAGTTTTGCAGATAACGTTTAACTATTTCACCTTGTATTAATTTTTCAAATACCCCAAGCTAATCTTCAAAAAGAAGATACTGAGTTATTGGTTTAGTTTGTCCTGTAATAAGTCTTTACTTACGTCTTTGCTATTAATAATCTTTGGTTCCTTTTTCGGGATGGGGAGGGGGAACAGGTTTTAATGACAGACAGAACTTGATGAATATGAGACCAAACACAAAGACAGCGCTTGTCTTCCTGCAAAGATCTTTGCACTATGGGTGTATTAGTGAATTTATTCGATGTTGCCTTGGGATGAGCCTATAGCTCCTGGAGGCAATAAATGGTTCAGCTCTTGTGTCTTGTCAAAGACCAGCACTATGCGATTGATGGATAAAGTGTGTGCATCAGCACATCCCTGTGTTACGTAAAAGCTGCTTATTGGATTCTTCACTTACTCTAATCCTAAGGAATGTGATACCCACGTTAAGGCAGGCGCACATGTTAATTTGGTGGTGAGATTATTACTACTGATATTAATTGTGTCTAAGTAGTATTTGGCATGAGAGCCTGAGACATCCACACCTCTGCTCTTTGAAGAACTGCAGGATTTCTTCTGTGTCCTAGAGCAAACTTATCCCGTAAGAGCAATCTGCTCCAGCACCGCCCAAGCTAGACCCGAGTCTGCCTTCCCTCTCGCATAGGCATAAAATAGCCAATAGAGAGATGTGGGAATGAATAAAAGTCTAACTTTTCTTTGAATAATGCTGAAACTGCCTGGCGTTGTGTCTGTGTCCATTCAGGAAGGGTGACAAAGCAAGTATTATGTGGAACATTTTATCATACTTCTGGAATTCTATACAGCCTGGGGATCACCACTCAGGAGATGCGATGGAGGGACTTTCACACTATTTCGGGTCTTCTATTGAACCCTTTTGTGACTGGGAATAACTAGTTTCTCTTTTCTCCTTTTTCTTTTCTCCATTTGTGTGTTTATGTCTGTTGCCTATTAAGAATGTGTAGGGCAGGATGCATCTTCCACTTCTGTTTAGAGTCTAAACGGTATTTGGATTTTTTGACGTGTCCAAAACGCAACCGATATTTTCAAAGTTCACTTAAGTGCATAATCAACTGCATTTCTATGATCATAAATTTGTGTTGTCTTAGCCATGAAAGGTACTCTTGCATCTCTCATATGTTCTGTTCATGTTAGAAGAAATAGTCTCCCTTTTGTCTATATCAGATTTGCTTAATGAAATTAAGCGTCCTCCGTACCAGAATGATTTTGATGATTTAACCCCTATGGAATTTGCTAGGAAGTGTGGTCTTGTTCTTGTATGCAGCACTTCAGTTAGGATCCTCGCAGCTGTGAACTGGCTTTCCCTTTGAGCCTGTCTCACTTCCTCTGACTCCGCTGATCCGAATTTGGCCCAGTGTGGTTTATAGCTAAGATTCCACACTCCTTATGGTGTGACATGAACCGGGAGCCTGGTGAGACGGGACCGAGAGTTCCAGGGATGGGACAGAAAAAATAAACATTGCCAGGAAGTTTCTTCATCAGGGAACTGTAAAACCAGGGAATGATCCGTGTCCATACCTGAGCGCTCAGAGCGAACCGGGGTAGGTGTGAGGTTTCAGCTGAAGCCAGACCTGTCAGGGGTTAATGGGAGCTGGCGCTGGGCTGTTCCTTTGCTGAGGATCCTTTTACAGACAGGCTTCTTAAAACCTGCCAACCAAACACAAGCTGGCCCTGGCTTAAAAACCCGTCCCTTTCCTACGGTTTAACCAGGGCTGTCTGGCCAAATCTGCTGGCGTACCGCTGGGCATCACACAGGAGAATCGGGACCACTGGTGGAAAAGGCCACAGGCTCCTCCTAAGAGCAAATCCTACCTGACACCCAAGCTGGGAGCTCAGCGTGACACCCACCTGGACATGCTCCTTTGCAACTCCAGTTTACCTTTATTTTGGTATTTGTCTATGAATGTGCCCAAGACTTTATAAATACATTAAAAAAAAAAACCACTTCTGTGTTCTGTAGAATTTGCCTCCATCCTCTATGTTGCTCAGCTTATTAATTGTTAGTGAGGGCATCTGTGTGCTTGCACCATTGACGCAAGGAGAGGAAAGCTCAAAACAGAAGAGCAAAAAAGTACACAAGCGGCTTAAAAAAGTAGATTATAAAATGAATTAAGATTTGCATTTTTAAGTTAATTTTCATTTAGGAAGATGTTTTGCTGAATGGGGGCATAGATTTGTCTGTTCCAGCCTTCTCCTATACTTAGAGTTGATAGAGGTAGCTGTTTGCTTTTAAATTGGATCCATGAGTTTTGTGAGTGTTGAGCTGCTGGCCAGAAGAAAATTGGGCTGTACAAGTAAGAGTTCTACAGGTTAGCAGATATGTGAGTTCACCCTCAGTTTCAGGTTGGAGGTTTGATGATCCTTTCCCTGGGACAGGTCTGAATGGCTGCTCGCAGCAGTTGGAGGGATGGACGTAAAAATCGGGCTGGCTGTTCCATTGTAGCTTTTTACATAACAATTTTTCATCATCCTGTTCATTAAATTGCTCACTGTTTGTAAAACAACGAGAGATAACTTGACTTCTGCCCTTAATTTAACCACAGCAGATGCAGCTGACTGCACTGTGCTTCCCAATGAAGTAATTTACCTTGAAGATGAGAAGTGGAAACGTATTGTTTAAATAGCTGACTTGATTGCTCAGAAATGAGGCTGGCCAAGATGAGTTGATGACTTGTACTTTAGGACTAGGCTATTAAACAAAGCTAAATATACAATAATATCAGCAAAAGCTGTCTGGGAGAATCAGACCTCATTGCAAAGGGGATGTTACGAGTATCCGTTTTTCTTAGCAAATGAACATGTTGAGTCTAGCAATAATGACAGTAATGCTGTAATTGGCCTGCAAAACTACCATTCGAGGTCAGGAATGAAAATAGGTGTGCAAAACAGCAGAACACCAGAAACAGAGGGTCCCGGAGGCACTAATGTTGTCTGTAACAGTGAGTATGCATGTGGCACCGTACAGAAAATTATTCTGGATTTGTTAACGACTCGAGCTATCAAGAATTCTGTAAATTGTGACTAAGCTGGAGAAGTTCCAGATGCTCAGCTCAGTGAAGGTGGGGTCAGAACCTGCAGTGCCTACTCAGATCAATTCCCAGGAGTCTTTATTCTAAGACTTCCGACTTCCACAAATAGGAAGTCCATTACTAATTTGGCAATAGTTTTTGTTATCTCATTCAGATGAAACGGGCATAGGAAAACTTCTAGATTTTATACTTAATGCTACTCCCATGCAGCATCTGCATTTAACTTGTGATTGCCCCTCGTTACAACTGCCGGGTCATGGGGCTCTGCGCTTCGTGGTGGCTTGAGCCGGGTTATCTGGGCTAACTTTAGATGTCTGCAGGGGGATGTTTGACATCTGAGCCAGTCGGGCCGTCTCCTTCCAGCAGTGGAAAGAAACAGAACCTGCGCTGAGGTCAGTTTGGACACTCGGGCCTGCTTCTCGTAAGGCACGCGGGCAGGAACATGGAGTTTGCCATTCGTGTTATGCGGAGCAGAATGAGCCCTCGTCGCCGGCTCCTCGTTATATATAGACCAGGGGTGAGAACTTTCTTACAGCACTGAGAACGTTGTTATTTTTTAATATATAGCGGGAGGTAAGTGAGGTAGGATTAGCTGCTCAGTGTCTAGCCGCTTTGAAATTTTACAGTTAGTCGTGCTATTTTAACCAGAGGAGATCTATCAGGTTTCCACCCGCAGACTCGTGTCCACTGGATGTGCTGGAGGTCACCGCTGTGTGTCCGAAACAACCATGTGCAGTGGCTGAGGAGGGGTAAACTTGCCAAAAGAAGCACTAATAAAAATCTAGGAGATATATATTTATGTATAAACAAATATATTTGCTTTTTACATTGGAGGGAAAATCCTGGCTTTTTCCTCAGCAGCACAGCTCGAGGTAGCAGCTCCATTATATTAGAGATGATACGTGTGCCCGTAGGACGTGTGCGTGTAAATAACGTGAACAACTTTAAGCTGTACTTTTTGTTACCGGAGTGGTTCAAAATATTGGATGTCTCTTCCAGCATATATATAACTAGCATAAGGAACAAGTAATAACCCTGTCACGCTGCTTTGGAAGGATTATTGGCCAAGGGTGACAACGTAGGGGAGGTTATAAGACATCCTGGGTTCTTTGATCTCTGGAGCTCTCTCACTTCTGCATGCCATGCTTTATCTGTTTGGAGAAAACCTTTCCTGCCCCATCCTATCACCTGCCATCCCTGCTCACAACCACAGCAAAGTTATACTTATTTTACACCGTTTTGTTAATGCCTGTAAATCAGTTTGTATTTACTTGCAGTCTTCGGTTTCAGTATTTTCTTAGCGTGTTCCCAATGGCACGGTATTTAGGGACAGGATTCTTTTTCTGCTGAATAACCTTTCCGTTGCGAGTGAGCAGTTCCAGTGCTTGAGGCTTTCTGGAGCAAAAAATGCTGTCAGGAAGGAAGAAGCCGTGCCTGTGTTTTAGTGGCATAGATAAGGGGAGGGGGGAAGGAAAAAATTCCTTCCCTGAATACTTGTGCTTGAAGCAGGAGGAGCTCCTGTCACTGGGATCTTGAGCTGCTTTATTGTAGCCTCGTCTTCCTCTTTGATGCTTTTTTTTTTTTCCTTTAGAGTCCTGTAGATAATTAACTCACTTGATTAAAAGCAGAATGGCCAAACGGATGGGTCACCACACTTGGGAAGTTTAGATGTCCTGTTTAAAAATAGGCGTCAGCACCTGATCGGCCTTTTGAAGGCAGCGGGAGCCCGGCCTGCCCCAGCTGCCTAAATATAGCGGCTGCCCCGCCGCTTGCTGGGAATGATAATGGCATTAATAAAGGGAAGGACTTCCATTTGAGCAGGTAGGGTGTGATGGGGCCAGATGATCTCCAGCAGTGCTGGCTGGGGGAACGGGCTCTTGGGGAGAGGAGAATTGCTTTGATTATTGCCTTTTCCAGTAGGGCAGTATAGAGAAACTTGCTCTGTCGGATGTTGTCAAGTTGGGAGCAAGAATTACTTTATGTACCTTTTACTCTGTTATTACCGGGACAGGGCAGAAGTACTTGGAAGTTGCCTTTTGACTTCACAGCTACTCGCAGAGATCGGCTCTGTGTACAACCTCCAATTAGTGAAATAATGAGGAAATGAAATGATCCTAATTGCACAGTGCATCAGGACTCCACGTTCCAGCAGCCCTTCATTTCACTTTTATATTTCTTACCATTCCACACAGACCTGGGTTTTTTGTCTTATCTCTGTTATTGTAAATTATTGGCGTCAGCTAAAAGCGATGATGAGAGTGAAGTTAAGACAGACTGGTGAATTACTTAAACTAGAGCTTAATCCCACAACTTTATTTCTTGTGTTCCTCAGTTTATAGGCATATGTCTTAAGTCCACAGGATTTGGCAGGTTGGCAGGTTTTTGATGTATGTTGACTTCTGTAAAGAAACACAAGCCACCAAGTGTCCAAAAAAGGAGAAGCTAAACCAGAGGAAACGCCGAGATCTGAAATGAGGAGTCGGAACAGTGGGCGGGAGGAGCAAGGGGAGAGACCCGTCAGATTAAAGATGCAGGAGAAGTTCTGAAGGATGACAAAATAAAGCCTGAAAAATTTTACTTGCATCAGCCAAAAAAAAGCTGATTATTTACAATGATATCATCTCTATATGGATATAAAACTATGTTGATATAGTGTCATTTCTCCCTACCATTGCATTCAGCGTATAGTGAACAACATGTATGCTTTCCAGTTATAAAGCAGGTCCCTTGGGAAAGAGTTATGTCAGAAAAGGGACTTTGTAACCTTCATTGGTAGGGTTAGTGTTTGAAGTATGAATAAATCACCTTTGTATTTGGAGATGATTTAGTCTTTTCTCCAAATAATCTGATATTTAGAAACAGATCTACTTACTTCATACAGATGTTCTGATCTGGGAACCTTTCTCAGGTGCTAATTTGGTCTCTTTGAGCATAAGAGCTTTTTTTTCCCCCCTGCAGACAACTGGAAGCTGAAACAGATGGCAGGAGGGCACGCTGATGAACACTGGTCTAAATACTAGCAAAAGGAGGAAAGAACAGTGATATGAAGTGGTGGGGGAAAACTCACTTAGCTGAATGATCCTTAGTACCAGCTGCTGGTGGGAGGTGTTCACCAGTGTCACCTTCTCCCCCCAAACTGAAGTACTGCTGTTGAAATAACGGAAACATGGAGTTAATTTTGGTTTATCGATGCTGTTGCTAAAGATGGGTGATTTAGCTGCAGGAGGGGCTGAGGATCCAGGTGAGTATTGCAACCGAGGGGAGAAGAGACTGAAAGCAGCGTATATCCCATAGCGACCCATCGGATTTCTTAAGAAGGAAGCCAAAAGCATATTCATTCCCCAGACTCTGCTGCTTGTTTGTCCATTCTCTATTTATTCATTTAGTATTGGAAAGATAAACTCTTTGCAACAATCTGGCTGCACTAGGCAAAAAATACATGTATTTTTAATATTTGCACTGCAAGCACATAAAGGCTGTCGATCTCATCTACTTTCAGCACGTCTTCCTTTGTGCAATATGTTTGTATAGAGGTTAATACTCTGTAAAGATCTACTTATGTTTGAACCTTCTGGACTCCTTTGTTAAAAGTTTTGCTGCTGGGAAGCTTGAGGAGAGGAAAACTCCCTTTCTTTTCAGAGCATATGCTGGTAGCATCTTCTGGATACTCAATCTCCTGCTTTTTCCTTTGTAGTTACTTCCTTTCCCCTTTTGTGCAAGAGGGTTAAATATTTTAAGTGTGTGACATTAATCTTGTTTAAGAAAAGAACATGTGGTTGGAAGCATGCATTAGAGCCTGGCCTGGCTGATTGTTATTATTCTTCCAAGATGTTGACAGTATTTCTAATCATAGCTTCATTTTTACACAGGTATTATTTAAAATAACAAAAAGAACACCCTAACCTTTTGAGTTTCTTCAAAACCAGCTTGTCCTTCTGCCTGTATTTCCCTTAAAAGTACTCACCGAACTCCAAAGTCTCATGAAATTGCAGAAAGTAGTTTTTTTGAAAAACATCTGGTCTTAAGAAGGTATTTTCTATTGTCTGTGCTCCTAAAAACAGTGTTTCCCTTTCAGAACTCATGAGCTGCTTTTGTTTTTGCTGGAAAACTTGTCCAAGTCAGATTTAAGAGAAGGATTAACAGGAATAAGAGGGTAGAAGGTAAAGAGAGAAGGAAAGTATTTTGTGGCATCGCCAGTTTTAGGAGCGTCGTCCAAAGATGCCGCTGTGTCAGTCTGTGTGGAGCCCGTGCTCCTGTGGTGTTTCTAAAGGAATCTATTAATTACTTGGTTTAACAGTTGTTTCTTTGGAGCTTTTCCCAACTTCTCTTCGGGTCCCAAGGAAGGTGGATGGAAGCTTGTGGAAACTGGCAGCATTCCCCCATGCTGAGTGTGGGACAGAGAGGTAAATCCCGATGGACCAAGACAAATAGCATACACTTCCCTGTCTGTAAGAGACAGTCATGCGCTGGAAAAGTGTTTCTTTGCCAGCACCTTTCCCACATTGATTCATCTTGTTCCAGCAGCTTAATCACGGCCATTTGAGTGTGCCACTGCAGATATTAATTCAGTTTGACACATCCATTTTCCATACACTTGGGAAGGAAATCTCTTTCTGCTGGGTCCTTACTTTGAGGCACAAAGCAAAACAAAAAACAAAGGAATGTTGTGTGATTGGTACCAGCACCAGTTGCTCGGTTTGTTTGTAAGTTCTCGTTCTTTTTGAAATAAGCCGTAGTGGCAAGAGGGGCCTTCAGACAATCTGGAGGGGATATAAGGAATGTGCTTTGTTTATGCGGAGCAAAAATAATTGGGCTTTTCAGCAGCTGCCTGGAAGCCGCGTCTGCAGTTTGCGGGACGTGGGTGCTGGAGGGACCCCGCGGCCCTTGTGCAGCGCATCGGGATCCCGGCCCTTCTGCTGGGCCCTTTGTGCTGCCTGCTTTTCCGAGCAGCCCTGGAATGCCCCAAACACCTGCCAGATTTGCATATCAGTCCTGCTTGGCTGGAGCATCCAGTGCAGCGCTGGCACAGGAACTGTGGAGAAGCAGGGCGAGCGTTTTGATTGCGCGCCAGGGCCTGATACTGAAATAGGCAGCGGGACGGGATCCAGTAATTGTTGGCCTCTGATCAATGAAAACTGTCGTTAGGCCAGTAAATCGTCGGTATGTGGGCTTAGTTCTATATATCATCTTGGGGCTGGTGTCACCCTGACTCCAGGACGAGAACATTATCAACATGTCATCAAGTCTGCCGGGAGCTTTTTATTACTTTTTCTCCCTTTGATTTATATCTATTCTCGGATTTCACCCAGGTCAGGTTCGACAACACATGGGAGGGACGTTGAGGGGATTGTTTCTTTGGTGCAGAAATAGATTTGCCAGGCAGGTCTAGCAGGGACCCCCTTTCTCCTGCCCTGTACACCCCAAACTGCTGCTGCTGGAGCGCTGGCCTGGCACAACCCCCTCCCTCAGTGCTAATTGCAAAACCTTCATTATCTCGGTGAGACAACACCTGATTAGCTTTGGCCGTGGCCACACACACAAGGGTGGCACAACCACAGCTTGAAAAACCTGCCGCTGTAGTTTGGGTTGAATGGTGAAGACTCTCTGGTGGGCATTAAGGCTTCTGGCCGTCGTTTTTGTTCGGCTTAAAACGATTCCGAGTCAATTAAGCCAAATAAAAATAAACCACACAAAATAAATGTCCTCATGGCTTTTTGCGCTTTAACTCAGTGTAAAGCTAAGGCTCCGGTTTAAATCCAGCAGAGCTTTGCTTTGCAGACAAGCCCGTGATGCCGGAGCAGCTCCGGCAAAGCTCTCCGGTTGCCATTGGGAAATCAAATCTGTACTGGCTGCAAAACCCGCAGCTTCCGTGGCTCTGGTTATATTTTTAAAAACAGGTGGATGGATGGTCATTGCTATGTGTGGATGTGGGATAATGTCATTTCTTCTTTAGGGTAATTTATTGTGAAATAAAAACCTTTTCTGCAGAGGGAAATACGTTGTTAAAGCAGTAGCAGAGTAGCCGCAATTCTGACAAAGGCCTAACTCTTCTTTAAAGGCAATCGTGGACATTCTTTGTGTTAACTTCTGGGCTTCTCTTTGGGCCAGAGATGGAGAACTAAGTGGTATTTCTTCAGGAACTGTTTCCTTTGTTCCTGACCGTATCCTGTACTTTCAAGGCGCAGTAAGGTTATTTCTCGGCTTCTGCTCATGAGAATGATCAATGTTTAAAAGTACGCGGTGTGTGCTTAGCATAAAGGTTTGAATTCCGTTTCTTTTGCATGCGAGTAATGACTGAGATCTGGAAAAGTTAATAGCAGAGAAGAATTTGGCCAGAAACTATGGATGTTGTCTGTTGGCTTACAGAAGCCAGCAGCGCGGTCAGAGTTAGCCCTGGACCAGGGCATTACACGCTGCTGCCTTCGGCAAACAGGCACGGGAGCCCGGGCCCGGTCAGGACTCCAGGCCCTGATTTTTCCCACGTTTAGCTGAACTTGAAATGTTCTGTTTAAAATAACTCCTTGTGGATTCCTTCCGTGTATGTAAGGCAGCTTTATTTAAAGGCAAAGTCAGATAAAGAGCTGCTGGTTGAGGTGGCTGGCTGGCTTTTCTGGAGACCTTTCATTCTAATGAGTAAATCCTCATTAAGGGACGCTGTTTAAATCTGATCGTGGCCCCGTTTCAGCAGAGCACTCAGTGTGTGCTGAAGTAAGGCGGTGAGATTATTGGGATGCTTAAAGTTAGGCGAGTGCAGGACCGAAGTGGGATGTGCATGAGCACAAGATTAGTTGCTACACAAGTACAGACCTTATTACTCAAAGTTAAATATTTTGAATTCTTTTTTAATCTTCTTAATGGGAAAGTGAGTAGGCTGCCTTGAAACTCCTTTCTTGCCAGACTCCGTTTCTGAAATCAAAGCTCACATTTGAGTTACATGACCACAGAAAGCGTTATAAACTAATAAACCTCTGAATTTGTTTACGGCCGTGTAAACTGAAGAGCAGACAAACCAGCTTTAGATTTCTTTGTTCTTATTTTTCTGGAGTAAAAAAAGAGGAGAGGTATCTAAACAAGCTTTTGTGTGTTATCTCCAGCAATGTTATAAGAGAATTCACAGCATGAGTTTGTGTATGCGTGTGATCATTGGCTTGAGCGTGCGGGCTTTAAAGCCTGGTACAAATTGTATTTGTTGGTGTTGCCTCTTGTCCTAAATTCTATCCAGAAAATGAGACCTTGAAGCTATGATAGTTTTCTGTTCCGTTTATTTATTTCTTTTTAAATCTTCTAAGTTTGTTACTCTTAAATGGAAAAAGACACCGAAGTGGAGGAGAAGGAGCTCTGCCCATCAAAACAGGCCTATGGAAATATCCTCTGCTAAAATAAGCAGAGCTTTATTGGGCACATTTAGGATTCGGTCAGGATGCGAAGGAGCACCCAACCCAGAACAAGCTCAGCAGCCGCACATTTTGCTTTGCAGGCATCGTGTAAGAGACTCACAAAATTAAGCTGTTAACAGGGATTCTGCCGCCATATTACAATTGGAAAACACTGGGTATGTGTAGTTACTTGCCATAAATGCAGAGAAACCTGAAATGAAACAGTGTGTTAATAGAACAGTGTGAGCAAATGGAGAATACTGCAGGCTCCAGTGGCAAAACCCATATAGAGCCAGCCTGTGTGAAACACCTCAGGCCGTCCAGGGGCAGAGACCACCCATTTTTGAACTGGTGTGCTGAAACTACCACAGCCACTCTGTTTTATGATCTAAACCACGTTGTGTTCATGTTTCCTGAAGTCAAAAGCTCGTCCCGTGTTGGCGCTCTCCTCCCAGGCTTCCTTCCAATATCTGAGTCTACGATATTCATCCATTCGCATGGACCAGCGAGTTGTGCAGCGTGCTGTTCCAGCCCCTTTGGGCCTGGTCTGCGCAGCTCACGGGTCTGCAGCCGGTGGCTTTTTGGGGACACTGGCCTTGGAGCTGCTGCTTGGGCTCTGCAGACCCTGGGGAAACTCTACAAATAAGGTTCACAACCAACATCTGAACATTGCACTTTTCCATAAACCTGGTGCAACTTTCAGGGCCTCTTCTTCCATCACGATATGTGTTTTCCCAGCCTGACTGTAGGCGCTTTTCCCACTCCCTGGGTTTTTCTTTTATTGCTTTCTTAGCATCTTTGTTATAGGTGGTTGCCTTTGGGCAGTGTCGTTAGACATGGTTACTCCTTTCTGCCTCACACAGCACGTCTGGGGGGCTGTCTGTGCTGGAAGCTCTATGTACCAGCAGCGCTCGTGGAACCTCTGAGGATCGTTTGAGGTCCCTTCCAGTCCCTAACATTCTGTGATTCTGTGACTGTTGTAACCCGGTTGTTTGGCGGGTGAGGAGCTGCCCGTCAGCAGGGCGACACTCCGCAGAAATTTGTTAAGATGGACGGGGAATTAATCTGCCTCTTTTTTCAACAGTATAGAGTTGTAGAAGAGCTTCGCTGAAAGACAACGATCCACAGAATTATATTCACACCCAGTTTTCTCTTGAATTCTTGGTAATTTTTTTCAAGGCAGCTGTATGTATGTATAAGGTGTCAATACCCAACTTTATCTTATGTATACGCAATCCAGTTCACTGACACGTTAAAGAAACAGGTCTCACTGGGGCAGCGTGCTCAGTGTTTTGTGAAGCGTCAGCCCGCAGCCCATCTCATTCCATCAGCAAAGCGGTGGAATTTGGCCATTGTTTCTCAGCAGTCCCAGTCCCCCTGGATACCTGTCCCTGCATCGCACCCCATGTTGTCACAGTCCCAGCGGTTCGTTGTCACTGGGCTGAGGCTGTTGGAGCTGCACTGGAAGGACACACAACCCTGGACGTGCTGGGAGCTGATGGGGAGACGCTGCAGGTGCACGTGTGTAAGTGCCCGAGTGTGTGTGCGCATCCCAAAGCGAAGCCCTGGGACTCCGAACCCAGGAGTGTCTGTAAGAGTCAGACCCAGGCCATGGAAATGCCAGCAATGCCCATGGCTTTGGTCTCATCAGGTGTGACTTGTTTGCAGGCTCTGGCTCTGCAGAGAAGGAGATAAAGACACCTGGGCATGTTCCCTCTCAATAGCCATCCCACTTTCTTTCTGTCCGTAGCCCTAACGTCTTTGCCTTCATTTTATTTCAGTCTTTCTGAAGACTTCGCTGCACAATCTAGTATATACCTTAGCCTCGGTTCTAACATCACTTTTAAATCTTTCCTATATGACCATTTAGCTTTCTTGTCCTACTTTAAGATTTATTTTTAATAAGGGATAATGAACATTAGTATTAGTGTGATACGATATTTCATGTGCTGTTATTCACTTACGGACACCTTGTATCTTTTTCCATTGTTTTTAAGTGTTTGTTAGATGCTCGATCCTGCAAACTGTAAAATTGACTCATTTAAGTCGTCAGATTGGTTTCAAAAGGACTGTTCATTTACATCAGCTTTAGTGTTTGTGCAAACGTTTCCATGATTTTCATTGCATCTGTGCATCTGTTTTCCAGTCTCGTGTCACTGAGTCTTGTCTCTGACTTCTCCCAACCTCAATGTCTTTTATGGGTTGTGTGGCTTTGTTTGTTTTAAAATTATATATATATATATATATAACTTCCCCTAGATTTCTTTCTTTATCTTCTGCCATTCTTGCCATGCTGGTTCTGTGTGAAATTGCTTTGCTCCTTCAAAAGATGTTTGTTGGTAGTTTCTGGTAATAACTGTAAGGTAAAAGAGCAAATAAAAGCAGATCAACAGCAGTTTGTTTGGGATGGAAGGCAATTGGGGTCTAAAGTGAGACCTGCAAGGTGTGATGTATCGTCTAGGATGTCAATGTGCAATGGAAACAAGGTCTCCTTCCATTAAAATCAATGGCAAAACTGTTGTTCTTCTTTTCATCTTTCCCCCTCTCATAAATTTCTCTTCTATAATAGAAAGAGCAAGGCTGGATTTTATCCAAAGCAGGTAAATAGAGCCAAGTCTGCCAAACTCTAAGGCTGGTGATGGTGGAGAACACTGACTTTGACGGTTCAGGTGTTGCTGTCCTGGGTTCTTTAGGACCCGAAAGAAATGTAAGAAGTGAAGCAATTGTTCAGGGGTAAGTTGGTGAGAAGCTGTGCCTACCCCGCTTTAGTTACATCTGTCAGCTCCAGAATAATTCTTTGCACTTCGTATGAACCAAGCTGCCCCATAGAAGACTTGATTGAAATCAATAATGAGATAAGAAACCTTTCAGGCGATCTAAGCGTCATCAGTCCGTGTAGGGAGAAGTGACCAATCTTCTGTCTGCTTTCCCCATAGAACACTGAAGGTTGTGCGTTTGCAATATTGAATCTTATATTCTGTGTCACTCTAACTTCAATCTGTATTTAGTTTGAAATGCCAGTGTATCTTTAAGTGGAGAGCAATAACCTTTCCATAACCTCTGCTGGGATTTATGAATGAATTTCTAACTGAAGGCAATACTTTATTTAGCTGTTGTACATGGTTACAGCCCTGGGCTGGGTCCGCTGCTGACACCAGTGGCTGGGACAGCTGGACTAAATCTTAATAGCATCAGCAGGAAAGAGTGATCAAAGTTTCAGGTCATTTGCAGCCTTACGCTTCCTTCCTGTGTATCAGGAATTTTTTACTCTCTGCCTTCTTTCTCTTTTGTTTGCAGTGTTTTTCTTTATGGTCAAAGAGAAACTGTAGCCTCCCAAGAGGTAAAAGCAAAAAAAAAATGAGGAAACTCTTCAGCGAGTAGCGCCAGCAGATGACTGGTTAGATAATGAGGTTCATTAAACACGGCGCAAATAGTGCAAATGCCTTCGTCAGTCAAGTGGTCCTTCAGAAGGCTTTGGATGTTTCCTTTCATCAGCGGGGTTTGCGGAGGTGCGCTGCTGCGGGGGAGCGCGGGCGGCCGGCTGTCAGTGTGCTGAGCTGGGAGAGCGTGTCTGAGCAGGCTCCCAGCAGGAAGAGCACCGAGCTCCGCTTAGCAGGTGAAATACGGTGGGAACTGAGAGAGAAAACCACTCTTAATAGAAGGCGGCCGACTGTGGAAGAGCAGTGGCAAAAATCCTCATTATTATTTGTTTCGTGATAGATGTCATCTTTTTCTCGCTGCGTAGAAAGTACCTTCTGAGGAAAGACAATGCACAATAAACTGTAAGTTCGCCTTTTGCAGCCGCTCCTGCAGACACGTGGGGTGCTCTAAGGATGCCTTGTTGCGAGGTGCTTCTCTCCATTGTGCGTTTAGCAGGTGGAGCGACTGTCCCTGCGGACCCTCGGCGAGCACTCTGGATGCTGCTGCGCTGGGTGGCTACTCGCTGGACGTACCCGTGAGGAGTCCTCACGCTCTTAAGAGTCTTTTCAGGTTAAGTCTGGTAATTTAAAAGCAAAATCCCTGTTGTATGGCATTATAATTTTCACTGCGTGTCAAAATTGCTCGCTGTAATTGTTTCTTAGAAAAATGGTGCCTGTTTTTAACACGGGGTCATCAAAACGCCCACCTCAGTACCGAGGCGGGATGCTGTCCCTGGTGTCGGTGCAATTGCTCCTGGTTGTATTGCTGTGTATTTGCAGGTTGTAAGGTTTTTCTGGCAGGGCAGGGCCTCCCAGTCTAATACCTGTGCTGTCCCACTCGTGGTTACTGTGTCATTGCAAGTATTGGCTTATGCCCAAAAACATTTCTGTTCCCTGTAATGCAGTTAGAACCAAAATTTGTTCTCCCATTTCAGTTATTGAACAGACCATGGTCAAGTGTTGCTCATACTGAGATCCTTTGTCAAGATCTTTAATGCAGGTGTTTTAATACCTGCTTGCTGCTTCTGATGTCGTGGGTTGTGTTGGCCCCTGTGTGCACTCCTGGCCTTGTCATTTATTAGCCACAGAATAAAAAGGGTATAAAGCTACTGGAGGGTGTCCAGAGGAGGCCACAAGGTTGGTGGAGGGTTTGAACATGAAGCCGTATGAGGAGCGGCTGAGCCCCTGGGTTTGTCCAGCTGGAGCAGAGCAGACTGAGCGCAGAGCTCATGGGCTGCAGGTTCCTCAGCAGGAGCAGGAGGGGCAGGGTGAGCTCTGCTCTGTGACAGTGACAGAGCCCAGGGAACGGCAGGAGATGTGCCAGGGAGGGGCAGTGGGACATGAGGAAAAGGTTCTTCACCCAGAGGTGCTGGACACTGAACAGGCTCCCAGGGAGGTGTCACAGCCAACCTGACAGTGTTCAAGAGACTGGACAACGTGCTCAGACACACGGGGTGACCTGTGGGGTGTCCTGTGCAGGGACAGGAGTTCAAGTCCATGAGCCTTGTGGGTCCTTCCAGCTCAGGACAGTCTATGATTTCTATGCTTCTAGCTTTCTAAAGAACAAAATCTCAAATGCAGACAGCAGCTGGACCCATCAGCCCGTGCGCATGGCACGGTAATGGCTGTGGAGCACCTGGAGAAGTGACTGGTTAGTCTCTAAGATCCCGAGAAGCTGATGGCTGTAAAATCCATCTTGTGCAGTCGCTCTGTGCCGTCGGCGCCAAGCCCGGCAGCTGAGGTGCTTTGCCGTGGCCGCTTCCAGCGCGCGTTCCCAGTCACACGGAGCCGGGCAGCAGCACCTGTGGCCACACCAGTGCTCCCAGTGCCGCTCTGGGGTGCTGGGACGTGTGTGACCCTGCTGCTGGAAGCGGTGGCAGTGCCCATAGTGTGGCTGCTCCGAAGGGTTTTATACAGCAGCTTGGGTTTGGAGCAATGTTTTGGTGTTGGCTTTGAGCATGAACAGCTTCTTCAAATGGTTCCTAGCCCTTATTGTAGAGATTTTTAAAGAAAAGTTTTCCTTTCAAGAGCGGATGTTACTGGTTCTTTTGAGTGCACCTCTTTGCAGAAATGGTTTTCATTCTCATCTGCTTCCCCCTGCCCTTTTTTGTTGTGTGGTTTGTTTCTTTGAGGTTTTTTTTTGTTTGTTTGTGCTGAGACCTTTTTTCCTCTGCAGTTTGATTGATCCTCCTCCTTTCAATTCCGCATTGGCTGGCTGCGCGTGGAACCCCGCTTGGCTTTAGCTGAGACAAAATCGACTGCACACAATTTCCCTCTGACAGCTTGTACAAGAGCAAACATTTCCGAAGAGCTGAAAGTCTAGAAATTCAATCAGCGGAAAACCTACTGTGTGGAACAGCTTTGCTAGTGCTACAGCTCCCTGCTGGGTAGAAAAGCAATCCAGTTACAATAAATCCTTAAGAGTGGAGTCATTTGGGTAAAAGGAAAAACAAAAGCTGGTTTATACAAACTGATTGAAGTCAGACGTTTTGACTTCCCATTGAAAAAGGAGTCAAGGCCCAGGCTTGCTTGGTAATTTAAAGGGGAGATTGGCTCCTTTCATCTTTCTCTAGGGCAGGGTTGTTAATATTTTGCTTGTGGAAGAAATAGAAAGAGTTTTCAACTGAAGTTAAAGTATCTACTTTGATATCGGTATCGATGCTATAGCTGGCTATCAAAGGGGTTGGTGCTGAACGCTCCGGCGAGAGGTGAAGGCACAGTTCTGTGTCCGGCCGCTCTGATGTTGTTCCAGTGCAGTCACACAAATGTGAAACTAGGGTAGAACCGGGATCAAAATCAAGGCTTGCATGTCGTGCCAGGACAGCTTGGGCAACAGTTTGTGCTGTGTTGCTGGTGTGTCATGAGCTTATGAAGCTGTTGATGCAATCGGGGCTGCCCGACAGGCTCTTCGGACTGAAGTTACGAGTTGTGCCTTGCGAGAGACAGCTGTTCTCTTTGTGTTCATTTTCTTTCATTCTTTAAGTACAACCAATTAAAAATTAGCAGCATTAAAAACACTTGACATTAAAATAACAATGTTAACTGAGGTGCCAGTAATGACTGTGATGAAATATTTATCCTAGTTTATATTTAAAAACTTAAATTAAGGTAGCTTGGGGTAATGAAATCTCCTTGTCATTTTCTTTAATAATTATTTGCACCGCTCCTCTTTGTGTGCGTTTCATACTGGAGCACATTAAATGGGCCAACAGGCTTGAATTGGGAAATGAAGGCAACAACCTCTGTGAAGTCAAGTGAGCAAAGTAAACTGACTGGAAATGCTGAGGTTTCCTTCCTCCTTCAATGCCTTTCAGGTGTTTGCATAAGACTAGGTAAGACTTTTCTGGAGAAATGTGGATTTTAAGACACTTCTGTCCCTTTCATAGGGTCGGTCAAGTCTGCCGCTCTGCATATAATCTGCACTCGGCTGTTATCCCCCCTCCCTCTCCTCCAAAATGGGTCTGGTCCTCATGGAAAATATTAAAGCTTATATAAACATGGTAAAGGATTTCCACCGGCCTTTCTGTTTAAATAAGATGTTATAAATTGCAGCAAATGAGAACAGAACTTTGCCACAAATATGGAGTTAAATTGGTTTAAAGAAGAAAGTAAGGCGGGATGGTAGACTGGTAAGACTTAAAGCTCCCATTTGTGTCCCTTGCTGGTCTCAGCCACATGAAGAAGCCGCTCTGGACCTATGATGGAACTGAAGTACCCACAGTTTCTCTTCCGGCTCTCTCCCACAGTCTACGGGAAGAGATAGTGGCTGTTGATCCCAAGTGGTGCCGCTCGAGTCAAAGTGTTTTCGGAAGTCATGGAGTGGTGTTTTCTGTGCCACCTGTTTAAGGGGGCTGTCCCCGTCCCAGGGGAGCACGCTGAGGACTTGCTAGCCCTGCTCAAGTGCTCAGAACATGAAATGGTGCTCTTACAGCTTTTGACAACATCCCTTCTCCTGGTTGGCTTCTCTCAGCGCTGGCTTGGGCCTTTCTTGTTGTGTGTGAGGCCTGGTGCCAAGGCCAGCTTTTGTCAGACACGCACGCCATATCTGAAACCAAACAGAACATCATGCCTGGGGGTGGATCCCCGGTGTTTGGGGCTGATCTTGGAGTATCAGAGAGTCCCAGAATGTCAGGGGTTGGAAGGGCCCTGGAAAGCTCATCCAGTGCAATCCCCCCATGGAGCAGGAACACCCAGATGAGGTTACACAGGAAGGTGTCCAGGCGGGTTGGAATGTCTGCACAGAAGGAGACTCCACAACCCCCCTGGGCAGCCTGGGCCAGGCTCTGCCACCCTCACCCCCAACAAGTTGCTTCTTATCTTTCAGTGGAACCTCCTGTGTTCCAGTTTGCACCCATTGCCCCTTGTCCTGTCACTGGTTGTCACCAGAAGAGCCTGGCTCCATCCTCCTGACACTCCCCCTTTCCATACTGATCCCCAGGAATGAGTCTCCCCTCAGTCTCCTCTTGTCCAGCTCCAGAGCCCCAGCTCCCTCAGCCTTTCCTCACACGGGAGATGCTCCACTCCCTTCAGCATCTTGGTGGCTGCGCTGGACTCTCTGCAGCAGTTCCCTGTCCTGCTGGAACTGAGGGGCCACAACTGGACACAATATTCCAGGTGTGGTCTCCCCAGGGCAGAGCAGAGGGGCAGGAGAACCTCTCTCGACCTGAGTACGTGAAACCTGGACCTGTGCACTCGGCTTTCTCTGGGCTTGGTCCGCACAAGAAGTGAAAAAGAGCTGCTGCAGGTAGTGATGCTTGGTGGGGTCTTCTCCACTGCAAGCAGCTGCTGATGGCAAGAAACAATCACACACACACAATCAGAAAACCAAACATTTTCCCCAAAATAGTGAAAAACAGCCATAAAAGCCTTTCCACCGCCTTCGGATGTCTCTGGGCATCATTCTGCTCAGTTCAGGAGACAAAACCATACCAATGGCCTGATGTTCAGAGGCTTGCATGTTCACAGTGTCAGAGTTGCATCATCTGCTCATCATGGCAGGCTGATGTGTGGTGAATTTGTGTGCATGTGTGGATTTTTCTTGGTTTTGTTTGTTGTTCGGGGTGGTTTTTTGTTTTGTTTTATATCGGTTTGGGGTTTTTTGGGGGGCGGGGGGTGGTTGCTTGTTTGGTTTTGGTTTATTTTTCTCCTGTCTTTAGCACAGTTCTTTTGTGTATAGGCCGAAGTCCTGTTTGTGAAGGTTATGCACATCTGAGAGATTTCCATCTAGAACTTCAGGGGAACACAGTTGAAAATACATTGAAGCTAACTTTGACAGTTAAAAGAAGGAAAAGAAGAGTTTGGGAAAAATATAGATAATTTTAGTTGCTTTTAATTTGTCTGCTTGAGGTTGGAAAGGAGTTATGAGTTTCCAAGAGCAATCAATACTGCTGGACCCCTACTGTTGACACAGTTTGAAGGAGATACACTTGAAATGTTTTGTGCTCTGGCTTGTCTATAGGTCGGGTTTTCTCTTTGACTAATTCCAGCAAAAGACAAACCATCACAAAATGTGATACTGTGAAAAGTAACTTAGCCTGTTGAATGTAAATTTTCAATGTATAGAAACAGCTGAGGGAGTCCACCGAGGTCACTAAAAAGCTGGCTATCAGTTCCTATGTAGTTTGTGTTTGAGTGTAGAAAGCAGAGACACAGTATAAAGTCAGGAGTATTGATACAGGTGCAGATTTCTAAGTCTTTATTCAGGAGAAGCATCACCAGCTGTAGGAGGAACCTCAGATTGTAGTCGTGTTACTGTTGATGTGAAGCCTCAGTTGTGTTGCTGTTGCGCTTCATCTTACACTATGGAAACTTCAGCTCTTGCTGCCAATAGCCACTATAAGGAACAGTTACAAAGTTTTTGATGGTTTGTCTTTTTTTTTTTCTTCTAATTATAATTTTCCTTTGCTACTTTTTCATCCTAAAGGCCAAATTATTTTGCTGTCACAAAATCACCGCGATAGGGCTCAGTTGACACTAAAACCAGGCCGTCACTTTGATTTTCTATCGTGTATCTTGGGATTCTTTTTTATCCTCACTGTTCTGGTATACGCGAGCCAGAAGGAGCGTGGGATGCTCTCCACGATGGAAGATGCTGTTTGACAGCTGTGACAAACCGGGGCAGATCCCACCGGCTCTGCTCGGGATCCACGCGATGGATCCTCCTCCCGCTCCACATCTGCTGGTGTTGTGAGGAAACTTAGAGCCCAGATCTTCCAGGTGCGTGTTTACATCACTTAGGAACCTTTTCAATCTGTGGAATAGGATTTTACATCTTGTGGTTCCATACGTCTTGCCCTAAGGGCTCTGTGGGCGTTTCTACCTGCGTCTTGTCCCGTCTTCTCCCGACTTTCCACCTTGGCCCCGCTTTGCCCCCGTGGAAATCTCCAAGCCCACAGGCTGGGTTTGGGTTACCTGAGCAGCTCTGCTCTCTGCTGAAGTTTCCTGCCACCCTGAACCGTGCTGGGTGACCTCAGCAATGTGGTATTTTCCTTACAAAGCCACAAGGCTTGAGGACGCCTTCCTTGTTATTCCCTAGGGGAAATGATCCCTCCCCAAACAGGAGAGACAATGAGGAATCATTTTACAAAGAACCACACTTTGTCCTGAACAAATGTAATGAAATATTTTAGCTCTGGTTTTCCTAAGGTGTTTACCAGTGTGTTTGGGGGAGAATTATCCTGCAGAGGTGTTCATGGTAAGAGAGCAGCTCAAGTGGGGAGACTGTTGAGCTGCTGCAAGGGCAATCTTTACATAGACGAAAATGGATGCAAAGTGTGGGGCTTGGAAATGAGCAGCAGTGAGAAACTAATAATTCCACACATGGTGTATTCGAAGCATCCAGAAAAAGAGACCACGCGTTGTTGCTGCTGCAGAAGTGGGGCTGGCTGGCTTTGTCTCCTCCTTCTAAACCCCTGCAAGAAAAACAAGCAGAACACACCTGTTTGTCTAAATCCTTTAAAACTCTTTACATTTTAATGGTTAGATGAGAGATGCCTATGAGTGTGCAGTGGGACGGATTCCCCCTGTCACCCACCACCTCCCAATATTTTTTCTCATTGTTTTGTGCGAAATCTGTCGTTCACCAGTGGGACCTTTATACAGACTTTTACAGAATAACAACTGCAGCGGTGGATTTTGGGGAGTCTGTGTACGAGGAGGAGAAGGAATTTAACATCCTTGTGATTGTGTTTTCGTTGGGTTCGGTTTGCGTGCGCCCCGACGGAGGGCAGAGCACCGCAGAGGTGCCGCCAGGTGCGCCCGCCCGCGGCTCGGCCCTGTGGTCACAGACCACGGCCCCGCTGCCTCGGGGGGAGTGGGCCTGCGTCAGGGATGAAAGAGTCCTGTACAATGATGCAATCTGATCCTCCTGCTGTGGAAATTGATGTCATCGCATTCTCGCCCTCCCCTCTTTTCTCAGCATCTCCCCACCGGCTCCCGAAGGGGAGGAGGATGCAGCTGTGTGCTGGGGCAGGAGACCTGCTACAAAAATTGATGAAGGGTCGCATCCTAGATGTAACCCTAGAAAACGGACCTGCCTGGCCTGAAAAATGTGGTCACCTGCTTTTGCTAAACGAGCAAATGTTTCTTCTCTGCAATCGTGGCGTTTGTGTCCTCCTGCATCTGTTGTAAGGCTGAATTGAAGTGCCCCGTGAATCAAGGAATCCCAGCGCCAGCAGGGTTAGATGTTTCATATGAGGGCTCGCGGTATCATTCCCGTTGACAGTCTCCATCGGTGCTGTTGTGCCCTGGCACGGTGCAGGCTTCTCAGGAATGCTGAACCCGGAGAACGCTGCACTTTGTTGCTGGGTGAGCCGGGCGACCTCGCTGGTGCTCCCCTCTGCTCTGCCATTTACATGGGGTTTGGTTTTATTTTTTCCTTTGGGAATTCTAGGCTCAACTGAATTTGTTCTGTGTTCTGCCGAAGAAAGAGCTTGTTAAAGAATTCCCCAATGACTTTGAAGCGAACTATTTATTTTCTCTCAAGGGTTATTCAGTGTAGCCATTTGCCCACTCTCCTCTGTTTTTTCACCCCAGTGTTTCCTGAGCTACAAGCATTCTTGGAATATATTAGTTGTAATGAGTTATGTGGGCATCAGAAGTTTTCTTTGAAACTATATGGCATCAACATCTGTTAGCTCTTAGAGAGCAGAGACGCAGACAAAGGGGCTGATGGGGGGAGGGAGGAAAAAGATATTAAATTCTGGAGTATGAAGGCTCCATCTCAAAGGCTCAGGGGGAGGGGAAGGGGAAATCTGCTGGATGCCGTGGCTTTGATGTGGTCCTCTGGCCCTGGGGTGCCTTTTTATGGGAATGTGCGTGGCAGACGGTCACGCACGCCTGTCCTGCCCGACCTTCCCTGCCTGTCCTGGCCTTCCCTTCCCTGCTTGTCCTGCCTGCCCTTCCCTGCTTGTTCTGCCTTTCCCCTTCCCTTTCCCCTTCCCTTTCCCCTTCCCTTTCCCCTTCCCTTTCCCCTTCCCTTTCCCCTTCCCTTTCCCCTTCCCTTTCCCCTTCCCTTTCCCCTTCCCTTTCCCCTTCCCTTTCCCCTTCCCTTTCCCCTTCCCTTTCCCCTTCCCTTTCCCCTTCCCTTTCCCCTTCCCTTTCCCCTTCCCTTTCCCCTTCCCTTTCCCCTTCCCTTTCCCCTTCCCTTTCCCCTTCCCTTTCCCCTTCCCTTTCCCCTTCCCTTTCCCCTTCCCTTTCCCCTTCCCCTTCCCCTTCCCGCCTGCCCTGCTGTTCCCTGCCCGTCCTGCCCACCCAAGCGCTCCCTCCCAGCCCCCAGCAGAAATCCCGCCACAACCCTTGTTGCTACAGCGACATTTTCAAGGAAAACGCCGTGCACTCGGTTTTCAGCTGCTGAGGTGGGGAATCAAAATTCCTGGTAATAGACGTAACTCTTAAGGAAAAGAGTTTAGCAGTGAACTTTTAATTTGCTTGTAATCCTCCTGACCCTGCAGGTCAACGTGCAACTGTTCATCTAAATCGGGTTTTTAAATGGTGTGTGTCTGTGGGCTTTTATTGCCTGTAATTAAAAAACATGTGTCTGTTTCTCCGTGTGCAGCACCAATCAGCGTTCAGGCGTGATCGCTGGTGCTGTTCTACTTCCAGGAATGTGTGGGGAAGGGTTCTGCTTTTTCTTTCATCTTTTTGTGCAGTTTCACAGTGTTTGTCCGACATGCCAGGGAGCAGAGAAGAGCACGAGAAACCTCTATGTCTGTCTTTCCCTCTCGTTGGCTCCGTCTGTAGCCATAATGCTGGTGGCATTGTGCTTCACTGTGACTTCCTGGCCCATTAAACCCCTGACCAGTTAGAAAATAATTAGTTGACGTACCTGGGCTTTGGGGACAAAGAGGTGGTTTAAAAAGGAATGTGAACCATCTGTTTTGCCAGCACCTCCTGTTGACAGATTTATGGATCAACATTGGCATATGTGGCCAGGGTCACACACCTGTGCTTCCTAACAAGGTGATATTATTGAGCAGGTTATGTTTTCGTCCTGAGGATTCCGAGCTCTTTGCAAAGGTGGGCATCGAGAATTCTGTTTTACAGTTGAAAAACGAAGGCTCGGAGAGATTTAAGTGGCTTTCCCTGCGCCACACAGTGAGTCTGTGGTGGAGCAGTTATTGAATCCAGGTTTCCTCCAGCTGCATAAATATACGTCATCCATTAGCAGGAAAAGACTTAGAGCCATAAACATACTCGAGGAGCATTGATTATCATTCTAGGCGAGCTTTCAGCCCTTGTGCTGTATGAAAACCTACCCCATGTAGGAAGACTCAGGCTATTAGCACGAGGAAGGTTCAGAATTCACTGTGTTAAAACTGTAATGATCCCTGAAGTCGGTGAAAAGAGTAGCCTTGATTTCAGCGGTCACATCTTAAATGAGGGAGTTATTGTGCAGTCAGGCTCCGTGGCCGCTTTCTGTGCGCGTTTCCCAACACGTGCCTGGGTAACATCACCTCAGTGCACTTCGGTCTGTTTGTTAAAGAGTTTCTTGGTAACCAAATCTGTCATGAAAGGAAGCTGAACAGAAAATCAGATTTATTACATAGCTATGCCCATCTGTGTGCTGTGGTGAAAAAGCCCAAAATAAGCAATTTGGAGGAGTCATTGAGCTTTTGCAGGCTGGAAGTTTGAAGATTTGTCATCTTTAATTCACGTCCTTAGACTTGTTCATCAGTATAATCTATGTTGAAGATAAGATCTTGGAGGACGTGGGACCAATTGATATTTCAATCAGCAAAGAGGTTAGAGGGTACCTTCAGGAACAAAGTAAGGTAAACAGCTGAATCACAGGATGGTTTGGGTTGGACGGACCTTTCCAGCTCCCCCAGTGCCACCCCTGCCATGAGCTCAGAGTTGCTTCACCAGCTCAGGTTGCTCAGAGCCCTGTTTGGTTGGGTGTTTTTTTGTGTGGGTGGGTGGTTGGTTGGTTTTGTCAGCCTGTCTCTGTCTTCACAGTATTTTACGCACAGCTGGAGTTCCTCTACCGTCACCTGGCTGCAGAGTCTGTCAGACCGGTGGATACGGTTGCCGTGATTTCCAACACCATTCCCATATAGATACGATTGGGAGTTACTGCTCCTGGAGCAGAGGCAGCCGAACTGAATGTATTTGTGCACTTCACCATCATAGTTTTTGAGTTTTGATGTGAGCTTTGCGCGAAGGTGCCAAAGGGGTTGGGTGACAACACCCATTGTGTTCTGCTTCCTCTGTTAGACACACCCTAACGCTGGACATAGAGGCCATCAGGGCAGATAAAGGCAGTGAAATCCTAAACCACAGCAGCTAAACCCACCCAAGATCATCTACCAGAGACCTTAGAGGAGAAATCTGTTTTCTTAACAACTCTACCTGCTGGGATTATGTTATGAAGAAATTTTATCTGAGACAAGCTGCCACGCATGGTGGAGGAAGAAAAACCCATCTGTAATGCACCACTGAGCACTGGGTTCTTATTTCAGAGAAAGAAAACATTGTAGAAGTTGAGCTTGCTGCTCCTGCTTAACAAACTGCATTATTGCAGTCGCAATGTGTGTGTTAATGCTGGTCTAAAAGTTAGTCGCCTTGACTTCTGCTCCAAGTGAGAGCTGCTTTGCACATTCTTTATGGAAAGTTGAATTCTGGTGAGTTATCTTTACTATTAAATTGTCTGGAATGACAAACTTGAAAAGTAAAACCTCATGGTTGCAGAGAAGGAAAGTTAAATATGCTTTAGGAGAAACAATATTAGGCTTAAACTAAGGCATGCACGTCTATTGCTCCATAGTGCTTTTCTATATGGTATGTGCTTTAATTCTTGGTTGTATTTACCTGGTTTCAATTGTCATTATAGTGAGGCGTGGAGTACAGACTTTCTCTGTGTAAGGGCCTAGGTGTGCAATTGCTTATGAACAGGGAAGAAAAAGAAGCTCTTGTCCTCAATAGGACACTGTAATACAGCAGCAAATGGTTTATTTGAACAGGCTTACAAGGGGGATCTTCAAGCATTTTTGGAAGAGAATATTAACATTAAGGCTTAACTTCCAATTGCAGAGGAAACCAAATACACACCCAAAACGCATTCCTAGCTTTTGCCTGTAAGTAGTGATCGCACAAAACTGTGTGCACAAACATCCACTTTAATGTATATTGGACTGCATGCATTTGTGTGCAAACCTAGCCTAGGAAAATGTTATCTCCAAATATGTCCGACTACGAGCAATTAAAATTGTTATTTATTTAGTTAATTTTTGAGTTGTACGCTTGGCTGTGAAGCTGTATTTGTAAAGAGTGATGATCACCTCGGATACCTGAACACCTGCTCTCACCTGCCTTATCCTAAAATAAGTGATGCTGGTGTGAATAGGTTTTCTAGTAGTGAAGAGTGGGCTTGATCATAGTTACACAGGGCTGTGTTTCTAGCCCAGGAGGAATTTCAGGCACCCAAAAGGGAGCTACATTCCTTCCATCAGTTTTTTTTTTCAAGAAAGTCTTTCACCTCTTTCTCTTCAAGTCTTTACAAGATTAAAAATGAAGTGAAACAACAATAATGAGCGCCTTGGCGTTTGGTTGGCTTTCCTTGAAACGCCTTCGAGAGTCTTGGTTTTCAAAGTCTGCTCAGGACTCGCCGTATGAAAATCCAACTTGTTCTGGAAGTTTGTTTCCTGGAAGGGAGACAGAAGCTTTCGGAATAGCCGCCGACAGAGCCCTCACGTCCTCCTCCTCTCCAGCCTCCGCTTCTTGGGGTTGCTTTTTGTTTCCATCAAGAATGGAAGTTTGTGGCACAACAGCTACTTAAAAACCATTATAGAATCTGTTCCACAACATAGCAGAGTTAGTACATATCCCTTGCAGCCCTGTTGTGAAACACATTTCTTCAACTTTCCTCTGTCCAAAAGTACCGGAACTTTATTGCATCAATATGAGAATACGGAGAGAAAAAACAATGAGTTTCAGTCAGATGGATAAAAACAGGGAGGAAAGTTTTCTTGGTTGATAATTTGTCATTTTGCATGTGTTTTACCTGGGGAGAGTGGTGGCTATGATACCTTGATAAGAACTTCACTAAAATGGGAAATGTGTGCATATTTTCTGCCAAAAATGTGGAAAATGGAGTATCTTAAGGCTAAATCAAAGGATTTTAGTGAGGTGTGTGAAGGAGGAGAGGTAAAGGAACTTGTTTCCACTTGAGAAGATCAACACCTTTTAGAAAAATGTTAATTAACCCTATGTTGACTGTGGTGTCATAGAGGGAGTAGCGGGGTCCGAACTTCACAAATGTGCTTGTTAGCCTGACAACCTAGTGAAATCAAAGGTTACCCCGCTGGGTTTGTGTTCTGTGGTGCTGGGTATCGTGAGGAGCGGTGTGAAAAGGGACAGGAGGGAACAGCCCCACTGGTGACCGGGATCACGGGGATCGGTGGGCACGGGCGCTGTGAGGGGGCTGGGACACAAATACAGCCTGTGGAGCCTGCAAGGTGACAACCGTGATGTAGAAGCGAGAAGGGAACCAGCGAAAGCACGGGAGGGATAAAGCCATGCAGGAGGAACGATGGGTGAGGATGTGAACGCAGCGTTTTCCAAGAGCTGGTGAAAAGGCGGTAGCTGGAAACCCCAGAGCTTGGCCTTCGGTCTCCAGACACTCGTATCCATAAGAAAATACAGTTCCCAGTGAGTTAGAATTCATCAGTCTGACTGCACGGCAAACGTGGGGAGCGAGTGATGACAGCCCAGCCTGAGCTGTAAGGGCAACAAAGATGATTAAAGATGCTGAAGGGAGTGGAGCATCTCCCGTGTGAGGAAAGGCTGAGGGAGCTGAGGCTCTGGAGCTGGACAAGAGGAGACTGAGGGGGGACTCATTCCTGGGGATCAATATGGAAAGGGGGAGTGTCAGGAGGATGGAGCCAGGCTCTTCTGGTGACAACCAGTGACAGGACAAGGGGCAATGGGTGCAAACTGGAACACAGGAGGTTCCACTGAAAGATGAGAAGCACCTTGTTGGGGGTGAGGGTGGCAGAGCCTGGCCCAGGCTGCCCAGGGAGGTTGTGGAGTCTCCTTCTGTGCAGACATTCCAACCCGCCTGGACACCTTCCTGTGTAACCTCATCTGGGTGTTCCTGCTCCATGGGGGGATTGCACTGGATGAGCTTTCCAGGGCCCTTTAACCCCTGACACTCTGGGATTCCATGAACCAGCTGAAGAGAAGCCTGGGCGTGTGGGAGCTCTCACTGGTTGTTTTTCTTCCAGGAGTTTCACTAATTAACTCTTCTCTCCACCCTCACCCTGTTAAGTGTGCGCTGAGCGCAGCGGCACCGCTCAGGACGGGGTCTATGGGATGCAAGGCCAGCCCGCCAGATGTTCAGGGTTCGACCAGATGTTGGAGCCCAAAACTCAGTCATTCTGGGTGATTTGTGTTGGTGCCCAACAGAGGCCAATGTAGTGAGCTGGGAAATGCCCAGTGAGGTAGAGACACTCTGATGTGTTCCTCTTCAGCAGCCTATAGAAATGGCATGCTGGAGTAATCCTTCTGCCTAAATATCGCTTTTCTTTATTCTTTCAAATGCTCGCTGACCTCATTTATAGTGTTTCACTGGGTACATCTGGTTTTGGCTGTTTCGTGACTCAGTGTTCCAGTTTGCAAACGCAGCGCTGTGATTTAAAGCCCCTCGTCAGGACAGTGATGTACAGCTACCTCTGGCCCATGTGCCGCTGCTTTTGCTCCGTGGGGCAGAAGAGCCGCTGCTGTTCCTCTCCTGCCCGATGGCCTTTGTGCTCCAGCACGCTCTGCCCAGCCTCGAATACTCCAACCTGGCTGTAGCGTTTGCCTCCCACTAGAATTTCTTGAGCTGCAAGTTGTCTTTTACACATTTACCCTTTTCTTTTGCTCTAGTCCCTTTTCTGAATTTGGGTCTCTGGGGGCAGCTGCACTATTTTGGTCACATTAAAGCAATTCAAACAGGTTACTGGGAGGATACTCCATTACACAGTACAAGCTGAAGTCCGAATTGTTTTATCTGATGCTTTGCTTGGCTTTTGTACTTCTCTGTTGAGTGGGAGTTTACGTACAGAATCCTTCTCTCAAGCAGGTGCATTTTGCTATTAATTCAGGTTGTGACATCTGTCTCAGTGATGCTAAAAACATTCAGGTAACTCTCACAGTTGTTTTGACAGAAGAGTTAATGATAATAAGATGAACAATATAGTTTCTTTGCTTTCTTTTTCCATCTTATTGCTGCCCACACCTTTCACAGATACACATCAGTCATAGATAATCATGTCACAATGTTACACACACGGAGGATCACATCGGAATGGGAGCTGAGGAATTCTTAAATGTGTCACTAACATGTTCAAACAATACTCTCAGTTTCAGGATGGATCGTCAATTTATGTGCAACTTAAAAGTTATATTGTGGTTCAGCATCATAAAAACACTTTTCTAGAATGTTGTAATTTATCATAATTTGGTTTAAGGCAGAAACACTTATTAGAAATTTGCTTGCATTAAGTTACTACTTTAACTTAAATAACTAGGAGCTAGAGAAGGAGCGGAACTTGACTAGAATATAAAACATATTTACTTAAGACCCATGTAGTGATTAAAAGTGAGAAAATAAGGAAGCTAGCTTAATGAATTTTAATGCTTCACTCTGCTGTTTCACACGTCTGGCTTCCACTCTTCCATTGAGTTACCTGAAGGTGCGTTGTCCATCAACAAACGTGTGCTCATTTTTCAGTGGAATCTTGAAAACTTATGAAAATTAATGACGAGTGGGTTTTGTAGAGGGTGCGGCTGTTGAGGTCATTTTAACAGGCACAGCCAGGAGTGCTGCTGGCTTTGATAAATCATTAAGAGGTAAAGGCTGCCAGCTATGTGGCGTTCTCCTTAGGGCAGCATCGCCAGTAAGACCGACCTACTCATTGACTATTTGCTGCTCAGCTTAACAGAAAATGTATTTTTTTCCAAGAGAGCGGGAGAGAGCAAGAACTGAGCTTAGTAAAACAAGCAGACAAACCGGTTGTTAAATATTTAGTGTTGTGGGAGTGAGCAGAGGTGCCACGTGTGCCTGTGTGGTCACTTGTGTGTGTCTCATGATCTGCGCTCGGAGCCTTGTGCAAAATGGTGACATGGGGGAATCTGATCAAACAAAAGTAAAGTCACTTTTAGAAGGCCCCGGAAAGACCATCTTCTGGCAGAAATATGATAAATTGTGCCAACATTTAATGGCTTCTTTCCATTTCTTCCATAATTTGAAAGGTAATGATTGATATTGATCAGCACTTGCTCAAAAAAAGAGACCTTTTTTACTGGAACAAAGCCTCGGGGAAACAGAATAGGCTTTGTGACTTGCTGGTTGGAAATCTGACTGCAGAGTGACGGCTTTTCCAGCAGTTGTGCTCTGCACAGTCCTCGCGTTCCGGGCCGGGTTACCAGCGCTTCTCAGAGCCATCCGGCCTGGGACTTCAGTTCAGGGGATCTGCTCATGAACAGAACAATATTTTCAGGGTCTCTGGGCTCGCTATCCAGTGGTGTTTGTGACAGCTAATTCTTAAGTTGCTGTTGCAGAAATTGATACGGAGGAATTCCTCAGATATGCTTCTGTGGCTTAGTTACTTTCTGATAACTAATCTCAAAGAATAACATTTGGGCATGTGGGAGGCAGGCAAGAATCTCTGACAGCTTTTTCAAGAAAAAGAGGCGGACTGCTTCTCTCATGATAAATTTGTTTAACAATAAAGCTAACGAATGCACCCAGACATTAGTTTTCGCTGGTTGTTCCCTTATCTTGTGTGAACGGTACTGTCACCTTCTGGCTGGGACGCTGGTGCTGCGGATGGCAGCTCTGGGCTGGTTCTGCAGGTGAAGTTAAATGGCCATGAGCACAGCACGCCAGCTTTTTAGGGCCATATCCTTCTTTATCACCGTAACTATCATTGGTGGCAGAGAGTGTTTGTGGAGCAGCCGGATTCTGGTGTGGGGTCGGTGGCGTTCAAGTGATGCTGGAGCCTGTGGAGTGAAAGGCAGAAGGTGACATACGAGGGTACCTGTCGCTGCCCGTGGTTGGTGAGGGTGGGGATGGAGCTGGAAGGGACAGCTCCTAAGAGTAAAAATGCTCTTCGGGTTCTTTATAAGTGGGATTAGCTCCAAAACCCACTGGTGCCTTTTATTGCTACTTCAGCACCATTAGAGAAATGGTTTTTGGGTCTGAGATAAGATCATCTGTGTATCTATGGCATCGGCTTCTGTATTGCGCTAGACATACTGGGGCTGACGAAATCTCATTAATTTGGGGACCGAAGGATCAGGCAGCTCTCCAGAGTCTGGTATCTGCTTTTCTTGGGTGACCTCTGGCAGATGAAAGTTTTCTGTTTGTTGGTGGAACCAAGTGATAACATTCCTCTGTGGGTAGCAAAGGGCTTATTTCTCCTTTATTGCTTCCAGTTGGGTTTTTTTTTATCTTGCTTGATTGACAGAACGGTGAAATGCTAAATATTAATCTACTTTGTAAAAGGATTTGAATATGAACAGTTCTTTTTTCCTTCCTCTGTACAATCTGTTCATCTCCATTCAATTTTTTGTCCTAAAGTGTGTCCAGAGCATTGTAAAATAACACTAAATGCATTGACTGCCACTAATAAAGTGATGACTTCTTTCCTGGAAAACGACTTCTGTGCTCCCGTTAGTGTTTAAATTAATCCTAGCCATAATAAATGCATATTCTAAAGATTGTAACACTTTGTATATAGTATATTTGTCATTAATATCTGTTTTTTTTTAACAGGATTTATCTGGGGAAGGCTACAGAGACACTATTGGTGATGAACACTTTCATCTAGAAGGTATTTAAAGAATACATTTTTTCAGTTAATATTAAGGAATATTGGAGTGAGTCAGTGAACAAGTCAGTGTGAGAATGCATATATGAGAGTGGAGTTCTTGATATACCGATGTGTCATTTGCCTGGAAAATTGTTAAGCTGGGAATAGGAATAGAATTGCTGTTGCCTGAGATAACTTGTTCTTTCCAGGGCTCACCCTGTCCCTTGTGCTGAAGGAACCTCAGAAAGTCTCTGGGCAATGCTATCGTGTAACAAGTGTTTGCATGGGCTGTCTGGTAGCTTTGTATTACGGGCTAGCGGAAACAAGATGCCCAGCTTATTTAGAGCAATGGACACTGTCAAGCTTCACTTGGAAATTTCTGTCCTTTTATCATCCAGTCATTTGTTTCTGGTGGTGGAGATGTGAAATGTGGTAATATACTGTGCTTCTTGGATGCCACGTTCCTACCATGTCTGTAGTTGTCAAAGAACATTCCCTTGCATGTGCCTGTAACACGGGGGCTCCATTTCAGCTGGTGCTTGTAGGCTGCTGGTAAACACTAAAACAAGATACACTTGCCATGATGGAGTCAGTGTTTGTTAAAAGTGTTTCAGTATTTAACTTCACCACAGTTTTCCTTTCTGCTCATAGCAAGACATGGGTGGGATTTTAATTTCCAGAATTATACAAGAATCTACTTAACATGGGATATTAAATGTCAGCAAGGTGAATAATTTCATTTTTTCATTCTACCCTGCCTCTGGTTATTTCTTACTTTGTTGTGTAGAATTGTCTTGCATAGCAAATATAATATCCCATATATAATATTTCCAAACTACTCAGCAGCAGATTTGTTTTTATTAGTGTCTCAAACCTTTTAGGCAGTTTTGCACTATTCCTTCTGATGCATCTCGTTTCTGATGAGGTAGCTGAGTAGTGAAGACAAGATCTGCAGATCTCCATTGCTGAGGCTCTAAAATCTCCAGGCTGTGCTTCCCCTGCTGGGGACGGGGCAACCTCTGCCCTCTTGAATGGGATATCGAAAATCATCTTAAATTAACACCTGATAAGCATTGTGTTAAAGCAGGATGCTTTCACCCTTTTTGTATAACTCGGTACTTTTTGCCGGCTTGTTTTTTGGATGATTGTGATAGTACTAGCATAAAATTGTGATCTCGGCATAAAGTGAAACTGGAACATGATTTGAGACCTTTGTGTGGCACAGCTTGAACCCTGTGTGGTTAGGTACAAGGTGCCACTGTCGTAGCTCTTTTCTGCATAGGCATGTTTTGTGTGGAAATGTAATTAGTTTTCTAGAAAGTACATTGATCTCCCAATCTAAAATAGTTGTCCTGCCTTTACTTTGCTACCTCACAATCTCTACATATGTACTGGTATAACACATATATGTTGCATGATCATACATCCATGTGTCATAAGATAACCGGGATGTCACTGATAACTGGTTCCAGAGGCAAGGAGCGGTGACAAACTAAAACATGGTTGGTTGGACTAAGCTCATAGAGCCCATGAACAGCAAAACAAAGACTTGAACCCAGCTCTACCAAGTACCAGGCAAGTGTCTAATCCAAACTATATTCTGTCTTCATAAATACACAGCAGGGATGGAAAAAAATGAGAAAGAAACATTTCTCAGATTTGCAAAAAGCACAGCAGGTGCCACAGTTGTTCTGTGTGAGGGGAAAGTTGTAGCCTTCACACTCTGAGACTTTGTTGGAGAATAAATCTGAGCTCTTTAGAAGGCTCTCACTGAAAAGACAAAGTGGCAATAAGAGAAATAATTGAATTCTTTATTTTGTTTTACATAGCCAAGTTCATTACCTTTTTTTTTCTCCTTCTCTTTTTTCCCCCTCTTAGCCGTCTGAGCAGTGCAGATAAAAAGAACTCTCTTTGCTGGATTTAACTTCTGTGTTGTTATGTAAAGCTTGATCAAATCCTTTCGTCTTAACAGACTTAACTGGCCAACAGCAAAAGGCTCGGGATTCTGGGATTAAGATTGTGTTCGGTAAGAGGACTGGTGCATTAGTGCTTTCTTTGAACTACAGAAAGAACAAAGTAAACATCAAAAGCATTAAGCCATGAGAGCGGATTGTTGACTCAATGTTGCTGCTTGGCAAAGGTTAGAACTCAATAGTGGTGACTCTGTTTACCGAGTGCTGTGCAGAAAGAAACAGTTTGACCAGTATTGTCTGTTCTGTCAGGCACCTGCCTTTGATTTGCCTGCCGGGCAAGTCACTAAATTGAAATTTTTGGATTTTCTCTGACGTGGTCAGTGATTTCCTTAGATAAGAGACACCGATGGAAACCTCAGTCTCGTATCACTCTTAGGCCTCTTCCCTTGTTCCTCTTTCATTAATAACTCAACAACTGGGCATGCTGGATACAGCTGCTGTGGTGGATTCATCTGCAGCTTTCATTCCAATTTTAGCAGTGCTTTCCAGTGCATTTCTGAGGCCTCCACTTGCCAGACAGGAGTCCTTGTGCGGTCTGCTGTGTACACACTTTGCCCGATGGAGCTTTCTTGTCCAGCAGGTTCTGCACAGGAAGCGTGGGCCGTGTCACTCTCCATGTCTAGGATAAAAGAGCAAAAAACTAGCACAGACGTTAGGAGATACGTTTCATTTCAGTGGAAAGATAAAACAGCAGGCAGGAATGGAATGTAGCATCAAACAGCAAGTCACTTCCATCGTGGAGACATGCAGGTGGCTCAGGAAGATATCTGCTATCAGTGCGTTCAATAATGACATCCACGTTCTCTCTCTGCTCTTCAAGGCATGAGTAAGCTTTATAATGGATTGTTCAAGTCTCCTCCTCCTGTTTTCCAGAACTTCTTTCACCTCCTTTCCCCAGGCCTTTTGGGAGATCTTCACAGCTGAAGCCCATAGGCCAGGAGAGCTTTCTTATCTTGAGCACTCCATGTCTTTATGAAGTCAACTGGGGTTTCTCTGTCTTATCATTTGAGCATTTAGAGGCTTTTCAGAGCAGCCTGTTTGTGACACCTGAACCAGAAGCAGGAAAATCCCTCTTTGACACGGACTGATTGGGGGAAAGAGGCAATTTCCTACTCATTGCAACAGAAGCTCTTTAGAGCCCAGTGGGATATAGCTATCAGTCTGCTTCAGCTGCCTTTTGGAGTTCAAGGTGAAGTCTTCAAGCTCAGGAGACACCTAGCTTATCACCCCAATTAGTTATGTGATAACGCGATCTCGCACATCACCGTTCTCCTGAAAAGTGCGACTTGAGCCTTTCAACTAACCAGAAATCTCGCGGCTCTGTGAGATCAGTCTCGTGCTGCCCCTGCCCGAGGAGCTGCCTCTTGGGCCGATAGTGATCTGTTCCCCGCTTCATTTGTCAGCCCAGGGTGATCTCTTGATTATTATTCCCTCAGCAGAAGGCTGGAGAAGATCCAAACCTTCCTGGTGCCTTATCTGAACATGATATCCAACATCCTGCTGAAAGCAGTGACAGAGCTTGACCTGAGTCAACAAACCCATTTTTTGATATGTTTCCCAAACCAGATGTATCCAAATCCCTAGATGTAGGATGTTCCCTCCTCTGGCACCAGGAAGGACAAAATTATTCAGGTCATCTCCTCTTCCATAAATATTAGAGAGCCCTCCAGCAGAGTTCAAAGCACATGTTTTGCTGAAAAAATCTACCATATCTGGAAAAGAGCTACTTGTAGCGCTTTTTACACATTTACAAGACATTATGGAATTTCTAAACCTGCGAGTAAGGCATGCTGTATTCAGCAAAGGAGAAAAGTAATTCATTGTATTCTTAATATTATTCTGCATTTTTCAAGATGTTACCAGTCAGCCCGTCATCTTCTCCTCCCCAGCGCCCAGGGAATGTGTGGTCAGGTTGGAGCTGAGCTCTGGTGAGCAGCGTTCCACCGCAACGAGCTCGGTGGTTGGTTTTGACTTCAATAAGAATTGATAAGTGAACAAGGAGCAGATAGTAAAGAATGAACGAGGGGTTTAAGGCTGTTGATGTTTTGTCCAGTGCTGCCAATGCTCCCGGAGCCCCACGTAGCTGCACAGGCTTCCCCCGCTGTAGGCACAGACAGGGGGGAGTTTTAGCTCTCCTTCCATTAGCCCGTGAGGCACTTGTTGCCATACTTTGATAATCTCTTAGCTGTAATAAATGCATGAATTGTGCTGGGTCAAGCTATAAATGGGCAATAAAAGGCAGTTATTTCAAACTGTGTGCTCCTTTCCAGTTAGTGCCTATAGTTAGGATGGTTATTTCATTTATTTTCTAAAGCTTAAATAATTTTCTGTTATATTATGTACACGAAATTCCAGGGTATTTATGGAAAAGACATATATTGCATTTTGCACACGGGTAAAGTTGCTTTATACCAGCACCGTTGTTATTACCGACCTAGCGCTATTGATGCAGGCTTGGTGCTTTGCAGAAAACACAGGTCTTTTCTCTGTCAGGTTCTTAAACCAAATACCTGTTCATCACTGCAAACAGGGTGCTGATAATTCTGCCTTAAAAGTGCTCCTGTGGTCAGCCCGCCGGGATGTTCTCTGTGTGTTGATGACTCGTTGCTAATCCTGTTCACTTACTGTACATTTGCTGTGCTATGTGATCACCTCAGTCTGCTGATCACTTGTTCTCTGGCTCTATTTGTTTTGGCTGTCAAGAGGTCTCAGCCATACCCTTCCCCGCCGCTCAGCGTGACATGAAACATCTGAAAAACATCTTCAGCGTGACCCACCGGCACCGGTCACCGCGACACGGTCCCTGCGAGGCCGGAGGCTGAAAAACTGGTGGCTGCGTTTGGAAGGAGCAGCGAAGCACATGGGAGGGGATGGGGAAGGAGCGGCCGAGAGCGCCGAGAGAAAACTGCTTAGTTTGGCAGTTAGAATAAAAGTCACCAAAGAACATGAGACTGGCAGGATTAGCAGAAGTTCTCCTGTGGTCATACACAGATCCAGGAAATTATAAGAAGCAGGTAGGCTGGTTGCCATGAGTGAAAGGAAAATCTTACGGCATAAGGCACTTAAAAAAAAAAGAAAGTAAAAAGTACAAGTGTTTCTTAACATTAGCTGTTCCATTTGAGGGGGGTTGGTATTTGGATCAGAAGCTTTTCCTTCTAGAGCTGCTGTTTCAAGCGTGGCCAAGTCAGGAGTGATGAAAGGCTGTTGCCATCCGCGGGTTGTCCGTGGCCTGTGTGGAATGAGTTACTGCTCTCCAGGTGTTTCCAAATGGGCCTTTACAGTGTGGAGCAGCTCCCACCCGTGCTGGCAGGCGGTGACAGGCGGGCTGTGTGTCACCAGGGTGAGCTCTGCTCCTGACAGTGGGGTCTGTGCTCTGCGGCCCCTGCACACGTCATCCCTGCATGGGGACGTCACATTGCTCCCACGGCTGCTGCCTGATGGTGTGTCCTGTCCGGGCTTTGAGGCTTCTGTTCTGGGTTATTCAACCTCTGCATTAGACTGGGAAGATCATACCTGCTGTAAGAAAGCGTTTCACGTTAACCTCTGCATTCAGGTCATTCTACGTTGTTGGAAGGTTGTTATTCCCGAACAGGAGTAAGTTGTGTTTGGTTTGGAGGGGAAGGTGTCTGAGGAGCGGCTGAGCCCCTGGGTTTGTCCAGCTGGAGCAGAGCAGACTGAGCGCGGAGCTCATGGGCTGCAGGTTCCTCAGCAGGAGCAGGAGGGGCAGGGTGAGCTCTGCTCTGTGACAGTGACAGAGCCCAGGGAACGGCAGGAGATGTGCCAGGGAGGGGCAGTGGGACATGAGGAAAAGGTTCTTCACCCAGAGGTGCTGGACACTGAACAGGCTCCCAGGGAGGTGTCACGGCCCAACCTGACAGTGTTCAAGAGACTGGACAACGTGCTCAGACACACGGGGTGACCTGTGGGGTGTCCTGTGCAGGGACAGGAGTTGGACTCGATGAGCCTTGTGGGTCCTTCCAGCTCAGGACATTCTGTGATTCTATGGTTCTGGAGCACAGTAACAAAGCTGAGAACAGAGGCTGGGATTTCCTGCATCCACAGCTGTCCCTTGCAGCAGGACACAGACAGGGTTTCCAAGTGTAGTATACAAGAAAACCTTCCAAACTTACAAGTGGTCTATGTTCTTTATGGTGGCTGAAGAAAGCCAAATTTTAATATTAATTTATTTGTGTGTAATGTATAGAAAAATATTCAGTAGAAAACCAAGGTAATGAAAAGGGAAGTGAACTAGCACATCAAAAAAGCACAGAGTTGATCCTCAGTGAACAACTTAAACATGGAAAGAATTAAAATAATATTATGTGGATGCTTGGTATTTATAACAATGTTTTTTCCTATACCCTTTTCTTCTACCTGAGACTGGCAACTTTCCCTTCTTTCGCAGAGAAGGTAATATCTTTTCTGAGTGGTAGTTTAAAAAAGTAGCAATTAACAACAAAGAATGTTCATAGGGAGGTGATGATCCCCTTGTACTCAGCACTTATGAGGCCCCACCTCAAATCCTGGGGGCGGTTCTGAGCCCCTCACACCAAGAAAGGCCTTGAGGTGCTGGAGCGAGTTGAGAGAAGGGAACGGAGCTGGTGAGGGGCTGGAGCACAAGTGTGATGGAGTGGCTGAGGGACCTGGGGGGTTCAGCTGGAGAACAGGAGCTGAGGGGAGACCTTCTGATCTCTGAACTGCCTGAAAGGAGCTTGGAGCCAGGGGGGTCGGGCTCTGCTCCCCAGGAACAAGCGCCAGGAGCAGAGGAAACGGCCTCAAGTTGCGCCAGGGGAGGTTGAGGTTGGATGTGGGGAACAATTTCTTCCCCAAAGGGCTGTGGGGCATTGGAACAGGCTGCCCAGGGCAGTGCTGGAGTCACCATCCCTGGAGGGCTGGACAGACGGACATGAGGTTCTCAGGACATGGGGCAGTGCCAGGGGTGGGTTATGGTTGGCCTCGATCTTACAGGGTCTCTTCCCATCTAAATGATTCTACAATTTACTCTCGGCTTTGGGGCAGTCGTGAACTAGTTTGCTAGGAGGCAAAACATCACCTGTGGGTACTGCTGTTGAAAACCTGATGTCTACAGGTCTCTCAAGCCGCTTGTCTTGGAGCACGTGAGAGCCAGCCCACGGGGGCACCGGTGGGAACAGGGAAACCACAGAGCCCCGTGGAGCTGCCCACTGCCGGCTCCACAGCGGGACCCTGGTTCCAGCTGGCCACGCTGTCCCATGTCCCGTCCTGCCCTGCGGTGTCACCAGCCCGGGGGCAGGGTGTGCCCTGTGAGGCACCTTGGCAAAGCGATGGGCACAGCGTGAGAGCTGCTGTGGGACGGTGCTGCAGACGCGGGGCTGCATTGCTGCGCATGTGCAGCAGCGTAAAAATGGGCTTGAACTTTGCCCCGGGACATCCACCACCAAGAACAAAGAATGAAAAATGGGAACAAGTCAGGAGTTTGAAAACAATCTCTCTGGAAACGTGATGAATACCAGTGGTTTCATTTATTCTACTTGAAGAACAAAGGTCCTTTTCTACTTTTAATTTCCCAGCAACGATTATTACCAGTTATTTTTCTTGTAGCTTTGACCACAGTTCGTGGAGGTTTTATTAAACATGTTTTTGAAAAGTGAGTCAAAATGCCATTCTTCTCTGACTCTCTTGTGACTCTCTCTTTCTCTTACCCAAGTGAAACTAGAGCACATTTCCAGGCAAAGATTTGGGGCCAGATAATTCTCTCATGCTGGTGTTCATGGAATTATTCCAGTTTTGTGCTCTTGTAATTGAAAGAAGTTTTGGCCCTTGCTATTTCAGAAGGCAATATATTTGTTTCAAATGTTGCCTTTACATGAACATTACATTCATTTTTAGAAACCTTGAAGACTGCATGTAGTAGGGAATATGTCCTGCTGCAACTCCTGGATATTCTTAAAGTTGCCGGTTCTCTTGTGTTTGACTTGACCTCGACCCAGCCAGGCAGGTGGGTTTCAGAGCGCTCCCTTTGCTGGGATTTTGGTGGTTTCCTGTGATAGGCTTTTGTCTGGATCCCATGTGCCTGCTTCTGTAAGGCCCTTCTCCCCTCCCCATAGGGGCATCATAGCCCAGAGTGTCTTATCTGAGATACAGTTTATCATAGAATCATTCCGCTTGGAAGAGACCCTCAAAACCATCAAGTCTGGCCATAACCACGTCCCTGAGAACCTCGTCTATGCACCTTTTAAACCCCTCCAGGGCTGGTGACTCCAGCACTGCCCTGGGCAGCCTGTTCCAATGCCCCACAGCCCTTTGGGGAAGAAATTGTTCCCAAAATCCAACCTCAACCTCCCCTGGCGCAACTTGAGGCCGTTTCCTCTGCTCCTGGCGCTTGTTCCTGGGGAGCAGAGCCCGACCCCCCTGGCTCCAAGCTCCTTTCAGGCAGTTCAGAGATCAGAAGGTCTCCCCTCAGCTCCTGTTCTCCAGCTGAACCCCCAGGTCCCTCAGCCGCTCCATCACACTTGTGCTCCAGCCCCTCACCAGCTTTATGACAGATGTCAATAGTTCTTGCATTTCTGGGATTGAACTTCGAAGCCATCATTTTCTATAGACAGCTAGGGAGATGTGAAGGTAGATAAACCCCCCGAACCTTGGGACACAACAACCTGTCGTCCCACTGCACCGCACGGGTCCCCCGGCGCAGCCGTGCAGGGGTGGTTTCGGTGACATGCGCGTTGCTTTGCCAGCTGCCGTTCCAAATTCAAGGTGTGGATCCGTCAGGGTGCCTTTGTGTGCTTCAACTTCACTTCTGCTGCAGTAGCTACAGAAACCCAAAGTTTTACCTCACCAGGCAGAACAAGTGCCCTTTGTTACCTAGACAGATTACAGCTTTTTCTAAAGTCTGCTCTTCATAAAAGCCCAGCTTGAACAGTGGAAATTCTGACTTGCCTCAGATACTGAGGAGACTTTTATAGTTTCAAGTAGCTCCAGGGTTATATTTTAAAAGTTGAATTTCATCACATGTTTCAAGTTTGGTGGAAAAAAAAAAAAGCATGATATTTTTAGCAGAAAAAAGTTCCCCCCACACCTTTTTTTCTTAACAGATGTTTCATCTCAATCATATCCAAACCTCAAAGCACAAGTAGCAGTCAACCTTATTCTCCTGTGGAGAAAAAGATAAAATGTCATTTTTTTGGAGGAGGGTTTTGGGTTTGTATTTTTGTAACCACAACTAGTTTGTAAGTAAAAGCAAATAATAAATGCAGCACTACGGGGATGTGGAAATGAACCTGAAGCAACATTTCTGTTCTTGAAAGGGCTTGGAGTCCAGCTGCTCTTGTTAGATGGAAAGTCCCAACCCTCAGCTTACCAAAAGAATAAAAATGCCAGTAATCAGGTTTTTCTTGCTTCATGAAGCTGATCCAGCAATCCAGGTCCTTTCACCAGTAAAATATGTTGTATGGAGTGCCCAACTTTGTACCAGAAAAGGATTTAGAGCTGTAGAGGTAACAAAAAGCAAGGGAAGGAATAGTAGTTGTAAAACAAAATATCTAGAAGTAAAAGAGCTGCTGCCCGAGGCGTTTTTGGCGGGCGCTGGAGGACGGGGGAGCTGTGCTGGGGCTGGGCACACAGCTGAGCTCTGGCTGCGAAACACTGATTTAGGAGGGAGTCGCAGACCCTCCAAAGGGTTTGAATGCGTGAAGCTGAAGCATGGTGCTGCACCCCCCGGTTTGGTTATTTTAATGAGCCTTTACCGAGAGCGGAGCCATGCAGGTGTGCAGGGATGTTCTGGGCACATGGGGTTCAGCTGGAGGCTGCTCTGTGCTGGGACACACACTGGGCACCCCTGGGCACCCCTTTGGTGGTGGCTGCCCAGTCCCCCTGGCAAGCAATGGGTGCCGCCAGATCTCAAGATGCTACATTTGAATGAAAATTCACAGTGGTGCTGTCTAGGAGGGTATTTCTGGGTTGTCCACCAAAGGAGTAGCTCAAGTAACAAGTAATAGGACAAGAGGAAACGGCCTCAGGTTGCACCGGGGAGGGTGAGCTTGGATGTGGGGAACAATTTCTTCCCCAAAGGGCTGTGGGGCATTGGAACAGGCTGCCCAGGGCGGTGCTGGAGTCACCAGCCCTGGAGGGCTGGACAGACGGACATGAGGTTCTCAGGACATGGGGCAGTGCCAGGGCTGGGTTATGGTTGGAGTCGATGATCTTGAGGGTCTCTTCCAACCCAAATGATTCTATGAAGGTGGGAAGCTGACTCTTGAGCTGAAGCACATGGGCTCTCTTGAGAAATAGGGAGGGCTGGCTCCCCTCATGACCACACTCCAAACTGTGCTCCAAACCATCTCCTCTTCTGCATTTTGAGCGGTACATAGCACAGGGGGTGCTCATCTCCGGTTATGGTCTTTAGGATGGACTAGAATTGTGAACAATGATGAGTTACCTGTGTTTGCGCTGTGGGAGTTATCTCTTGTAATGCGATCGTGTGCTCTCTAGACTTTAAATAAGGTGGTGGGGTCAAGCCTTGCATTTTGTTTCCCTGTGTGTTTTGCAGTATGAGATGTGCCATTGTGGTACCGTCCCTCATCCATACATAAATATTACATGAAAAGGGAAGGAGATGTATGCCTGTATCTGCACATGGATAATATAAACTGGATGTTTGGTCACCATATTGCTTTTCAGTTGTGCTGTGGTTTGATCTCCATTCTCCTCACCTCTCAGAGTAGGACATAAGGCTCTGAGGATGGAAACACCAAACCTGCTGCTGAATATTAACTAAGAGAGAGTTGTCAGATGTGCAACTGATTCATCACAGCCAAAATTACGTTACGGGATAGGTCCACAACATTGCTCTCTATAAAAGGCTGCTGTCACGAGAATCAGAGTGACATTCTTCCTTATGGGAAGCAATTCTGATTAATATGACAGTTCAGATACCTTTAGAAGGCCCCGTTATCATAGCAAAGGTGGTGGAGACACTATTTTCCCATTGAACATCTGAGTTGGATGGGAGCGAGCTGATATCAAAGCCTACATTATTAATAACATTACCTACTCAGCCTTCATTTGAATAAAGAGTTATGTAGTGGGTTTTTTTGTTCTTTTTCTTCCCTTGTGAATCTCAGGGGGGAAAAAATCCAAAGAGACAAAGAAAATTTAAGATATAAAAATCCTACGTGAACACGCATAACTGCGACTTCCACTGAGAAGGGAATTCTAAATAGCAAAATTGTTAGCAGTTGCTAACGAGAATCGGGGCATGGCCATCTTTGGAGAAGACTGGTCTTTCTTCTTCTGCTGTAAGTCACGACTGATGAATTGGTGTCTATCTGCCACTGTTCAGCAGCAGAATTCAAGGCTTTGCAGGCGCGTTCGGAGCTCCAGGGACATATAACGCTGTTAGAAAGGGGTAAGTGGTCCATATGACAGTGACAGTTTTCACTTAGGAAGTGCTCACCTGTGTTAAACGATACAGATAGCGACAGCAGATTGCGTCCTGTTAATGTGGCTTTTGATATGCCCGCTGATCAAACACAAATCTTGCTGCTACAGGTATCAGCCTGAAGTATTCTGACCAAAGCTTATGGAGATTCTTCCCCCTGTCTCCCCCCTGCTTTTCTTTTCTTTTTTAAGATAGGGGAGGGGAGGGAGAAATGATCTTCTTTGATCTCCGTTGAGGAAGGGAAAAAAAAGCCGGTTCTGTTCAGGCTTTTGGCTAACACAACAAACAGTGTTTAAATTTTAACTTTGCTTAATTAATTAGTAATTCTGTTTAGTGCTGTCTGATCTTCATCCAAAAGGTATTTTGAAGCTTGAGAACCGAACATCAAAGTGTATTGGGTGAAGATGGTCAAGTAAGGCATTTAATCTGGCAGTTGCTGTTGATGAAATGCAGCCAGTTGGGGAACTAATTGGAAAAGGGAATCGGAATCTGGCAAAATTCAGCAAACTTCCTCCCCTTCAGCAAATTCCCTCCAGAGAGCGTGTGAGAAATCTAGGGTTCGTATTTAAGCATGCATGAGTTACACCCTGGCTAGCAAAGACAGACTGTATTGTCCTTTGTATCCGCATCTTTAGTACAAACCTTTTTCTGGGAAGGAGATAGTACAAAAAGTTTCCTCCCAACCCAACAGCCAAAGAAACCCACCATCCGACCTAGACAGAAACCTGTGATTCGGTATCAAACCTTGGAAATACTTCTACACGTCAAAGGATTTGGGTTGGCAAAGGGAAAGGAAGCTTTACGGGAGGCGGTGTTGCACAGACCCTTCAATTTGGCTACTTTTTGTTTGGGAGAGAAAACACTGTCTGAACTTTTGAGTGAATCTCAGTTTAGCGATTTCCAGATGTCCTAGTAGTGACTTGTCCATTTGAATCATCATCTGAAGCCTGAATGATTAAGACATATTTTGGTTGTCTATTTTTGTTGCAAGCCATCACATGGGCTGAGTCACTACCGCTGTGTTCTGTGCCGAGCTCTCCCCCTGGTCAGGAGCTGGCAATAGGTCTTGTGGCATCCTGAATCTTTTCACGCACTCCGTGGTGTTCAATTGAACCTTTAATTTGTGTTACGACCATCAACAGGAAACAATGGAATAGAAGACAATGACTTCTCCCCATATTTTCAGGTTGAAACACCCATCCAGACTAAGCACTACTAGTACAGCTTTTGCTAAATTGGTTTTGACTTGTCCCGCTGGACTGAAAATGGCCAATTAATTTCCCTACAGTAAGTTTCAGAAAGGGCAGCTTGATCTGTGCTGTTTTGGAGGGTGCGTCTGATTCATCAGCCTCAGCTCCCAGCCAGAGAACGTTGAGCTCACGCTTTTGGCACCGACCCAGCATGAGCCTGTTTTTCTGTGCGCTTGTTCTGGTGGCTCTGGGATGGGAACATTCCTCCCGGGCCCGATCTGCCCACGTCCCTTCGCTGCTGGAGAAAAAGACCTTTGCTCAAGCAACGTTATCTCCGTCGGGGATGTGTTTGGATCAACTCTGGGAATAAAACCCAAATCTGTGCTTGATGGGGGTGATGTTTCGTAATCTATGGCCTCCAGGAGAACTTAGAAGTGAAATTTGAATGTGAATGTAATTGTTAATTAAAGGACAGTTTCTCGATTTGGACTTTCAAACATCGTTATTGTTCTCTGGTGGTTGTCATGCAGTCAGTGAAGAATGTCTGTTATGTTTGCCAAACCTGATTTGCAGTGAAAAAAATGTTGACAGAGCCAGATAATTTAGACATCAGAGGCTTCAGGAAAAACAACGCAATTAATTCTCTTTCTATCCCTTTGGTCCTCACAGTCTCTGACTTTAAGTTTCGACTTGAAGTTCAGTCAGTTCTCTGACTTTAAGTGCTGCATCTGCTAGATCTGTAAATTGGAAGTGAAACCCTTACCCTATTGACGTTAATAGGAATTTTAATACAGAGCTCGGTCGGATCAGCTCTTTGACTCTCAGTTCCACCAGTCACATATTGCTACAGAGGTTCAGTTGGAGCTGCTACAGAAGCGCTTATGACTTTGTCTCCTTGTCTTGCTATGTCTGTGCATTTTTAAATCTTCCTTTTATCCTACTCCCCCACAAGTCTCAGGTTCTAGTGTGTGCTTTGGTGTTTTTCCCCATGGACAGACCATTCTGTCCCTTTGTTTCTGGTAGCAGGTTTAAAGAATTGCCATAGAATCCAGTCTGTCGGACTTGAGGGGAAGGCTAATAATTTGTCACCTCAGAGGGGTCAGTTTCCTGTACACCACTTTCCTTTCATAGGTGGCATTTTTGCACATCCTCCCATTCTACTTTTACTCTGCTTTCTCTCAAAAATTAGACAGTAATGACCCTCCTGTTAAGATATTGTCCAGTCATGATTCATCCCTGGGGAACTGCAACGTCGTTGGGAGTTTGGGCCCCGTGATCCATCACATCCCATTGGGAATGGCTGCGATCCCAAAGGGCTCTGAAGTTCATCTTCAGCCTGAGTTCTGGGCTCTGCTGGGCAAAGCTGGACTTGGCAGCTTTAACTTAGACCTGCGCATTCATCAGAGTCACATCCTTTGTGTGTTTCTGTCCACAAGACCCTCTTAATCCACCCAAAATGCTCAGCGCAGTTGAGAACCAGAGTGAAACTCCTTCCTTCGAGAAGGTGTGCTTGAACTAGGCTGGTGTTTAAACTGGTGTTCCTGCTCTCCCTCTCTTCCTCCCCCACCTCAATTACAAGCAGTTGGGTGGTAGTAATTAACAATCTTAGAAACATCTGCTAGTACACTTAAGCCAGTCAGTTTGTTTTTCATGAAAGAATGGTATTTCACAATTTTTCCAAGTTAATATTTTTCCTTTATTGTCTTTCCAATTTCAAATATTGTCCAGACGCATTTTTATGGTGTCTTAAGGTTATAGAAGTGAATACAAGACCATTAATAATGAACAAGAAAAGAGAACATCATAAAGAAAACATATGCAGTGTTTCAATTCATGCAACATTGTGTTAGGGAACATTGTTTTTGAGAGCATATGGTTATTCCCATGAGAAGCAGTAAATATATATATATTTTTTTTTCCCTCCAGTTGTGGATTCCCACAACAAGGGTCGATTTCCCCATGTGTTTGTCTATATAGCGCGTTCTCTTTGTCAGGACTTGTTATCTGACTGGGGAGGTAAGGAAGTATTTTGGCGCAGATGATGTATGGCACCCGGGCCTATTTTGGCTGGGCTAGGCTTTGGAAACACGAGGCTGTGAATTAAGATAGGGATCTTGTCTGGTCTCGTTTAGCACGGGCAGCGGCACTGGAAGGACTGTCGGTCTCAACGGTCCCAACAGATACTCACATTTTATTTATAAGCGGGTTCAGTGTGTGTTTGTGTCCTGCATGGAACCGCGTGTGTGTCAATAATCAAAACTAAGTATAGAAACAACATACCAAACGCTTACCCTTCTCAGACAAAACGGTGGAACTACAGGATGTATTTTTAAATGTTCGCTACGTTTGGATAAGGCACATGAGGATATATGCACAGACACATCATTTGATCGCTCGTAAATATTATTTTAATGCCTCCCTGTTCCCCTTTAAAGTTGCCTCATTTAGACTTCATTTTTCTGCGCTGAATGAAACTTGACATCAGGATGAGATCACCAGATTTCCCCATTTCATCTGAGCTCCAAAATGAGTAACTGATTTCAAAGGATAATTCCCCAGGGCACCGAGGCCAATGAGTTCTGCAGATCAAAGGTCAGCCAAGCTCAAAGAGGATAATTTCTGGCGCACAGGATTTAAACTCTCTCAAGGAGTGTACTGCAAGATGTATCCCCTCCTTCCCCACTAGTTGAACTCTTGTTTTTTGAGGAGACTAATTTGTCAGAGCACGTTTTTTTTCCCTCTGTTACATGAATTATACATTAAAGTGAAAGCTTCCTATGTGAACGCACAACCTGTATATCCAGAACGGTTGTTAGACGTGGCGGGGACCGTTCCTGGAACCAGACGGGGAGCTGGGGGCTCTCTGCCCATCCCGGCAGCCTTGGGCGCGGGGCAGGAGCGGTGGGAAGGATGAGTGCTCTGTAAAACACGTGCTTTTGATAGAAAAGCCCAGCAAAGAGCGCTGGGGCAGGATCTGCTGCTCAGTGCTCTCAGCCTGGTGCTGTTTGCCATGCCAGTATCACGCCGGATGCTGTAACAGGTACGAGCCCACTGCAGAAGTCCTTTGGCCATTATGTACCATTATATATTTAAAGGCATGTATGATAACAAGAGTGGATTTTGCTTTTCAATTGGCTGTCCACTGTTCATACGAAGCCTGACGTTCTTTTGTTTCCTATTCCCTGGAGCAAGATGGTGAGGGATTGCAGAAGCCCCTCGTACAAGCGTTTCTATCAGTTTAATTAGAGCGGTTCGTGTAAGAAACTCATCCCTGGTACCCCCAAGACACTGAAAATGGAGGGGTGCTGTTAGTGTAACTGTCCTTCTGAAGGCCCATGTTACCTGTTCATTTCTTGCTGATTTTAGAATGAAACAAGGCTGGACTAAGGTGGACAACCAAATGTTGTCTTTTGTTTTATGGGGTGGTCTTTTAGTGGCCTTACCTTTGAACTTCCAGCAGTATGGAGTTGTATTTATGGACAGAGTGAGTATAAAGCAAATGGCCCTTCTTCAGCTATACTTCCAAGTTCTGTAGTGTGAGGAATATTTATTTCAATGCAAATTACATGTGCGTGTTGAGAAGCTTCAAATAAGTATCAAAGTCAGGAAATTCCAAAGGGTGGGCTTTCGACCTCCTTCCCCCTTTCTTTACTGCACACCCAGAACCTTTTGTAATATACCACAGTTTGGTAAAACAAAACAGTGATGTGATAGTGTTAAATTTAAACAATTAAATAAGGCTGGAAAATGTGGCGATGTATTGCAGTGTGGCAATGTGAATGTTGTGGCAGAAATCTTAGTTTTTGGAATTTCTGGGAGTATAAAGCTAGGGGAACGGTATTTATTATTATTATTATTATTATATCTAATTGTTCTCTTTTAAATGTGTAAGAAAATGCTGAAAGATGGCTAATATAATACTATAATTTCTAGCCTGTTAGTGCTTTGCTGGATGCCAAACACCATTGGAAAAGGACCATCCTGAACTGGACGGGATCGCGTTGTCTGTTTTATAAATAATCCGACTTTACTGAACCAGCATTTACATGAGCTCTTACTCACAAAGGCGTCCACAAGAAGCGGTTTCTACGTAGCATTAGGGTGAAGGTTTTGGGTCAATGCAAATGCTGCAGCGCAAGAGGCAAAATGCTGATTTAAAGACCTACGTTCTTGCAATACCTTCTGTTTTGGGGGGAGTTTTAGCAGGATTACTGCTGTGCCTAATGAATTATGGGCATAACGTATGTGGACGTATAAAAAAATCATATCTAAAATGTAAGTCAGGTTAAAAAAAATCTATATGTTTTCATAATGAATATAGAATTAATTTTCTTCAGATGCAGGGTTTCATGTGCAAGGCTGAGTGCCTCCACAGCCATTAAGTTCCTGGGCATTTGTCTTTGAATCCACATGAGTTTACATATATTTCTGTTATGTATCTGATATATGTTATGATACGTTGCGATATACATCTGATAGGTGTTAATATTGATTCTCTTTATGGGTGCTATTGAATTATGCATGTTTTAACGTGAAGCTTAGGTGACATATGCTTTTTCATGCATACTTGAAGAAGTGCAGCTTAACCTTTTTGGCAGGCGGTGTTACCTTTGTGCAAGGTTTGTGTGTATTTGAAGGGAGAAACTGAAGCGGAATGAGGACTTTGTTTCAGCTTCATTACTTCATTCACCGCTGGCAAATTCGGGGTGTTTGTGCAGTATGTCACAAACTTTCAATATTTTGCAAAATTATTCAGCTTATTTACAGTACCAGTTGTGCTGATTTATATTCTCATAACACTGTGTTTGAACTTCCCGTGACTCTGGTGATGTTTGGAGGAGATGCTGTGTACCAAAAGCTGTGCACAGATTTTCTGCAGAAATTATCCCAGGTGTGTAGCGAACACAAAAGCAAATCAACTATAATGATCCTCTCCTACAAGTTTGCTGAAATCAATTTCACCCTAAATATAAAGACAGATTTGCAAATATGAGACTGCTTTGACATTTCCTTACAAGTGTTTTTTCTTAAATATCTTTTTCGCAGTGGCTTTGCCTCCAGAGAAGACAGACGGAGTTTGCAGTGGAGATGAAAAGAAAGCAGAAAAAGAAAGTGACACACGCACAGGTTCCAAGAAGCAGCTGAAATTTGAAGTAAGTCCTCTGTGTTTTTAACTTTCACTGCATTGATGTAATTATGGACCCACCAGTGTCCTCGAATGCAGGTGTACAGCGCCAGGTGGCTGTGCTGGGGACAGGAGGAAGCAGGGTTGGCACAAGTCAGGGTCTTACTATTGGTGCTCCTTCGGCGGTGATTAGTGAGATGTATTTCCAGGTTTGGAGAGGATCAAATGATGACCATTCTGAAATGTGTAGTGAGAAGAGGCATTTGGTTTAACCCTTTGTCTATGGTCCTTTCGATAGTAATTTATTATCCCAGCTACTGTGTTATCAAATCTTCAGATTGGCTTTCAGGGACTATTGCACTTGGTTAAATCTGCCTGGTGTAAAAAATATATGTTTGTGAAAGCTTCCTTAACCATCAGCCTTCCGCGCCTGGGCCTCCACAGTGAAATAACCCTGACCTGCTACATGGGGAACCAGCCGATCACACGGCAGGAGGAGAAGGATCCTGGAGGGCAACAAGTCTGACAGGCCGTTTCCTTGTAGACTTACAAGCATCATAAAACTGCCAGACATTGTGTGTAGTTGGCAGGTTTTGTTTATAGAGGGAGTGATTTAATAAATAAGAGTATTGAAACATGCTGTCATCCAGCTAGAGGGTTGTCTGGCTGGCTGAGGAGGAAGATACTTTGGTACCGGCAAGAAACAGCAGGAATTTTCATCTCTGCGCTCCAGCCGACGTGGCAAACTTCTCCCTTTAGTGCTGTCAGCCTGTCACCGTAATGAGCTTTGCCTCCCTCGGCTGGGATGGAACAGACCGCGCCGCGGCTGCAGCGCTCCTTCCCTCCTCTACAGCACATCTGCTCGTCTGCTACAATTCCTTTTCACTCTTTTAGGGCTGATTAAAAGGAGGCAGCTTTCCCACCGGCAGCTCAGGTGCTTGTGTGTGGGGAGGTGACTTTTCCTGCCTTTTTTTCTTTTTGCACAGCCATAATTTTTTTTTCCTGGGCACATTCTATATTCTTCCCTGAGTCGCAGACATTTGCAGACAGGAAAGGCATGATAAATTGCAATTAACAGTGCTGCGATATTTGAACTCTGGAGGACACCTGTCAACATGGTCGGTGCCAGAGTAGCTGGAACTCCACCGGAGCGGCAAAGTCGGTGTTTGTTCCCAAGTAGTTCTTGGCATGCCACAAAGGTTAGCGCTTGGTCCCAGGCTCCGTGACTAATGCAGGGACAGTTGCCATGGCTCTTAACCAAGCAGAGCACATCCTCACATAAAGACGTTATGTTAGGCAATGTATTAATATGTGGCAAGACAACAAGTATTGATATTTTTCCCCTTGTTCTACAAATGCAAGTTTCCCAGCTATGGAGGCCGGGAGCTAAGAGATTGGTAAATGTTTCAAAGGTCTGAAAGAATCAGAAAGGCAGGTGTTGAGATGAGAGATCTAAAGCTGAGGTGGATGTGATTTGGCGTTTAAAGGTGCCGGGAATGTTTGTGTAACGTGAAACTGTGTTTCCACAGTGGAGTGTGGGGCACTTGGCAGCCTTAGTGGGGCTCGTTACGGCCGGAGCAGCTGCCTTTGAACTCGGCAGGGGACGGGGGGACCGAGCTGCTGTAGGGAATTGGTTTCAAGTCAGATCAACCAGGTATTTTGAGCCCTATCATGCTGAAGCTATTTGGAGCTGTTTATTTTACTTGCATACAGCGGCTTTAATTTTAATTGCACTGTAACTGTTCTCCGTTTTGCCTTGTTGTGGCTCTGGATGATTCTGATTGCGCAGGTCTTGAGAGAAAGCAAACGCTTTGCACCCTTTGTTCTTGACTGAAGTCTTGGGTTTGGTTTGGGGATTTTTTTTCCCCCCCCCTTCAACAAACATATTCCTTCAGGTTTTCCACAGACCCCACTCAAAATAAGGGGCAGGTACCACTCCCAGGTTGTTCCTACATGCCAGTCCTTGGGCAGCTCCGTTTCGGGGCTTGGTGATGTGATGTGGTGCTGCTCTGACTTTGATATTTCGAGAGCTTCAGGGAGTAGTTTTCTAGTACCTTTTTGTGTTGTCTACAATGGAGTAGAAAGCATCTTGTCGATTCGCTGCAATCTAGCTCAGGGGAGTGAGGATGATGGTGTGTGGTGTGGTGTGGTGTGTGATGTGATGTGATGTGATGTGATGTGATGTGATGTGATGTGATTGATGTGATGTGATTGATGTGATGTGATGAGCCTCCTTTGACGTGGTGGACAGACACCTCCCCAGGACACATCCTGAGCCGTCCCCCGACGAGGGAGGGAGCAAACAGCCTCCTGCTACAGGGTCTCCTCTGCAAACAGGCCTTTGCTTTGGGTAATCGGCTGCTCTTTGCATGTTTCTTAGGAATTGCAATGTGATGTGTCTGTAGAGGAAGATAACAGGCAAGAATGGACCTTCACTCTGTATGACTTTGATAACAACGGAAGAGTCACCCGCGAGGTAAGCGAAGTGCGGCTGCCCCTTGTGTGCAGCGTTTGCTAACGAGAGAAGGGGTTTATAACAAGAACAGTTTTTCTTCTATGAAACACAGGTGTGCTGCCAACTTCAACAGCAGTTCCCATGGACCCTTCCCTCCTAGAAACCAGTGGTTTACTGTTTTCAGATGTACTGTGCCACTTCTAAAGCTGGTTGTTGTTTAATATCTGGGATTAGGCCTTTAAAAAATAGCACTGGCACTTGAGGAGGAAAAATATCTGAAACAACTAAACACGTTGTCAAAATAAACCCCTGCAAATGTATATTGTTCTGGCTTCTATCCTGCTTTTCAGAGTTAAGCTAACTAAATAGCAAAGCTGCTTTCTGACGTTCTTTCCAGCAGGACTAACTATGCTGTTCTGTTGTTTTCCTCAATATTAGGCTGATCTCTGCCTTCTCCCTCCAGGTATAAATAACATTGGTGGTTGTTGCTGTAGGCCCATAGTGAATGGCTGTCAAAGCATACCTGCGTGTATTTGTTATTATCAGGATATCTTCGAGTTGTATTTCCTGTGCAAGTAAGAAGCCAAATAAGAGGATGTATCGATTAGAATACAGTCCTTTTTCAGAATTATTTCTATCCAAATTGAATGATGTTACTTCTAGAAGAATGTCTGAGATTTACTGCAGTGCGCTGTCATTGATTTTCCATGAGGTGTGTTTGCTGGCTCCCGTGCTGAAAATGGTCAGGTTTTGTCTCTCTTGGCTCTTATGCTGATGTCTGTGAAAAACACCAAGAACTGATGGAAAGGAGCAGGGTAAATATTGAAAGTGTACTGGCCTTAGATGCCAAATGAAGGCGGATTTTTTTCTGAAAAACTAAAGCAAATCTCTTTTAACATCTATGAACAAATTTCCAAATGTGGTGGTTGTTCCGGGTTTTTAACATGGAAATGAACATCTTTACTAGGCTTTTTTTAATTGTCTCTACTCTGATGGTACTTTGAATAGTCAAATGGAGTCTGTGCACCTTATGCAAGACAATAAGCAGATGAAAAGTTACAGCCCAAGTGCAGAGTTTCAAATGGGAAGGCGAGATGTGTAGAGTGGCCAAGGAGGGGGTGGCGTGAGTAGTAATGTATTTGTTAATGTAGAGGGAACAGAGGCCAGAAAATGAAATTACTTGCCTGAAGTCTCGCAAGAACTTAGTGGCAGATTGAACCCAGATCTTTCGAGACCCAAGGCTAAGTTTTCATTACAAGATTATCGTGACTCTCAAAGAATATGGGAACAACACACAAAACCCAAACCCACACGCACGGGTGCCCTTTACATCCAGGCCTGGCATTCCCATTCTTGTCAGTGGGAGTTCCATGTGCTGAACAGAACGAGAATATGCTTTTAAGTATGTATACAATAATTATTTGTGATTATGTGGTACACCAAAGAGCTTAATTTGACTGTACTTAGAGAATACGTTACAGCCAAATTCCACCTCTCCCAGCTACAAGCGCACACTGCAGCTTAACTGAAACCAAATCTGTGCGGGGACTGAAAATTAGACTCCTCTGAGGGCTGGAGTTGCTATATTCAGGCTTGAACCTGTGCCAGAGAAAAATTCGTCTGACCAAGGGACCAAATAGGTTGATAATTTGCAGCTCTTTGCGTGTGACCCAAGACAGAAACAAGCGGCACGCACCATTGCAGAGCTGCGCAGTTACGTTACACGCTTTTGCGAGCTGTCCCGGTGCCATTCGTACAGTCCATCTGCTGTTGGATGCGATGCAATTCAAGAGCTGTTTGTGCAAGAATGACTAATGATAGCAGCTCACAGATAACCGTGGCCACTAAAGAGGAATTTTGGTCTCTTCGTATGACAGAGTGTCTTGTTCTATTAGAACCCTGAGAGACGGGCAGGCGGTGTAGCAGCCCGATGCTGTTGTTTGTTAAGCAGCTCTGCTCCTGATCCAGAAAAGGACTTAACGATGGCAAACGTGAAACATGTCAATAGTTTCAATTAAACCAAATGGGCTTCAAGTTACCGGGATGTGCAGCACATGGCTGAACTGAGTCAGAGGAGGAGCCTGATCTGTACCGGTGCCGTTTCCTGAGCTGATGGAAACGCTTTAAAACGGGTCAGCTTTTCTGAACAAAGGTCCGGCGTTCTGGGGAGAAGAGCCCAGTGTGGACCTCCTCTCCTTTGAAAATTTCCCTTTAATGTCTCCTGGATTTAGAGCTGCATTTAACAGAGATGGAATTCCTGCATTCGGATTTCTCTGTGTAGAGCTGGAGGTGCTTTACAAAAAGCAAAAGTCAGCCTTATCGTTCTTGTTTTCCATGTTGAAAAGTGAGACGCTGGAGGAGGGAGTGACCTGCCCACCCGCATCCATTTCATTGGATTCAAAGTCATGGTGTTTAAAACGTTGGACTTCATGTCCAGAGAGTTTCCAAAGGAATCCACAGTGTTTGTAGGAGACATTTAGGTGGGGTGCAATTTTACAAGTAGACCAAATGTTTTTTTCATTAAAATGTTTGAAAATTCTATATAAGATATGGACTTAGTTACTGGATAAAGTTTCCCTTGGGTTTTACACAATGACAGATCACAACAAGAGCATTCAAATTCCATCTTAGTGAAACTTCTTCTGGATCTGAACAATATCTTTGGAACTTCATATTGCTTTGATTTCCTCCTAGAGTCTGTCTGACTTATTCCACAGCCCTTGCAATTAGAAATTCAGATCTAGTCATGAGGAGATACACCCGTTACGAAAGTGTAATTACTGGGATGGCAAATTATAAAATTAGCTTTCCTCTGTGTTAGTAAACAACTGCTTTTTCTGTCAGAGAAGACAACTGGTTTTCAGTCCTTTTGGGGTAGTGGGAGATAACTTCTCCTGCTCTAATATGTATATTACAAAACTTGGCTAATAATGTTTCCCTTCATTCCATAAGCCATAAGAGGACGGTTCATTATGTACTGCAGGCCTTTGTAGAACTGACGGCTGCGCCGTAATTATCTTCACATGGCTATTTGTAATCGGACTTGAAACTCAGATAATTGAACTAATGTGTTTTGATCTACGAGGTTTTACATCGAGCTCTCTGAATGTAATTATACTTCATAAACACTGGCCTTTTCTTATTTTGCAATCAATTATTTCTTGGAAAATCGCGTTTCTTTGGTGAGTGGCTGCACAGGAATGAGCACACAAGAAAGTTACTTGTCAGGAGTAAAAAGGAATTTCTTCTGGAGCAGTTGCTGAGTAGATTGCAAGTGAAGCTCCTTTCAGGTTCCAAATAAGAGCGATTCAAAACCAGAAGTGATCAAACAAAGCTGATGTTGCAATAAGAACATCCTGCTGTATGTAAAAATCAGACTACAAACAAAGTACAAATGAGACATTTGTACTTTTCTTTTTCTGAGGGAAGGGTAATGAACTGATATTGATGTTTCTCTTCATGCATTTTTAATGCTAAAAATGTTCTTTGTGTTTTACATTAAATACTCAATTTCTCCTCTTGTGGTTTTTTTTTTTTTTTTTCCCTTTCCTTTTTAGTTATTTTTGCCCATATCCTCTGTAATGGCTGAAAAGATGAGAGATTATTTCTGCATTCAGAACTCAACGGCAGGTCGTTCACTCGGGGAGGGATACTGGCTTTTCTGGGGCTACTGTTCATCAGCCTGACCCTTCTTTTGAGCCAACAGTGTGCCCAGGTGGCCAAGAAGGCCAAAGGTGTCCTGTCCTGTATCCAAACGAGCGTGGTCAGCAGGACAAGGGCAGTGATCCTTCCCCTGTGCTCTGCATTGGGGAGGCCACACCTGGAGTGTTGTGTTCAGTTCTGGGCCCTCAGCTCAGGAAAGAGATTGAAGTGCTGGAGCGGGTCCAGAGAAGAGCAACAAGACTGGTGAAGGGACTTGAACACAAGCCCTATGGGGAGAGGCTGAGGGAGCTGGGCTTGTTTAGTCTGGAGAAGAGGAGGCTTAGAGGTGAGCTCAGCACTCTCTAGAACTACCTGAAGGGCAGTTCTGGCCAGGTGGGGATTGGTCTCTTCTCCCAGGCATCAGCAATAGGACAAGGGGCCATGGGCTTCAGCTCTGCCAGGGGAAATTGAGGCTGGAGATGAGAAAGCAATTCTTTGCAGAGAGAGTGGTCAGGCACTGGAATGGCTGCCCAGGGAGGTGCTGGACTCACCGGCCCTGGGGGTTTGTAAACTGAGATTGGACATGGCACTTAGTGCCCTGATCTAGTCAATGGACTGGAGTTGGACCAAGGGTTGGACTGGATGATCTCTGAGGTCTTTTCCAACCCAGTCCATTCTGTGATTCTCTGGAAATGTGCTGGTTTTCACTGTGTTTGTCAATATTGTTTTAACTCATGATGCAGATAGTGAGGCAGTGCCTGTCTGTGGCAGAGGAGCGTCATCCCCACCAGGACATCGGGTGGATTTCTGCCAGAGAGAAATCAGAGAAAATACGATTTTTCTCTTTTGCTTTTGAGGGGAGCCAAATACATCTCTCCCAGACAAGTTGCAAGGAATCAAACTGAACATTTTCTATCAGCGTTATTAAACTCATTGGTATTTTTGTTTGCTTTCATTTTGGTTGTGGTTTGTTTAGAGTTTACTAACTAGTCCTATGATGATAAGCAACACTGATACGGGAAAAATAGGGTCATTCCTGTACCACTAATGTTCCTTAGAAGTAAAACATGAATACGTGGAATAGGGACTTCCTCAGTTCTGTAAGGGATGAAGAATACTTCAGTGTAATTTGTTCTTGTTCTTTTTCGCAGACCCATTAGTTTCTCTGAATGTTCTCAATTCCTGTCGGTCTCCTACTGGAGATGTGTGAAGTATCAATATTCTGCGGACACATGAGCACAGCACACATGTGGCCTTAAATGCTTCTTTCTTGGTATTTGTAATGCAACTATTTCTGGCAATCTATTAAAGCTCTTTGTTTTGATATACTTTGTTGTATTAGCTGCTTGATTAAATAGGGTGTGAGAACATACAGATGAACTGTGTCAAATCCTTCAGCCTTGGAAAAAACAACTGTAATGTTCAATGAGCAAGACACAAATCTGGGTATGGCATGTGCTGGCGGTTTGGATACTACCCAGCAAGCATGTGTTTTCCTCTTTGGGGAAAGACATCATCATTTCAATCTTCTTACTTGGTTAAACCAGCTATCCCGGCAGAAATTCTGCACACTAGAAGCCCTTCAGAAGTCAGTTAGATTGATGCAGCCTACTGCCACTTTAAACAGAATCCATTTGCTATAAAGGAGAGAAATCTTTTTCTTATTTCTCTTTACCCGTTTAATATATTTGTTTTAAAATCCACAATGATCTTTTAATTAGAAACTGTTTGAAAGTACATTACAGTTATTTAAAAAAAAAAAAAAAAAGGAAACACTGAAAAATCTGTTCTTGTTTATTTTTCATGTAAAAAGGGAGGAAGCTTGAGAAATGTGGGTGAAACTTTCTTGTGCGGTCAGTTGCAAAATTATGTGACCAGTACAAATCGTAATCCATTGTGCAGCAAAGTTAGATGGTGCGGTAGGTGGGACATGCTGGTTGGTGTACAAGAACAGAGGGAAATCTAACTAGCTTTTGTTCTTCATCATTGGTGCTAGTTTCTGGAGGACAGTGAAGTGCACAAGCTGGTGTGTAGGAAGTGAAGCTGTGTCCGTGGTTTTAGGCGGTTCTTTAAGGAATTTAAATGCAGATGGTGTTTGGTGGGACAGCTTTCCAGGGGAATATAAATTGCCTCAGTCTCCTGGCAGGCTACTGGAAGATAAAAATTCTTCTGGGGGTAAATATAGACATAACTATAAAATAAAAATGTTGTAACATATATTTTAATGGTCTAGTGCTACTAATTTGACAAGAAGCCATTACCGTATTAGCTGCCAAAAAAGGGCTGTGAGAAGGTGGCGTTAGTCACTGTTCAGAACTTGTTAAGGCCGTTCCTACCAGCTCAGCGTCTCAGGAGTTTGTGTGTGAGCATTGTGAAGCAATAACTGGAAAGCAGCGGGAGGTTCAGGCGGCCCGGGAGCTGGTGTCTCCTTGGCCAGGACCCTGGTGGATGGCAGAGTGCGAATGACCCGAGCAGGCTTGTTCCACCAAATCAGAACTGTCAGCTTGCTGCAATTTCCAACCCCACATTAGGACCACAAGTAAATGAATCCTATAATAAAAGTGTTGTTGCGGGTATTTAAAAGATCAGCATAAGCATGAAGCGGTTACTGATGGATATCCCCAACCTCGGGCTTGGGATGGATCCAGTCTGACGACCACGACCCTTTGGTGCCAGAATGCAAAGCAGCTTGCGCTGCCGGGGAGGCAGCCGGCTGTGAAACGCAATAAATGCACACGCAGCAGAGCCTGAGGCCACCGGTGTCATAGAATAATAGAATCATTTTGGTTGGAAGAGACCCTCAGGATCATTGAGTCCAACCATAACTTAACCCAACTCTAGCACTAAACCATGTCTCTAAGAACCTCATCTAAACACCTTTTAAACCCCTCCGGGGATGGTGTCTCCACCACTGCCCTGGACAGCCTGTTCCATCACCTTTTCCATGAAGATTTTTTTCCTAATATCCATTCTAAACCTCCCCTGGTGCAACTTGAGGCCATCTTGGTACCCCCAGGGCCATTTGGAGCCCTGAGGTGCTTCTGCTGCCGCCATTTTGGGTCCTGAGGTGATCTTAGAATCATTTTGGTTGAAAGAGACCCTCAGGTTCATTGAGTTCAACCATAACCCAACTCCAGCACTAACCCATGTCCCTGGGAACCTCTTAAAGGCCTTTTAAACCCCTCCAGGGATGGTGACTCCACCACTGCCCTGGGCAGCCTGTTCCAATGCCCGACAGCCCTTTCTGTGAAGAATTTCCATATCCTGGTACCTCTGTGCAGCCTGGACCTTAATTGGGGTTAGTTGAGGCCTGTTTGGCTGGGAGATGTAAACTGTGCTGATGTGACACGTGTGTGCACATATTTCTGGCTCGCCAGGCATGGGTCACACCGATGTCACATCTGGCCATCCCTGCCACTGTCTGGGAGAAGTCAATGAACTACTGAGTCAGCGGCTGGTTGGGAGGGACCCTCATGGATCATGGGCCAGTCAGGAGTTGGGTCTTGTCACTGGGAGAAACTCACACAAAAGAACACAGTATCACAGTATGTTTGGGATTGGAAGGGACCTCAGAAGATCATCTGGTCCAATTCCCCTGCCAGAGCAGGAACACCCAGATGAGGTCACACAGGAACATGTCCAGGTGGTATTTGAATGTCTCCAGGGAAGGAGACTCCACAACCTCCCTGGGCAGCCTGGGCCAGTGCTCCGTCATCCTCACTGAGAAGAAGTTTCTTCTCAAATGTAAGTGGAACCTCTTGTGTTCCAGCTTGATCCCATTACCCCTTGTCCTATCATTGTTTGCCACCGAGAAGAGCCTGGCTCCATCCTCATGGCACTCACGTTTTATATACTTGTCTTTGCCCGTTGAAGTTAAAATAGACTGGATGATCAGAGACCCTCAAGACCATCAGGACCAACCATAACCCACCCCTGGCACTGCCCCATGTCCTGAGAACCTCATGTCTGTCTGTCCAGCCCTCCAGGGCTGGTGACTCCAGCACTGCCCTGGGCAGCCTGTTCCAATGCCCCACAGCCCTTTGGGGAAGAAGTTGTTCCTAAATCCAACGTCAACTTCCCCTGGTGAAACTTGAGGCCGTTTGGCTTATCAAGTTGTAGGACAATAGTACAAGGGTCCTCAAACATAATTTATGGAGGGCGTATAAAGCAACAGATACGTTTTGTTTGTCAGTCGATGTTCTTGCTTGGCTGGATTTTTCTCATAGATGAAATAAGAATTCCACTCTTGCAGCTGGCTGTCAGATGCGGCTGTGTCTATTTAGAGGTCTGGCTGAGTTTCAAGTTAGAGTGGAAGTGTGAGAAGTGAGATGTGTTGAAGAGCTGTGAGGTGTCCACCAGACCATCACTGGGCAGGCGCTGCCTCGTTGAAGCTTTGGTCAGTGGTTGTTGTCAGAAGGATGGAAAGCAGCTGCAACGTGGTGGTAACAGCCACACATAGAGACTCATGTGGCAAAGGTAGAAAAAATATTTCAGTGGGGAAGTAAAGTGGAGAGACTGCAAATTCTGCTCTCTTTTTGTGAATCTGTTGTCTTGAACTCGGCAGTCTGGAGAAATTCCACTGAGTGCAGAGAAGTTAAAGAGGGTACATATTAAGACAAAGTCTGGGCACTCTAGGATTTAGTTATTCCTTGTGCCTGTTGAGCTGGGAAATCATCTACTGTAAAATCGTTTGTCCTGGCCACGAGGTCAGTATTTCCCTAAATTCTGTGTGAGTAGAAATTTAAATTTAAAGCTGGTTAGATAATGAGGATTGTGTGGTATATTGACTACTAAAGTGCGGGGACCCATTAGGACATACAAGACTTCGAGCTGCTCTTGTTACGGGCAGGACCCCTGGGCAATTGTAGAGGTTTGGAATATTTTTAGACCTGACTCTTAATCCTCAGAACCAGTACTTAACAAAGGATGGTCTAGGTATTTTCTTTGTGCTCAGAAGCCTCTGGGAAGAGCTTAGGAACTAGGATAGCTCGAGGGATAGGAAGAGCAGCACGGAGAAATTCTCAGACGCCCGTCAAATGGGATCTGCGTAGCCTGCAATGCTCAGCATGCCTTGGCCATGGGTTGGTGCCCAGGAGAATTTCGGTGGAATCCCTGTTCTCTGAACCTGATTACATCAACCTGAGAGACCTTTGAGCATCACCAGCTACTAAACACTGTTTCCCCTGTTTGAAACAATTGGCTTGTCAAAACTGGCTCATGTTCTTTCGGATACAGTGAGACGTGAGCGTTTGTTCACGTCCCATTGCCTTCAAAGAGATGTGTGAAGTAGGCTCTGTAACAGGCCTGACTGGATACTCTCAGCGGTTCAAAAATGTAAGTTTAGAACCGGTTTGGATTTTGCAAAATAAGCGAGACCCCAGTACGCATATGGTAGAGTCATATTCAGGCGTCGTTCATTTCCAAACCTCTGAGGTTTACAGTTCTGCCACTTCTCTTATGGGTTTTCCTCTATATAATCAACCATTTAACTACCCCAAGAAAAAACCCGAGAAACAGTAAGACTGTGATGTCCAAGATTTTCTTCAATTGCTGTATTTGCTTTGCTCATGTCAACTCAATTTTTAGTATGGATGGTTATCCCTGCGTTCTGTTGAACCCAAAGAAAAGACAGAACACAATTGTGCTGATTGACGCTTTGGGAAACCTGATTGCCTTGTGCTTTTATGATTGTTTTGATCTGGTTTGCCCCATTTCATAAATCTTACACCACTTGGTGAGGAAGGATATGGATCTGCTTGAGTCATTCCCTTCTGTGTCTGTGAGTTATATTGCAGTCTACATTAGAAAAAAAAAAGGGGTTAACAGAAGAGAGAAACGGATCCTTTCTTGTAAGGTTATTTGCAAGTTCAGCTCTTGTGACCTCTGAGGATATTCCAGTGTTTAATAGTCTAAAATATTACAAGTATCAAAGCTGTGGGTTTCATACCTTTTTCACAAGTGTGTCTTTTTGTGTTTCAATCCGACTCTAGGATATTACCAGCTTGCTTCACACCATCTATGAGGTAGTTGATGCCTCAGTAAACCATTCTCCTAGTTCCAGCAAAACGCTGCGGGTGAAGCTTACTGTGGCACCAGACGGCAGCCAGAAGAAGAGGAGTATCTTGTTAAATCACACGGGTAAGGATGTGCCATCAGCCATTTGAAAAAATACAAAAGAAAATCAATAATCCCTTAAAAATCCAGCTTTGGCAAATAAATATATAGTTAAAGACAAATAATTATATGGGTATTTTAAAGTCCATGAACCTGTTGTAGTATTTCAGGTGCAGAATTTCCTGCTTGCTTTTCAGCGTCTCTTAAGCAAATTAGGGTTCCCTCTCCTGATTGATTGTTTCCTTTTGGCAGCAGCAATTACCCATGTGTTGTGTAACTGTCTTTATGTACTGCAAGGCAGATTTAAGGTCTTTTTGTCTCGTACCACATTAACTCTGCTGACGTTAGAGCACTCAGTTTGTGTGGAAACAGGTGTAGTGGTATAAAATGTTTTCTGCAAGGGCATAGCTATCACTGCTGCTGGATAAGAATAAATAAGCATAAGAAATGTTTATGAATCTGTGCATTAAAAAGGCACATTTTCCTGTATTGGCAGAGTCCGCCAGTACAAAATGGCTTACACTCTGACTTATTCACCTTATACTCACTCTAATAATAGTTGTATCAGCATAATTACACCATTTCACCTGCCCCAGGGCTCGCAGCACAACCCCGACCCATGTCCTGCCGTCAAGCTAACATCTGCCTAAAATCTGCCATGTGGATAAAGGCATTTTGGAGAAGGCTACACAAAATGATATGTTACCCACAAGCAAAGCTGTATTCGGCGTGTAGCGTGTTAGTCGTGCTGATCAGCAAGGGGCAGTAATGGGGAGTTAATGTCCTGTCTGTTGTTGGCAGATGTGCAGAGCGCCAGGCACAGAGCGGAGAGCAAAGCGAACGAAGAAGGGAGGAGCGCTGAGAAGAAGCAGCGGGCTGCTCTCAGGTGAGGGAAAGCCTGGGTGCCTCGCAGGAAACCTCAACCACGCATTTCTAGTTCGCTTGCTTTATTTTAAAATATTATGTTGAAATAGAGGTACGACTGGATTTTTCACTGCGGAACCACCAGCAGATTCCTTTGTATGTTAAAACAAAAACCAAAGAAGCAAATCCATCGTGCCCGTTACTCACATTTCCATCTTCTGTTGGCTCTTTGACATCCAGCGTCTTTTTAGTTGCCATGTGCAAATCTTGAGCCTGCCAGTGGAATTCATAGCAAAACCTTTTGGCTCAAAGTGTCCTAAAATGTTTTCATCTTGCTAGAGACCAGGTCTTGCCTTTCTCTGTCCTCCTTCCGGCCCATCTTCTTCACTGCTCAACGCATTAGCTCCAAGTTTTATTAACTTGATCTCGTTTACCAGGGTGTAGCCAGACCTGCTTCTCCTTAACCACCTTTCCTCCTAAAGGACACAGCTCTCAGCTGGCGCTGGGTGTGCAGCATTATAATTAATGAAATTTTGCAGGAAAGTTGGGATAATTTAATTTATGATTTTTGTAATAAGTTTCAGAATACATTTCACCACTGGAAGAAATACCTGTCTGTTGTCTTTCAATGGAATCCAACCCACACGACCCAGAGTGCGCCCATTGCTGAGAAAGCACAAGCGCAGTGGTTTCGCACTCATCTACAGATTAGATAAAAAAGGGGTTTAGTTCTTCCCAAACAGAATGTACAATATTCTTTTGGATGCCAGTTCATAATAGGCTTTTTTCTTCTGAAAACGTGTGTATCATGTGTATCTGCCCTGTTATCATGGGCTCTACCCACCTGATAGATATTACCTGTGCTGAACTTCAAAGTGTGTGATAATCATTTGCAATGCATTTTTCAAGTATTAGATTTTTTTTACAGCTAGGAAAAATGTTAATCTTTCAGCCACATACTTGAATTTGGTATTTTAATGGATACAAAAACAACTCAAAAGCAGATGATTTTGATTCATTTTAATGTAGATTAGTTGCTCCAAACCGCTCATCTTTGTGGGAAGGTTTGATCTGGTTTAGGATTTTATGTTTCACACTAAGGCAGAGGGAAGCATTTGCTGAAATGCTCCAGTAATGATATCGAATCATTAGTTGCATTTGTTTCTTCAGCTGCAAATTAAAAAATAATAATAATAATAATCAATTTTTGGCTTTCCTTGGATTTAGTGATATTTGTCCAAATAGATAATAAATTTATCAGGAGAAGGAGCATTCAGTCTTTTTAAAAGTGACAACAAAACTGTGCCTCCCTTTTCCAGATAGAGTGAGTTATCCCAGTGAGTTTATCCCAGCGCAATCAAATTTCAGATTAAAAGAAGAGCAAAATGACTTCTGATCTTCTGTTAGCAACTCTGTACAGAATCTTCTGTGAACTGAAGGATACTGCGTGGGTTTGCCTGCTGCCTGAGATGTGACGTTCTGATTCCCTCTGTCCGTTGGCAAAGATTTGCCCTGTGTGAATTTAATGGACTGGTTTTGTTTGATGATCTATTGCAAAATCCCCTTTCAACTTGAAGTCCCCCTCCCATTGACCTGAAAGTCCTGGTTTGGCAGATGTTTTATGAACAACAGCCGTTTTCACTGAAATCCACAGGCATCAGATGTTGGGGTGGAATCTTGACTCTGCTGCATTTGTCCTTCTCATCCTTTTTGTTCGAGGCTTCCCAGACAGGACAAACCTGGGTCCTAGCTGAGCAGATCACCCCCGGGCAGCTGTCAGCACCCCACAGCTTTTGTTGCATCTGATTGAACGTGGACAGGACAAATAATGTCCTGTTGACACCGAGTGTGTTGCGGGGATGTTTGTGCGCTCTGGCCAAATGGCCAACCTTCAGGAAAGCGCCCTGAGGCTCATCAGCATCTCCTGGTATTCATGCAGAGGTTTCCCCTGTGAAAGCTGCAGTGAGGACTTGTGAGAAGTGCACGCATTTCACAAATCCAGTCGCTTAGGAATTCTAGGCAAGATGTGATTAATATTCAAGATAAAATGGATAGAAGTGTTTTTATCCTGAAGGTGAGAGATAGATGGATTAGATTTTTCATCTGCTGGAAGCTCCAAGCAGGAGTTTTCCCCTGTAGGGCTAATAGGACTTTCAAGACCAAGCAAGCAGATTCCCAGCCAGCTTGTCTGGGAAACGGGTACAAAACGGGTGGTGGTATCTTCATGCCATTCCAGTTTATATTTCATCTAGCGCAGCAGGGAAAATATGATGCACACCAGCCTCTAAAACATCTTCCTGTTACCCACTGATACACGTTCTCTCTCTCTTTCATGCTAAAGTGGTTTCTCCCTGACTGGTTTGAACACTTAGCAGTGAACACAGCTTTTGGGAGATGTCCTGGCCTTTCTGCACCCTGCACTTTGTTCCCATCACCTGCGTGTCTGTCACCTCAGGGTGACACTGCAGCCTGGGGATTTTAGTAAGGGCTTTGATACACTCCACAAACACTCGAGAAGATGCTTTTTTTACTTACAAACAGCCCAAAAGCCGGTAACCCCACTGTGTATTTTTGCAGTTGGTGCATGGCTGACACATGCCTGTGTCCTCCCGTGTGTGTGCAGGACGGGGTTGTGGCGCCGCTGCCACACACTTCACCTCTCACAAGTACTTAAAGCTCTCTTTGGCAGTGGAGCACGTCTCTCATCACTACATAATTGCTTCACTCTGTATATTTGCATGAATATTGTTGAACGTCACCTTGCATGTAAGAAAGCGATTAGAATGCAGGGCTGTGGCGGTACTGGCGTAGTTTTTCTTCACTGGCTTGATGAGAGATGGAATTTATTATAGCAGTGAAAGCACAGGTTCTCTGTTAGCTGAATTTTCCACAGATAGTGCTGCGTGGAGTGTTGCTTCATTGAGCCGGATCAAGCCCAGGGATGTTTTCTCTGGGTTAACCGTGCGTTGTGCTCAGCACATGTGAGCAGATCCCAGCGGCTGCCGTGGGCAGTTGGTGCCTGGCAAGTTCAGTCAGTCCATTCCAGCCCCTGAGATCTTTTATGTTGACCTGCTAAAGTGTAACAACCCGTAAAGGTGTGTCTGAGGCAAGAAAGGTACCAAGCTGGCTATGTATCCAAAAAAATAAAGACTATCTGGCCATTCCCTCGTTTTTGGCAGTACCCCATGTCACTTCTGGAGTTCAAAGGTGACTCGGAGTCTTTAAAGCTTTCCTGCTTTCCAGGCAGACTCTGCTCCATTCAGGAGACTCTCCCTCTATCAAAGTAGAACAAAAATGATCTTCCAGATAGGTCAAGGCTTGCAGCTTTTATCAAAGGAACTGCAGGCGTGTGTCTGACAGAGACACAGGGGACCCTGGTCTGTAATGCCCCGAACTACCGCGCTAGAGCAGGAAAGCAGTTTGTGCCAGAGCTCCATGGGATCAGCCGCCCCTGGAGATGCGTTAATAGACTAAAACCGGAGTACGGGGCACTGTGCAGTGCAGAGCCCAGATTTAGCAGCTGGTGTGGGATACAACAACACATTCTGGTCTGAAGTTGACATCAGTGCAATCGCATAAAGAGCAAAGCCTGTCTTGCGGTCTTGGAGGCTGAGCTACATGAATGACAGGCTGTGACTTAATCGGGAGTTCTCTGCTTATCCTCTTTGTTATATTGAAAATATTGTTCATATCTGCAGACATCCATTTACATTGCTCAATTAAATTGTTCAGCATTATGGGCTACAATACTGTAAACCACTGCCTGATTTTTTTTCTGCCTCATAAATGAATGGTATTTCAGATATTCATTCTCAGGAAATAGTTCTGCTATAAATAAAATTGCAAAGCTGAGCAGGAAAAGGAGTCGGGATGCTGAAGCCAGCGGCTGATCTGACCGTATTAATTGTATTTTGGAAAGCAGCGGTTGTCTCTGGGTGTCCTGCCAACCCCTTCTCTCCTTGGGCTCTCTCCAGTTACTGCCCCTGTGCTCTGGAGCAGATACCTGAGTGTTTGTCTGACACTTACCCAGCGCGTCCTCACAGCAGCAGGAACAATCATGAATCAAACAGCAGGTTTTCTTTGACATCCCCAAATTAAAGAATCATCTGAATGGTTTGGCCCTAAGACAGAATGTGATAAACCCGAGGAGCGTTTTTATTTGTTTTTGCATGTGCGATGCAATTGGAAAGCCTCCTTTGCTTTGTAGCACGGGGCGGGATTTATGAGGGGAAAGAACAGGCAGTTCTGGGCTATCAACTGAGCAAATCCGGTCATCCAGGATTTCAAGCGTTTGTTGTTTCTTTGTGAGCACCTCCTGTCACTTCAAAGGGGCCGTTAGTTGTTGGTTTGCAGATGCTGATAACAACTTTAAAGAAGTTCTGCTGAACTGTAATTTTGCTTCCTGCTGACAGATACCACCAGAGTGAGAACAACCCAGAGCAAAGTGGGTGCTACCGCCATTGCGTCGATGAGAACATTGAAAGGAGAAACCACTATTTGGATCTTGCAGGAATAGAAAACTACACATCGAAGTTTGGGCCAGGTAATTTTTGGTCATTTATGTTGCAACCTTTTCTTCTTTGTTCGGTTGCACGTTCCACCTCGGGGACAGGGAATCGCAGACTGCGTGGTTTGTCTGTAGTGACTTGACATGACTGTGGGTGCTGCGAGGTAATTACTGCTCCAGGTGGTATCACAACGCAGTGGCTCACGTGCTGCAGGCCTGGTTTGAAGTACCTGTTTGTGTAGGTAAGCTTGGAGGTGAGCCTAGGAAAACAATCTTTACAGCTAAATTATGAAGTTTAGTCTATGGGTGGGGCGAGGACTGTTTTTTGGATGTTGGAGCTCGTTTCCGAGATAATACCCGCACATATTTTGTACTCACGACTGACCCAAAAGTCAGAGAATGTGGTTTTATACCTGGAATTTTGGCTTCTGTCCTCAAATGAAATGAATTAGGATTTCCTCTTTCCCGGTCCTCTGCCAAGATTTTACTGTTCCACTCGCAGTTATTTTGGTGAATTTCAGATAGATGACCAAGAGAAAGTGACGTAAAGACTTTCATACGCACGCACACTTTCACTGTCTTATATAGATACGTATACATATTTGTGTGTATATTATTTACTAGTCAGGATTATTAAATGTAATTAAACTAGACAGCTATAATTGCGTTCACTTCCTTAGGAAAAATTCGCTCTGCTGATAATGCTATCCCTGCCAACTGAATGCAACTAATTAAAACTTTGAAATACTAGATGACTAACTCAGCTTGTTATTTCCCAGGATCTCCTCCAGCAGCTCAAAAACATGACCCACCAAGCCGCGTTGTGAATCAGACCAGATCCCGTTCTCATGAACCCGAAACCTTCCACGCTCACCATAGGAAATCTCAAGTGGTGGATCCGAGCCACGTCCATCTAGCTGAGAGTTCGTACGCCAAGATTGCCGAAATCCAACAGCGGCTCCGGAACCAGGACTCCAACAAGCACTTTGTGAGGTCTCCCAAGGCCCAGGGCAAGAACGTTGCCGCTGTGCATCCTGGAAGGGCGGTCAGAAATAAACCTTTTCCGGGGGCGCCCGTGGCCATGGCTTCCCCGAGCGCACGGGTGGGCCAGAATCTTCCTTACCTCCCCTTGCAGTCCCAACAGCTTCACAAGAAGCATAAGCAGAGGGCGAAGGAGAATCACCAAATGTGCAAAAACTTCCAGTCTCCGGGGACAGTTGTGGAGAAGGAACATGTGAGAGACCTGCCCACGGTCATTTTATATGAAGGCCAAGTTGGACAAATGATACAGAGACACGAACACCACCACCACCACGAGCACCACCACCACTACCATCACTTCTACCAGACATAGAAGAGATCCCACCGACATCCTCCAGGAATCATCCCACATGAAGGAAACGCGTTCTTGTGATACCAGGACTAAGGCATTACTATGATTAATATTATTGTTACTCCATTAATATTCAGCTAGCATATATTTTAGAGGTCACATGGAACTCTTGAAACTTACCCTATTTATATGTTGTGGAACTACATAGCTTACTTAAACACCTTGTGGATTCTTTTTTTTTTTAAGTGGCTTGTGAAACAGCAAACAGCCATAGCTCTTTGAGCTGTGATTTAATACAGGTCGTCAACGCACTTCTTCACAAGTACTACTCGGCGGTAGTAGGAAAGATGCTTCAAACACTCTTGCAGACGTCTAGCGAACCTGTCTGCTGTGTGTTGGCTGATCGCGCACAAGCCTTTTATCTGGGGAGCAATGTTCGAAGGGTTGGACTCCAGAGATACTCAGAATAACAGAAAAATACAAACAGCTGCTACCTCTAGTATTATTCAGATTTTATTTTCTTTTTATTGATTGTAATGTGCGATGGGGGGGCGGGGATTTAATATACTGCATTCGTGTAGCCTGTTTGTGTTCACATCCTTTCAAATTACCTTAATAATTACAAGGAAACATTAGCTATACCTGTCAACAGAGCTACATTTGTATGACTTACACTTTATTTTCTTCTTCACTGACACAAGTACAGTCTGTTATATACTGGGTAATATTTAAATATACTTCTTCTATTTTTTTTTCCCTTGCTTACTCTCCGTTCTGTTTGGGGTAACCATTTGAAAAGAGGAGGATGTGAAATGGGGTTTTCAAAAGCATCACTAGACTTTAGTGCTTGGGCCACATCGTCAGTGGGGGTTTGGGAAGGAGAGGGGTCGCTTGGGTGTTTTGTTTTGTTTAAATCCACAGTTCTTTGTTTTGAGAAAGAATTGAGGAAAATATACTTTCTCACTTTAAATGTTGGCAAATATATATAAAATATAAATATAAATATATATATATATAAATATGCACACTCAGGTACATTTTGTTGTGTTTTAGAAATCTGTGGTTTGAATATTAACATAATTTTTTGTTTTTCTCCGCAAGAGTGACTTTTTAGAAACATGTGCCATGGCATTTTCTTAGGTGCCTCCAATTTAAATTTTCCCAGCACCTACCAATTTGTGCTTCTCCCATTTTGGAGACAATTCAACATGTAAAAAAACCATCATTCGCAATCATTCTGGCCTCTTCTACTTTTTGTGTGTCGAAAGGCTTCCATTCCATGAAGGAGAATGAGACCATACTCACAAGACCTTACTGGCTGCTGAGAAATTTGAAGGTCAAAAGCAAATCGGAAAAGTGAACGAAAGGGTCGGTACGTTCACGTTTTACTTTCTGTGGGGCCCAGATTTATAATATACGTTCAGTTGGGTTTTGTACAGATCACCATTTTGCAGGTAGAAAGAGACTGAGAAACACCTACGTTGCTGTTGGAACTTTACAGTAGAAAACTCCTCGCATAAAAACATCATTGTTCTATAAACATATTTGCTTTGGGTTTTAATTATTTTAAATGTTGTGGTATTTTGTCTATAATACATATTGTGAAATGTATCTATCCCACATTGTTATAAACCCTTTACGATTCGGGTGGGTTTTTCCTGACTAGAGTTTTGACCGGTCCCAAGTGGGGTGTTGCTTTATTGCTGACCAGTTTTTGAGGGATCTTGTCCTTTCTAAGAACGTGGAGACGTCACCTTTTAAAGAAAAGCGGAAAGCTTTGCCTTCTTGTGGAATTGGAATAGAATCGCTGCTTCATGGCAACCAGGTCCATCTCTTGTCTCCCTGGATCAGCAGTTGTTTAGACTTATTGTCCTCTTTCAAAAATCTGGTTTATTTTATTGCTTTTTTTCTAGCTGTCAACAGCGTGTTCTGTTAAATCTGACAAGATGTTTTTAAAATGTGTTTGATCTGTGTGACGACTATACTGTTCTGTTTATTTTTTAAATTCCTAAAGTCCAAAAATATTTATATGCGGAATTTTCTGTATTGAAAATATGAAAAGGCCACGAATCTGGTTAGTTACCACTGAGTTGTTCTAGTCTAAGCCTTTTTTGCTGCTTGTGTATCATTCTTTTTCAATGTATATATAATTATGGACTGCAAAAAAAATAAGGCATTTATATGTCTAGTAGAAGGAATAAGCTTATTTATATTATAGTGTTAACAAAGTCTGATGTATTCAAGTGACTTACGTTATAGCGCATGCAAACACACGCGTGTACATTCCGTCTGAGCAGGGATGCCATGCTATTGGGTTGGAAGATTTAATGGCAGCTGTTCTCTTTCCAGTAGAGCACGTGCCACAGAGACGGGCAGGTGAGAATCGCTCCGTAGCCGATTCCTTTAATGCAGATTGTTGCTGAAAAGCAGAGGCCGTGCTGGAAATCTCGTGTGATTTCAGAACTAAGACAGGGCAGCAAAGGGGCTCTCTCAGCCCAAGACGTTTTGCCGGAAAAGATAACAGCACCAGTAACAAAATCACAATGGGCCAGTGGGTGCGACCTCGCACCCGTTTCTTTTGGTTTATTGTGTCTGGAGATCCAAAAGACAAATTCTACCTTGCTCGGATTCTGTGAAATGCAAATACCTTGTAATAACGTGGCATCCCCGTACTACAACCTTACACCAGCCATGTATGGCCATGCAGCATCTAAATACTGTGTTGCAGTTGTGTTACGTGTATTAAGTGTGAATAACATGTAGCACAGTTTCTTTTCACAGAACCCTAAATTTCCGTATCTTTTAAAAATGTTTGCTTTTCAGTATTTTGTATAGTAAATATAGATGGTTTTGACTAAATGCTTTATTTATTTAACAGCAAAAACTGTGCCAAGAGAACCCCCTGTTAATTAAAGTTTTATTAGTTCAGAAAGTATATTTCCTTCTTCTTGTTGTGGATTTCAGGGGCTTATTGCAATTGCTGCCAGTGCTCGCAGACCCCGCTAATGAAAGAGCTTAATTAACTCTTAATTAACGTTTTTGGGAACAGGATTAGGCCATTAAGGTATGGACTGAATACGCTCTGGTTTTATAGTTAAACTATCACGTTTCAAAGTTAAACTTCTTGTCCCCTATTAGACCTGTGTTGAGCAGCCGATTTTTTCAGCTTGTCGTTAATTCTGAGAACCTTTAAAAAATATATTTAGATGTTATTTTAAGTTGCTCAAAATTGTGGCTGAATCAAAAATTTAAATAGATTAGTCCCTGGTTAAACAAAACATTTCATTTCCAAGAAAAAAAAAAAAACAGAGTTGAGTATATTGTTACTATTTAGACGTAAAATGGAGTGACATGAAGTCATTTCAAATGCGAACTCCAGCTCTTTCACTTAGTTTTTCTGGTTTTACACAAAGCGATTCAGCAAAACTAAGAGGATCCCCAAATGTGTGTTCTTTGCTGAAAGAATTTCAACTGAAAAGATTTTGCTACCTGCTGCAATTTTTGGGAAGGCGGGTTTTTGGAAAGGATTGCTCAGCTCCTCCCGGCTCCAAGAGCAGCCGGTGTCACAGCCGAGGACAGCAAAGCAAAACCTCTCTCCCGGTGACATCTCCGGCAAGATCCCCGGTTCCCACTGCTGCTGCTTCAGGGTGCCGATAGTTTCATTCCGGGAATGTGAGTTTGAAGTCTATGTGATGTGCAGACAGCGATTTCAGTGTTTATTTTTTATACATCTAACTGCTGATGGGTTTGTAGTAGTTAATATGAAACGGTAAGAGATCAAGCCGGAAATTAATTGAGATTAGCAGCAAATATTGTGCTTTAAACTGTCATTGGAGGAGCTGAAGGCACTTCCTAATGCCTGTGAAACCTCCACACGTCATTTAGTTGCTGTTAGAAATGAAGGCCCTGGGATGATGAATACAGGTTCTCCTGGCCTATCAGCAGATTTAAAAGCCGCATATATGACCTCTCTAACTCCTTCCTCTGGTCATGGGCACTTAACGGCAAAATATAGCTGGGGAAGTACCTTAAAAGAGGGTTGTGTGTAAATATTAACATATATGTATGTCTATATATATACGTCCTCTGGCAGAATAAGCCCACGACGGGTTGTGACAGAGGTGATCAGTACTGCGAATGCTCAACAGCCTTCAAATGGCCACATAAACACACAGACATGACGGATGCTTGCTGTTCTCCACATGTCACTGTGTACCTCAATTATTGAATGACAGATTTCATTTGTATTCCAATTAACAGGAAAGTTAGGCCCCTTGGGGGCTACATTACACTTGAGAAAAATTGAGCGTGCTAGAAAATTTGCAAAAACATTCGCCGTAATTTTTGCCTGGAGTACAGGCAAGAATGTTCATGTTTGGAAATGTGTCAGCTAATCAAGTCTCACCTTTAATTACCTTGCTGCAGTTCATCAAGATCTGAAAATACACTTTCAAACATGACTTATTCATGGTTTTGCTGGGAACCAAGTGATATTCAGCGTCCTTTAGCTGTGAGAGCTTTTTTTTAAATGTACCAAGCAGAAACATGTTTGAAAATCCACGAAATAAAAATGGAACATAATGTGTTTTCTAAATAGCTTCTGGAAGAAGATTTCTTCTCTAATGCACTTAGCAGCAAAACCAGCCTTAATTTATCACATAATGATTTGTTTTCTTTGCATATTCGATAGCTGTTCGTTTGATTTGACTTGGAAGGAGCTGGTTTGGGATGGTTTTGGCTTGTGTGCATTTAAAATGTGCTCGAAATGGGCTAAACGGAACAGAGATAGAAAAGCAAATAACTTGGTATTGAAATTATCCAGAAGACATTGAAACGCATGTTATTTGAAGTTGGGATTATAGTTATTAAATAATGAGGTTTTCAATGACGCTTTAATTTACTTTTATATTTCTGTATAATTCTAGAGAACTCAATCCTACTGAGCTGAAAAGATGGAAATCATATGGATGAGGTCTTTATTATTATTCAAAATCGCAGGACTTAAGGACTATTCAGATAGATGACTGTGAGGGTTAGAGCCATGAAGACAGACTGGCAAGGGAAGGATGGGAGGATGTGAGCAGTGTAGGGACAGCACAGAAGTGTCCAACCGAGGGGCGGCGGAGACAGACGAGGCAGGAAAATACCGTATGGAGAAGCTATATTCCTATGACTTTTTTTGAATCTCTTATGGTACATTTATTGCTCATAGAACAGCAAGAGTAGTTCGCAGAATGCTTGTCACTGGGAACGTCTGAGAGGCTTTCCAGAAGAGGTTCCTTAGAACATGGTTTGAATAGCAGCATCTGTTCTTTTTCTGTTTGATTACAAACACACAAGTTGGTCAAATGTTGTCCAAAATTTCAATATCCTGATTTTTCTAAACACTGCGCACGAACTATGCCTTGGAAATCTACTGACACAAAGTATGATCTCTATACCACAAGAAATGGCAGAGTGGATCTACCAGTTGTCTCGTCAGCCTGGTACTTGGGGTCTGAGAGTAGATCCAGAAGTTTAATTTCAGAAGCATATTGAAGACATGATGTGAAGGGACTGGGCAATTCGGCACTGGGCAAACATGAACAATTTCAGGTATACTGGTAATTACGTGCACTGGGCTTTCTGCCTTTTACAACATGCTTATCAAGCGGGGTTTGCGCTTTCCTTTCAGTCCGTATAGACAAAGCAGCCTATAATTGCTATAAAAGCCGTCCTGGCTTGGTGAGCGTCTGCATTGTGGATGACGATTCGGGGTTCAGATCCTGCTGGTGCTGAGTGCTTGTTCTTGCACCTAATCCTTCCCTTTCTGTTCTATTCATGAAGTGTAGCGCGTTGAGGCATTGTGAGTTTTCTAACAGAACACCTAACAAACTGGGCCAAATTTGTCTTCAGCTTCACAAATGGAAGCCAGAAGAGCCCCGTGCATGTTTTGGAATGTGGACCCGCAAATGCAGTTTGCTATACGAGTCATCATTTTTTCTTGTACTAATTTCAGATATTTGATAAGCTCTTTTTATGGTTTACAAGTTTAAAAAGACAAATAAAACTTTGTAGATTAAAACGTTGGTTTGGAGGTTGTATTTTGTCTGTTCTCCCTGGAGTTCTGTGAATGGTCTTTTTCCGTGAGCTTTAGCTTAAAACTTACAAAGTGACTTTGGAGTGGGTGTTTATAGTTCTTTGCTTGCTTGTTCACAGGATAAGGCTGTTGATAGATGAATAAAGTGCCACTTGAGGTTGTTAACAACCAGGACTCGTAACGCTAGCTCAACTAAGATAAACAGTGCAATGCTATGGCAATTAGCATTAAGGTCTCGCTTGGCCAGCGCTGATTTTTAGAGTTGTAGATACGGTGCTTTATAGATACCCATGGCCATGGGGTCTGGAGCTATTTATTCCACCCTTGCTCTGAGTGCTACGTGGACTCCTGTGCCCAGGGCATCCTTGCACACTCAACACGCCCCTAGGAAGCAGGAGCACAAAAATTGTGGCATTTCAATCCCAAGCAATTAACCCTCTCGCCCTGCCAGGGGTGGAGGGGAGGAAAAGCTCAATTAAAGACACTCAGAGTTTCCAGTAAGTGCGAGAGTATGAAAGGAAGCAAAAAGAGCACCATGGGCCTCACATTCCTCCTGTCTCTTTACAGCCTTCTCGGGGAATACTTTTTACTTTTGATGTCTTTAATCACAACTTCTTGCATATGCCATCTGCTAAGGCCGCAGCCCTCGGTGGCTCTGCACGTGCGACTTCCATGGGGTTCAATGGGAACTTTGTGCAGCATAACTGAGCCGGCAGATGTGAACAGATGTGCTTCCATTTACACCCGCTTGGAATCGGGGCCCTGGGGCACTCGTAGCTCCCACTCATCGGGGCAGTTTCTATAAGAATTTTCCTAGTCTAATAAATGGATGCTAAAATCAATTAATTTAAAGATTACAATCTTTGACAGCTTAGCAGTCTGAAATATGGAGTCATTTTAGTTAGTGACTAAAGGATTAAGTCGCAGCGTTTTCAGGAGTGGGGCAGGACTTACATACCTTACTCTGCTAAAAACCATCATCACTGCAACCCCTTTCTTGGTAACTGAATTATAAATCCAGCATTCACAGGATACTACTATGTGCGTGCTGATGTTTTGAACAATAGTTAATGACGTTTATTTCACTTAAAGCCTTTGTTTGTATAGATACCGCTTTTATTGCCCACAAATGTAAAGGAAATTCTCTGAATAGCAGAGCTCACCACGAGCATCCCGCCTGTCCTCCTACCCACCTCCCCAGGGATGTGCAGGATGGTGTCTCCCCAAAATGGTCAGAATTTATAACTCCAGACGCACAAGAGGTACATTCACAGTGTCTGTGACCCCAACAGAGAAGACTGAGGAGCTAAAATCCCTCCGAGGTAGATAAAAGTCGCTTCTTCTCAGGAGCGGCAGCACCGCTCCCCTCAGGACCAGTGTGGGGGGGTTCTGCAGATGCTCTGGGACCTGCTCGTACTCAGTAAGAACTGCGGTTCCAAAATGTTCTTCATCCCTTTAGTCAGCGATAGGAGACGTTAGGAAAGATGTCACCGTGAAGAGAACTTGAACGAGACAATTTTTTTTGCTGTTGACTCTCTGCTGTGCCCTTTCATGGGTTTAAAATCCACTTATCTGAAAGTGTGCAGTTACATTTTGTCCTTTTTCATGATTTAAATGCATCTTCTTGATCTGAAGAAATAAAAGCAATTTAAAAAATTAGAGATTTTGTTTTCATATGTGCTGCCAAGTCTGATACTGCAAAGTAACTGCTGAATTGGCACAAGCAGTTTGAGAGAGCCAGCAGATTTAGGAAGGGAGAAGATAAACCTTATTATGTTTCTTTGCCAAAGGAGAAAAGAAACGATATTGACTTAAATGTGGGAAATTTAAAAGGGGCCATATGTTCTCACTTTGTGCTTTGTTTCTAATAGATAGACAGAAATCTTTGAAGTGTGGATTGGCACAGTAGGGTGCATGCTTCTGTAGAGAAAAGATGCTAAATGGGGAGGATGTGAGGGGGCACATGAAACTCTATTAGCCATGCAACAGCAAAGAGAGAAAGGCAAATCCAATGATAATGTACATCTGTTTCAGGGAATTTATAAGCTTTGAACATTTTTTATGTGCAGATAAGTGGATCCTTTTCTTACCATAACTTAGAACTTCAAAGCAGATTGTGTGGATAATGCAAATTGCTGAAATATGAGATTTTCCTACAAAGAGGTTTCCAAAAAAGAAAAAAAAAAAAAAAACAGAAAAAAAAAGAATTAAGGCTAATTGATGCCACAGTCTTTTATGTACAGTGTAAAAACTCTACAAAAATTGATTTTTATGAACTAAGAAATTGATGAAAAAATATTGAAGTCTGCTGTTTGCATTCAGGGACTGTAGTTTGAAACAGAGGTTCTGTGAATTAAACATTTGTCTCCAATATCACTACAGCAATATTGTAATATAAATTAAGATATGTAGCCGAGCTGTAATTGTATCAAAGTCTGCCATGTCGTAGGAATGTAAAACTCAGGAGTGTGGCCTGATATGCAGCACCTGACGTTAACATCACTGTCAAGGTAGCGCAGCAGGAATTTGTAGGGTATGAGACAATATTATTGCACAAGACAAAAATTAATGGGGGAGGCAAGAGGTGGAGGATACTGATACGGTAAATCTTGGAGGCAGATGAATGTGTAACTTGTTAACTGCTCAGAAAAATGAGCTGTGCTCTGAACTGGGGGGTTATGGCTGGGCCTGGGGGTGATGCCAATGTCCCAGTTGAAAGCGCGAGGCTGTGACACCCCGTGTGTGAAGTGACACGAGCAAAGGGCTTTTGAAGACTGTCATTTATTGTATGTACGGCAGGGGTGTGTTCCCTTCCTCTCCGAATTTATAAAGCCAGGTTTGTACTCCTCCCCGGAGCTGCTGGGCACAGGGTGCTGAGGCTCCATCTTGGTGCCGAACACAACGGCAGCCAGAAGTGGGAGCTCATGCCTCATCGCTGGTTCTTCCCTCAAATTTCCACCCAGCAGCCGTTCCTTTCCTCCAGCTGGGGCTGAACAAGCCACCACCACCTCAGCCCTGCCTTTATTTTTAAGAAAATTCCTAAGTCTTTGCACAATTCCAGTCACGGACTGTCATGGCGGGAAATCTTCTGAGGGGAGCGCTAGGCCTGGAAACCTTGAAATAAGCCCTATCCTTCTGTACTTTTGTGATGTGTTTTCATACCCAGGGCTCATTTTTATACCCCAAACCCGCCTCAGGGGAGGTGGCCGCCGCCGAACCTTCCCGAAAGGCACCTTTGGTGCCTTTCGGGAAGGTTCGGCGGCGGCCACCTCCCCTGAGGCGGGAAGCAGCGAAGGGCGGCCCTGTTGAAAAGAACAGCTGTACACCATCAGACTAAAGATAGAAACACGAAGCGCGTGGTCTAATTAAGTTCCCCAGTGGCAGTGTACAAAGACCAAACACAACTCTTGTTTCTATCGCTTTGATGAAAATAACTGCTTAGATTTGTCGCCGGCTGTGGCTGCCGGGGGATCCTTGTCCCCGCTGTGCTCGGCCGGTGTCGCCTCAGCCCGGACATGGAGCCATTTTATAACCTGCAGCTTCTGTTGTCTGCAAGCACTGAGTGTCAACAACAAAAAAAAGGCATGAAAAACGTTTTAAATTTATTTTCCAACTTTTATTTTTTTTCTAGCTAGCTATAATATTGTACACTTTCACCCTAAATAGGGTGAGGTGGCCATGCTCTGACCAGCTTAGCACAACAATCAATCATAGAATGTCCCGTGTTGGAAGTGACCTACAAAGATCATCAAGTCCACTCTGGGCTTTAGTTTTTCTATTTTTCCTGCTTTGATATCTTTCAGCCATTGCTTTTTTCCTTCAAGGGCCTCGGCTGACTCTTGGTTACGTCAGTCAGCTTGGTTACTAGTGGGTTTGTAGCTCTGGTGACTTGGGATGTAGATTGAGTATAAGCCAGAACCCCCACTTTTCTGACTGAAAGATGAAAATGCTCAGTGTGAAGAAACGCTCTTTCTTCTAATAGTCAGCTCTAAGTTTGCACTGCTAAGCTGATGCAATTAGAAGCACAGGGCTGACTTCAAATTTTCTTTTATTCCAGTACAGCTTCCAGTGAATTCTGGTATTTAGGTTTAACTCTATTTTAATTGTAGACTTACTCTCTCAGCTGAAACCTTGAGTTTTCAGAGGGTAGTATCATTGATGGCTATTTCATTCCTAATTAAGTTATGATGAGACAGACACACACACACACACAGTTATTGTTCTTGTTATTGTGGTCTTTTTTCTAAAGTTTAACCTTTTAACAGACCCATTTTTCATTCTTTGAGATCTAAGTGCTCCTCCTGCATTTGTTTAGCACTGCAGTCCACAATCATGAGGGAATTGTGAATCAACAAAGCTACATCCTCAACCCGGAAGCCATCAGGCCTCCCTGTAACATCCAGAACGGCTTGTCAGGGCTGCTGTGCTGTTGATGAATCAAATGAGATGACTGCTGTTCTTTACAGTAAGGCCTAAATCACTCAGGTATTTTATCATGATTGAGTTTCATATCTCTACTGATCAACATTAAGACCCAGTTAAGTCCTTAATCATTTTGTTTGATATAGTAGGACTTCAATTCACTGTAAGACTGTCAGGCCTAATTTGCTGTATTGGCCACTTGCAGTAGATTGATTTTTTTTTAATATTTTTTTCTTTTTTTTTTTTCTATTCCTTTTTTGCTTATTGCTGAAGGAGTTTACACGTCTGGTTCCTACTTCTGAGCTCCTCAGGTAAGGAGACTAGTGTGTAAATAATATTTTTAGACTGAGGGGTGTAATAGTTCCAAGTGTGATTGCACTTAGCTCTTTAAAGATACATGAAGTGGTTTTCTCCCTTACCTGCAACAATAAGTGCAATTGGGGAAAGAGAAATGAGAGTTTACAGCAGTACTATGTACTACAGCTGTACTGCCCAGCAAAAAATACAGCATATCTCTTGTTTTCTGGAAGGTTTCAGAGATGCTGGAAGATTTGGCAGAAGTGTTCAGGTCACTGCTGCGTGATGTTTTTTATCCCAGGTTCCAGTATAAGCTGGGAACGACCTGTTGGAGAGCAGTGTAGGGGAAAGAGATCTGGGGGTTCTGGGGACAGCAGGGTGACCATGAGCCAGCACTGGGCCCTTGTGGCCAGGAAGCCAATGGTACCTGGGGTGGGTTAGAAGGGGGTGGTCAGTAGGTCAGAGAGGTTCTCCTGCCCCTCTGCTCTGCCCTGGGGAGACCACACCTGGAATATTGTGTCCAGTTGTGGCCCCTCAGTTCCAGCAGGACAGGGAACTGCTGCAGAGAGTCCAGCGCAGCCACCAAGATGCTGAAGGGAGTGGAGCATCTCCCGTGTGAGGAAAGGCTGAGGGAGCTGGGGCTCTGGAGCTGGACAAGAGGAGACTGAGGGGGGACTCATTCATGGGGATCAATATGGAAAGGGGGAGTGTCAGGAGGATGGAGCCAGGCTCTTCTGGTGACAACCAGTGACAGGACAAGGGGCAATGGGTGCAAACTGGAACACAGGAGGTTCCACTGAAAGGTGAGAAGCAACTTGTTGGGGGTGAGGGTGGCAGAGCCTGGCCCAGGCTGCCCAGGGAGGTTGTGGAGTCTCCTTCTGTGCAGACATTCCAACCCGCCTGGACACCTTCCTGTGTAACCTCATCTGGGTGTTCCTGCTCCATGGGGGGGTTGCACTGGATGAGCTTTCCAGGTCCCTTCCAGCCCCTCACATTCTGTGGTTCTGTGATCTGCCACTGTGGAGGAAATGGACCAGTTTACAGGTACATGAGATCAGTTAATTATGCTAGTAATTAACTGGTTTATTTATGAAATTTCTGAGATCGCCATGCCTCATAAAGGTCCCAAATCTGCACTAAGCAAATATAACCTAAATAGGTGATGCTAGCAGGTCCTTTAGTTTAGCATTACAGTTCTGACAGCGGCCAGTGCTGCAGGCATTTAAGGGAAGTGATGAAAACTGGAGCATGGAGAAGTAGTTGTATTGTAGTTTTCTAGAAGGAGGTGGGCTGTCAGGGATTGAGGGGTTGCTCTTTCTCCTGGGGAGCTACCGAGTGTGCTCAAGCAAGATGTTGGGGTGTCAGGAGGTCCTGCCAGGGCTGCGCGAAGCCTGTGAGGAGTGTGGGAGCCCCGGGGGCACTGACCTTGTTGGCCGCAGCTCAGCCAGTCCTGGGCCTGGAAATAAGGCCCATTCCCCTGGGAATCCCCCAGCCTGGCCGCATTGATCCGGGCAGAGAAGCGTGCTGCTGCTGCTGCAGACTGAGGTGCCGTTTGTCTTAGCATGGAGACATCTTAAACCAGCATAACTGCTGCTTGAGGATGTAATCGGCTTCCTTTACTTTTCCGTCTCTTGTCTGCTGCTACACAGCTTTTACAAAACTAAAAAGAGCTTCTTGCAGCTGAGTTTGTACCGATGACTATTTCTTTAAGGATAGGCTAATGCTTAATGAGAATATTTATGGTGATTTGCGATGTGACCAGGCCTTATTTCGGGCGCAAGAAAAAAGGAGGATAAACACGGCTTATAGATGGTGTGCTTTTCAGTGTTTGGCCTGGGGAACAAAGGGAGTGCACAGGATTTCGCCTGGCTGATTCTAATGCCTCCAAACAGTTCTTTTTGACAACATCTGATCGGTACCCTGACAGAAGTGCTGTAGTACGGTGTTAGGAGCAAGGGGGTGAAAGGATGTGAACATGATGCTGCTAAACAATTCTCAATAATGTACAATCTTCAAGCACAGCAGAGCACTAAATTGTTGTGATATTTCTGTTACTGTGATATAAATAACATTGTGAACATTTTTTCTCTTAAACATTTTAATCCTGGCACTCTTGGTCAGCTGATAACAATAGTGAAACCAGAAAGATTCACATGTTCTAGAGATCAACAGACTGAGTCGGTGCTTTGGCAGAGAGGGAATCTCGCTGGAACAACGTTGAAAGCAGAGAGCAGGATAACAATGAGTGTCAGGAGCGCTGAGTCTACAGTGGAGTTGAATGCAGAGGGCAACAGTGACAGCGACTGAACTCCAAAAGGCAGAAATAAAAAGGTTAAGTCACACACACAACTTCATACAGTCAGAAGGTGATGCAGAAATCTGCCAGATATGTCAAAAAAACCTCCCTGTACTAACAATGGTATTTTAGGCAGTATCTTTCTGCTCAAAATCCACATTAATTCACGAGTTATTTTTTTTTTTCCTAACACTCAAAATATCTGCTGCAAAACCTCTTTCGTTCTTTAGCAAGCACCTGTCACCCAAGGGGAAAAGACTGATGCTCAGAGGCTTCTGTTTCCAAACCTGGCATATTTCAAGAGCCACCTCTGAAACCTCAGTGCTCTTTATCAGGGGCATCCGTTTCATTTGGTTGGCTCGAGCAGTCCAGATAATTTTCCTAACTGGTTGTTGCAAGGTCTAGACTACAATACAAAAAAGCAGCATTTTTATGCACATTGTGTCTCTCTCACCTTTTTGTTTTTAATCTAATGGATATTTTGTTTGGACAGGCAGAAACAACATAATACAGTGAACCATCTTTTAGCCCTGGTACCTACAAACTTGCTTGTTCTGCTGCTCAACAGTGGCAGCAAAGACAGAAGCTGTAACATAAAATGGGTTCAGGTGTTTGCTTTGGTTTAACCACTTCAGAGACATAAACTACCTTTCAGATTTCTTCAGTGTTATAAGGTCCATTGATAGCCTAGAGGTTTGGATTTTTCCAAGAAACCAGATGGGGTTATTTGGATTGACCTGTGTGAGTAATTTGCTCTTTAATCTCAGTCCCTGGTTTCTGCATCTTTCAAAGTAAGCTGCGAACCACATCCATTAGTGAGAAGACCTTTCTCAAAAGCTAGGCTTAATAAAAGGTTTATTTGGTGCAAGCTTAACTGGATAATGGTTGTTTGCTTTTTAATGGAGGTAGGCTTCCTCTTGGCTCCCTGCAAACTTTGAGCCGGATGAGATGGTACATTATGAGCTAAGCCACTTGGGTTTCATCTGCACGCAATCACATCTGTGAGTTTTTGCAGAGCCGTCTTCAAAACCCCACTCATCCACTTCTTTCAGAAACAGGCAGTAAGATGGTTTGTGCCCCACTTAATTTTCTAGGTCAGTCAGAACTTCACACGTTTGAATAAAATAAAAGCAAGGTAGACATGGTTTAGCTATTAAAGGTCTCTGTACCACTGCTGAATTGTCTGACAGGATTAGGATCACCTGGGCCCCACTGGGTCATTAAGGGCAGGACAACAGCCGTACAGGTGCTACCTGGGCAGCAGAGGAAGCTCCTGTGGTGGTGGTGAAGAGCAGTTACAGGCTCAGACACACAAAACCTCATCCGAACTCCCAGGAAAATCAAATGGCATCTTTCCTTCGACTCTGAGAGGAGCTGGATCAGGCCTCCAATGAATTGTAATGAAGAGTTATATTAATCCACTGCTATGTAGCTGTGAAAATCCTGCATCCCCTTTGCTGGGATGACGGTGCAAGGCTAAATCACCATGGATATTCGATTGCATTCTGGCTCATGTAGCAGTAAGAGCATTACCAGGCAGCATTTTATCTAAGACGAGTGCTCTCTACAGTACTCACAACAAATCTCAACTTCTTGAAACTCCAGTGATTAAATGTTTTACAGACCCCTACAACATCAGAAGACTCTGTGAAATAGGCATGGCTGCTTTCAATGTGATCTCATAGGGATCTGATTACCATTTTGGCTCTCTTCTCACAGGCATTCAAGTGGACCTTCAAGGCAGCGTAACCCTTTCACTTTCAGGCTTTCTTGGTATGCAAAACACTTGCTCAAGGGTAAAAGCCTCGAGTACAAAACCTGTAACACTGGAGCCAAATACTCCAAATGATCATATCTGTGCTGGTCTTGAACCACAATACAGCAAGAAATGAGGTGAAGTAGTCACACATGTTGTTTTGGAAAATTTCAGGCCCTAAACTGAAAATAAAAGGTGTCTCTGCAGCAGAAAGTCTGGGATAAACACTTTCCTGCTGAATCCGTTATGGTGAATGGTCAATATATGTTCTTGTGTTGGCACCAGTTATTGAAAACATTCTATTTGAAAGGAGTAGCCAACACTACAGTACATGTAGAGTCTACCCTGCATCCAGTCGTTTAAGTCACTCCTGCAGATTAACAGTGCGACCAAAGTTTTCATTCCCCTCCTGTTGGAGCAGGCACATTACAAATGCACATCAGAGCAAATGAGCTCTGTTCTGACTTAGAGCCTAGGCATGTTCCTGACAAACCGCATCTGATGAAGAGCCTTAAAGAGATAGCACAAGCAACGCTGCCAGCAGCAAAACAACAAAAGGGCTGTCCCCTTCCACCAGCAAAGGGAGGCTGCTTCATCAAAGGCGTTTGTACCAGGGAGAGGAGCTGTGTGCTTTACATCGAAGCAACGCACTCAGATAATACATATGCAATGAGATAGCTAGGCAGCGTTCTAACAAATCGCATTTAATTACGTATCTTTTGCTCTCATGCTATTCTTCCCAGTTCTACTGCAGCCTGTGAAATCAACAACAAATGTTCATTTTGAATGTCTCCATTCTCTATCCTTGACTAATTGTGCACATCCTACTGTCCTTATAAGGACAGCGGAGCTCTTCGCTTCAAACAGTGAAAGAAACCATGCAAAGAAAACCTCGCTTGGTAGTAAATTATGAACCAAATCAAGTCTTTTCTATTGTGGTATGCAGCACCTTCTGATAAGGTATGACCGGCCTCCTCCCAGGGTTATTGGTGCTTTTAAAGTCTGTTACGGTGCTGACACCATCACATTTAATTTCATGGCCAGAGTGAGCTGCTGAATCAGGACTGCTCTGTTTTCCTGCTGGCTAATTGCTATCGCGGCTCGACCACATAACATCTCTCGTTGCACAATTTCTTCATCTACAGCAACAAGAATGACTGCGCCTTTCCAAATCCCTCTCAGTGACCTGCGAACGGAAAAACACAGCAGGTGCACTATTATTGTCAGTATTAGTGAGGTGACGCTGGGGGTCGTGACACCTGGAGCATGTAAAAGTCAGAGGTGTGAAACAAATAAGCTCCTTAAATAAAGTATCTGTGTTCCTCCAAGCCACTGTAGTTTAGGCACCAGGGCCCATATTTAACGGACTGCAATGAGAGGTGGCTTTTTGTTTGGTTTTGTTTTTACCAGGCACAAGATGTTTATAAAAATTTGGCAAAAATGGCAAAGATTTCCACATATCCATGGAAAAAGCAGCGGTGTTTCTTTAAGGGAAAAAAGAGCAAACTACAAGTTCCCCTGGTCTTGGCAAATCATGAGGCGTTTTTCATTTTGTAACATCAAAGTCGGCTCCTCTTCTTTGATGTCTTCACATGCTGTTTAAGGTAAAGCATGAATGAAGAAATGTCAATCTGCAAGGTGTCCATGTAGTTTATGCTGAACACTGAAGAGGACTTGTAGATAAAAGGCAAACACAAGGTTTGATAATGAATGTCCAACAAGGAGGTGTGCATATCTAAAAGGAAACACTCAGCTGGAGAACAGCTCTGCAAACCTTAAAACTCTGCTTAGCCCAAGTTTAAGAGATTAAGAAAAAGTGGATTTTTTTATTTTTTTTTAAGTGTGGAACCAAGACAGGAATTCTGTAAAAATCCTTGTTGTTTTATACGAAATGAGTGTTCTTGCAATGGTTTTACTTAACAATTGTAAATGCACCAACCGCTGTGCTTGATTTGACAATGTGTAGTTCTGAGAAGATCCAGACTTAATACTGGGAAAAGCATCAGAGTGGAAAGGATAAAGCAGCACAGTGTATTTTGGAAATTTATAGCAGTTGCAAAGTGTCTAGTGTCTCAACACTGGCAAAAGTTGTACTCTGAACTAAACAAAAGAAAGTGGTGATTATTTAACTCACTTTGTACCTATGATCTACAGACTAATGCAGTGATAGTCACTTGGGGAGGTTAAGCATTTTGTGCATGAAGGATAAGGTACTGTCTGGACCCACATTTTTCAGTTAAAGAATATCTAGTGCTAACAACTTAGCTCTAGAAGAAGCTGTTGCTGCTGTATCATCCTTCTGCTCGCAATGGATTGATGTTTCCTATTCGTTACTCCTGAAGCAGGTGAAAAGGTTGGTGTGATGACCTGTGTGTGCTTTGTTTGATTTATTCTCAGAGCGAGTGCACTGGGTGCGCTGTCCAGGGCTGCGATGGGAGCTCTGCGCCGCTCCGGCCTTTTCTGTGATGAGACAGCTCTGCGGGGTTCCCGTCTCAAATACAGATGTCTCAGCATTACCACCTGTCTGCTAGAAACTGGACTGGGACTGCAAATTGGTTTTGGTTCATTCACCCTGATTAAAACCCCCTGCAATGGGTGCCTGTTGCGGTGGGGTGCATCTGAATGAATGATGCATAAAGGTGAGTTTCCAGACATAGCCAGGATCCCTTTGTGTGTATTAACCTGTGTGACTCTATAATGAGCCTTGCCCATTAGGATCAAAAATATTTGTCAGAAAATAGAGATGGCTGGATGTTTGATGTGTGGTAGGTGGGGAATGGATATCCACAGGAATCCAGGGGAACGGGAGGTAAAACTCCATCGCTTTGGCCAAGGCACTTATACCCTTATTGGTCTTTTATTCTGTTAGTTGGGAATAATTATAAGACAATAATATTTATTAGCACTTTGAGGATGGGGAAGAGACAAGCAGAAAGATGGAATGACTTTCTGTTTAAGAAAACATCATTCAGAGCTGCCCAAAACTTCCTGGAAATTTGCAGCCTTGGGATGCAAACTCATAAAAGAAAAATGCAGGTTATAATGCATGGGAACATTGGTACCTTATCTATTTTCATTCTTATATGCATAACATCCTGTGCGAAGATAACAGTATTAGTAGAGAGGATGCCTATGTTTTCTCTGACAAGCTATGACTCCTAAGAATTGTCTCTTGTATTTCTTGAATTTTTCTCCTCCTCTCTTCTACTTTAACAAAATAATACTAATAAAAAATCTGGATAGAACAGGACCTTTTCTTTAATCCAGATCTCCCTGCCAGACTCAGATTTTTTTGGCTGAGGAGGATTAGGTGTGGAAAAGGCTCAGGGAAACTCCAAAGTCAACAGCCAGAAATAGTTTTTTGGTGCTTTAGGTGGGATGAAAGTGAACAAAGATTATCTGATTGTGAGTAGTGTGAGCTGGCTATAATACATACTGACTTACAGATTCACAGATGTATGAAAGTGAGATCTGGCATAATTTTAAGACTTCAGGCTGTTAAATAATTTCTGTAGGCTTGGGTTTTTTTCAGTTTCATTGTCAGCCTGTGGATTTCGTGTCCATTAAAGAAATGCCTTGGATAGTTCAAGAATGGGGAAGCTTCCCCGGGGATGGTGTGCAACTGCACTGCCCTTGGGAGAGCTCTTGGAAAAATTCCCTGAGCTCTTCCCTTCCTAAATTCCAGAACTTGTTTTAGGGTTTGAACAGATCGTGGGATCGAGAGAGATCCTTCTCTCGGGTGTAGGAGCAGAACAAAACCCGACCATTTTATAGGAACAGAAAGAGAAAAGGTGGCTTCTTTATTCTTGCATCGAGCTCTCCCAAAGCTCAGTAATCAGCTCTCGTGCTTTTCAGGTTTACTTGCAGCCACACAGTGGGACCTGCCTCATGAGGCCAACCAATGGCAGTAGGTGCATCTAGAATCATGTGTCTTCAGCTAATCTGGTGTGCAGCATCTGAGATCTTTCTCCTTAAGATCTAAAAGAAATGGCTGAGCTCTCTTGTTCCCATTCAAAATTTAGGCTTAATTTGAAGCACAGTCAGACCGGACAGTTCTAAAAAAGAACAACAATGTATTAGAAAAGATTACAAAAATATTCCCAAGGTGGTTTCAAGGATTTCAGACATATTTCTAATGTGGTGAGGGGATCCCACACACCCTCAAGTTCTCTTTAGCTACCTCTGGTGCAGGTTGCAGGTTCATATTACTCTGGGCTGAAACCGACACTATTTTGTCTCAAGTATCTTTTTAGTCAAATTCAGTCCCAATCTTACAGAGTCTTTATAGTTGTGGTCAGACTGTTACAAAGACACGTCAACATTCGCTTTATTTGTCTGGTAGATATCCAAATATTTGCTGGGAAATAGAACTTTTGAGAAGAGAGATTAGCTTTCAAGCTCTAAGTCTTTTAAATGTCATCTCTGTGAAAACTACTGACAGTCAGTAGGTGGAGAGTCAGTATTGTCTGACAAGGATATTCATGGGGAGCAACTTCAAAATGCAACACGGAAGAAAAGAATTTCAGGACTCTCAAAAGACTTTGGAAGCAAGAAAGTTTTACCCCTCAGCACTTGTGCAGAAGGAACTGTATTTGTTCTAGGAGGCTTAATCACCTCGTTTTGTTGTGATCCTCTCTCAGTTCAACTTCTCCAGACACAGGGAACTGAAACAGGATTGACAGGTGAGGGGTGATCTTGGCATTTGAATCTTGAAAAGACAGCAGAAGCAGTGGGTGAATTTGTTCAAGGCATGTCCTCTCGTGTTGCTGGACAGCAGTGTTCTTCCACAGGGTGCCACACTGCTTCAGCTTACAGCAGTGATGATGGCCATTTTTTTGCATTGTGTGTACTGTAGTTGGGCCTTCGGCTTCACTTGTGCAAGGCTCTTCATATAAATCCTGTGCAGAGATAATCCCTGCTTAGTAGAACAGATCTCTTACAGAATCACTCTTCTGTCGTACTCTAGCTCTGACATCCAGGCCGTTGTCACAGGAAGGCTAATGTCTCTGTGTGAGGTCTCAAATGGATCTTTCTTGCATTTTCTGACATATATGAGACACTGAATGCTAGAAGGTATATGACAACCAAAGCTTCCCTGCACTGTTCTGAAACTTTCCACCTGTTTAATCCCTTTTCTATCATTTTTAGTTTTTCATCCTTAAGAGCTTTGATCTGCTTTGTCCCTCCCCCAAGAACAGCTACAGTTTTGTTCTGTCCCTCCTCTTGTTCCTTTTGTCCACTTCATAACCTTCTGTCTTGACATCTTCCTTGTCCAGCACAGTGCCATGTGTTGTGCCTCCTGAACCAGCAGCCTCCCTCCGTGCCCAAAAACATGCCTGTCAACCCAGTGTGCAAACCCTTTGCCAGCTTCAGGAAAACCTGCTGCAACTGCAATGCACTCAGCTCCTGGGGAACGCTGAACGGAACCAGCTCCCCTGCTACATGTTGTCTCCCAACGGTTTTCTGCTCCGCTCAGACTGTGAGGCTCCTTGGATCCACCTCTCATATGGTGCAGAAAACTCTGACAGCGCTTAAAAAGCAATGGCTGGTAGCAATAAGAAGAGTCTTCAAAGAGTTATATTTACATGTAAAAAGACACCGAGACATTTATGTATACCAAATGGCCCAAAGCAGGTGGATGCTATGGTGTAGCTATGACATACTGTGATGCCAGAAGAGGAGAGTGCTTGTTTTTCCTAAAGCAGCACCTCAGGGTCCTAACCCAGGCTGTGCTATGACTCCTGTTTTACTGGCACTGTACAAATGTATCACGTCAATCACTGACATGAAGAGATCAGAGTCTAAACAGACAAGATAATTACAGAGTGCCGTGGCTATAGAAAGACTTCCAAGCGCAGAGCTGGGACTGTGGCTCAAGGCATCTTAGCACAAACTGAACCTCTTAGTCATGAGCCCTTGGTGCTGTGACTAAACTGGCTGTTGTGGTTTTTTGCCCTGTATTCTCTAGCCTGAAGAACCCCAGCCCCTTCTGTAAGCAAGGGGACCATTAGGAGCCAAGCACCTGAATCTTTCAGAGGCTCTGTGTATTAATTCTGAAGATCCTTGACATGAAAGGGGGGGAAAACAAACAAACCAAACCAACAAACACTACCACCAAAAAGAAAAAATCCACCGCACAACAACAAAACAAAAAACTCACGCACAAAACCCCCTCAGTCTTCAAAAGGGATTGATTTGCGGCAGCAGTTACAAGACTTTGCGTTTATATGGCACATCAAGGTGGACCTGCAAGCTTTCTGACACCATTTGCACCACTGAATGGATTGAGCCCCTTGGATGCTGCGGATTGTACTGATGCTCGAAGACCATTCAAATCCCAGCTCTGGCATTCAGTGAGTGTAAGAAGCCTGAAGAACATGAGAAATTTCAGACTTCGTCTATGTGCCTCTGTCTCAGCTTACTGAATTGGTGTGGAAGTGAAATGGATAGGGGATCCTGGGAAAAACAGGACGGTGAGGGCAGAGTCTGTCATAGGAAAAGTTCAGTGAGTCCGTACAGAAATGTGGTACACAGGGAAATCCCATCCCTAACCTGCTGCAGTTCAATGAGGTGGCAATAAGCATGTGCACATCAATACTTTGATTTTCATAAAACCTTTCTCAAGGTTCCACACAAAAGCTTATCGAAGAAACTACATTGCCAAGAGGTTGGTGGACAGGTTATTTTATTGAAAACTGGGTAAAAGACAGGAAATAAAGGGTTGGGCTTAAGTGTTACTTCTCCACTGCTGGAGACAGAACGCTAGTCTAGGTGCACCACCACCCTAATCCAGTATCCAATATATCCTAATAATTTCTTATGTTCTTGAATTGGCTGCAGTCTCTTTTCCAGGGCAAGTTTGTGAAGTGGCCACATGCATGTCTTCTGTGTTACCTAGAAGGGACTTTCGCTCTCTGTGTTTAGTCATGAGTGATTTGCAAAGGAGAGATATATATTATGCAGGACTAGAAAGGATTAACTTTGGGCCATCCTTGTTAGCCTAACTTAGAAACTTCTGAAGTAAAACATAAGTGCCAGTCCCGTTGGATCTGGATGCTGATGTCTTGATCTGGGAGTATCTGGCAGCTAATTTACTTGTGGAGAGACAGTTCATTTTTGCTCTTTCTGAATTTTGGGTTAAAACTGCGTTAGACTGTGTAGCTTTTTACTGCCGTATTCATTGTATGCCTTACTGAAGAAATAATGGGTAAATGAGCTGTCGGAGACCCAAAAGACATGATCGTAATTTTCAGTTTATTATGAGGAGAAAATACATCTGGAGTGATCAAAGGTAAAAGCTTTGCCCTCTGGAGCAAAAGCAGCCCCTACGACAAGCAGGCATATTGTGGCACACCTGGAGGTGAGCCATGGGTCGGATGCCTGAGTCTTATTTTTGAACGTTTCCATTTAGAGGAGAGGAGTAAAAATGAGAGCAGAGCCAAAGGAGGGGCAGGAGCTGAAAGGAAACAGAGCAGTGATTAAAAAAGACAGAAGGATTCCACCCCCAGCTGGCACAGCTTTGCTGCTGGATCTCACATGCTGCCATGAGTTTTCAAAACCAACAACAACCTTGTCTGACTACAGAAGGAGTAAAACAAACTTTAGCTCTTGCTCAGTCTCTCTCTTGGAACAAGAGTTTTCAGTGTCAGTTAAGTTGGGGCTTTTTGACAGAAGCAAGATTTTTCCAACATGTGATGGAAGAGAGGGGGAGTAACGTAGAATCAGCTTCCTCGTCATCTGAGGCACCGAGACTGTACTTCAAAGTATGTTGGCTTCCCAAAATGGGAACCTGGGCATGCGGTTCTGTGATACTGAGGCAGCTGGAAGTGTAAATAAAATGTATTACCTGAGCCCAAAATGAGCATTTGATATCACACAATATCATTAATGAAGAGACAAATATCCTAAACAACCTGAACAGAATAATGGGACATCCAGAGCTGCCACTCGAGGTCTCTGAAATTATAGGAGACAATTGAATTAAAGAACTTAAGTTACAGAAATGGCTACCACAGAACGCCAGTGAAAACAGAGAGAAGGCAGCTTTGTTTGTGAGGATCAGGGGTCTTCATGCTCCTGATATATTTAACAGTTCTTAGGTCAATTCAAGCAGAGGAAGTATTCTGTGAGCCCTTAGTACAAGACCAGGATACTACTACATTCCTTGTAAAAGATACATGTGAATGTCATTTAAGATCCTTCAGGTCCAGCAGAGAAAAAGCCACGATGGTGGAGGAGAAGGATGATGGGATTAGAAAATACCTGCTCAGAATGATGAACCTTTAAGTGAATGGTCTTTTCCAGTGGCTCCATTCCTGAAGGACAATGCAAACCAGGCACCTGCGGTGTGTTCTGGGCTGCCAGGAGGTACAAGCAGCTTTCTGTAGGACCCAGCTCTAATCCAACAGGTGCTGCAAAGGCAGTTCGGGTTAGCAGGATGGACTGCGATGCTGCATGGACTCTGTGCTGTATTGCAGTCAGCGTAACTTCCATGCTCTGTTGTTCCGTGGAGGGCAAATGGCTCTGGATGGAGAGAGCCTTAGAGTAATCTGGGCTTAAGTACATCCTGCCTGGAGCAGAAATGGTGGCCTGTTTTGAGCCTGACCACCCACTCTAGGTATTTCTGAAGAAGGAGGAGTGCTGAGAACTAAATATCCAACAATGACAATAACGGGGTTGTTGCATACTGGACATAGCACACCCCACGGGGTTGGTACTTGTGTCTCATCAGTGCCACCAGCAGTTCTGGCTCCCCGCACTCTTCCTGACGTTCAGTGGCTGAAAGGATGCTGTTGAGAACTAAGCAGGTCTGTTCTGGTGCTTTTAACCCACTGATTTCATTCTGCAAATGTCATATCAAAGGACAGGAAACATCCATCCAACTTGAGGCTTGGAAACTCGGGGAGGCATTCAATGAAGGTGTCATAATTTAAGTTCCTGTTTAAGTAGCAGAATAAGCCTAAAATGAGGCCAGAGCACTCAGAAAAAGCTTCAGTGATGTGTTTTTCTTTAGATGTGTTGTAACTTGATGTTCAAGATGCTCCTAATTTTTAAAGTACGGTAGTTACAGACTTCCAAAACATTTGGCTCTATTCATGCTGAATTACTGCCACATGGAGTGGGAGCCAGCGAATAACTCTCTTCCCTTATTCTCCTGTTTTTAACCCCCCCTGCCCACCCCCGCCTTGGCATAAGGAATACAGCACTAAAGTTTCATCAAGTCTAATGAAGTCTTGCCCTTTACAGATCCAAATTCACATCTTTTTTCCCCCCCTTCTCTCTGAAGCACTTCTTGGTAAAACAACTAAGCCGAACTAGGTTCTATTTTAAAATGGTCTGCTGCTGACAGCTTCAGTTCTACAAGCGCTTGAAAATGGCTGGCAAACCTTTATACAAACAGCATGCAAAACATCACACAAAGCCTGGGGAAGAAACGGCTTTAGATGTAGGGATTATAAAAGAGTGAATACAATTTTAAGATAAAATACAAGTGATTAAGTTAATGATGGATAATTTCACCAGTTTGAAAACTCTAATTAATAGGAATTAATTGTATATTTAGAAGTTTAGCATAGCTCCACTAAAAACACTACATCAAACATAACAATATTGGAAGCCTGTATAATGAAGAAATGATCCAGATGTTCATGAAAGCTTATAAAGCTTTAGAAAAAAAGGGGCTGCATGAAGAAGCTCTAATGATAAAAAGATGCCACTTGCTGTTCTGCTCTTCTTTTAAATACATCCTTTCTGAAATAATGATTATCATTTGCACTTTCATCTTAAGTTAAATAGCATATGGCTTTGGCTGATTAAAGCCCCCTCCTGGTATTAATCAGCATCTTAGTATCATGTTTCTAATGGAGGCAGCAGTTGCCCTGCTGATATTGTAAGCTTTTTAACAACACCTAAGTCTGTGGATCACTGCTGCTGGCAAGAAATAGCTTTGAGCCTCCTATGTACTGGCGTATTGCAAAGATGTCACTTGCAGGTGCAGTTTATATGAGCTTCTGCAACATATTGGATTTTAAATATCTGCTGAAACTTTAAGTCTAATACTAACCTTTAATAAGCCCTTACCTGTTTTTAAGAGAAAATCAAGGGGACTTTTGAGCACGGTAACATTCGATACATAGAAGCATCATGGAACCAGAGGTTACATGCTGCAGGGAAGTGTCTGTGTGCTTTTGAAGGTCTATAAATCAAGTCTGTCCTCATGCTAGCCTGAGCACAGGCCTGCAGTGATGCTCATGAGCTGACCCGACAGCTGTGGCACAGCTTCATGCAGAACTGGCCTCCTGCAATGGCTAAGCTCGGTTTAGGGGTACTGTAGATGTGCCACATCATCACAAAGATGCGGAAGGAGGACAGCAGGCAGTGCTGGGTGGTGCTCACATGAACACCCAGCTGTGGTTGCTCTGGTTGCTGGTTGCTGGAAGTCCCCGGCTCCTCCAACACGGACTGGACGAGCGCAGGGAGACTCAGGGGTGTGACTGAATGGAGATCAAACTGTTCTCCATCACAGAAATGTATAGAGATGGGGATGGCTGCTCCAGTTTGCTATTTCCCACAGGGACCCTGCACATCCCAGTGTGGCCGTAAGGCAGAACTGGAGCCCTGGGGCAAACCACCAAATGCAGAATGCTCAACCGTGCTTTCTGCATCTCTGGATTTTTCCTTTATTTTATTTTTATTTATTTATCGTTCTCGTTTCTCTTGAGGTTTGCATTGATTTACCATTGAAGTTTAGCAGCGGCCTCCAACTTAGTTACCAAACTTGTTTTTTGGGGCTGGATGGTAAAACAGACAAGCACAAACCAGCAAGAAAACTGATGTTAACAGAAAAGTTTGATAAATCTTATTATTTCAGAGATTTTTGAAGGGAGGAGTATCCCGGTAGGGCTGACAGGCCAGGCAGATCTTCAGCATTTCCTTCTCTATGCAAGAAGCAGCTCTGAAAACTTGGTATCTTGCGTGTTGTAGCGAAAACAGAGTTTACATATATGGATCCTTTCCCAGATCTGGTATTTCTGCCTTAGCACCTGGGAATCCTCCTGGATTCCCTTTGCTGTTCGATGTGGCCACTCTAAGGCAATGTGGATGCACAAAATCCTGCAGCCCTCCACTCCTTTTCTCTCTGGATTGCTGTATTAAAAGGTGTAGCTTGCAATGCTTAGTTCTGCCTTACAAACAAATTTTAGCAGAGCAACACTATCATAACCCGGATGTTGCCACCTTCTCCTTCATTAGCTCCCATCTTTCTTTTCTCTCTTCTTATAGTGATGTGTTCTTCTAAACACTTCATATACGCCAACTGCACCATTAGTCTCTGCCCACTTGGAAATGGTTGTTATTAATCTAATGTTTTGTTCTTCTCTTTTGGAGCTTCTGGCCTCACTGGATGTCACCATCCACCACATTCATGCTAATGATCCAACATCACAGAATCACAGAATGTTAGGGATTGGAAGTGACCTCAAAAGATCATCTAGTAACATGGCTCACAAGAGACTTGGGTACTTCAGCTGTTTTGTTTATTTATCTTGCACATTTTTCCTGTAACGTATCCCCGTGGCCATGCTTGTCTGCTGATTCTGTCTCACACCTTAATTCGAATTTTGAATCTTTGGCAGGTATGTTTGAATTTAAATGTTGTCAGTTCTAAAATAACGTACAGTTGTTTCACTTGTGTTCTTGATTTTTAGAATAATCGAAGACTGTGATTTTTAATCTACCATTTTCCCACTCCATTTTGGTTTAGAATCAGCTTCTACTAGCAGCTGATCTCTAGGAACTATTTCTTTTTCTGTCTCCCTGACTATGTTTTCTTGACTGAAAACATCTTTACATCTATATAAATAATATTTGCCTTATTGATAACCATTGACCACTTAAATACTTTAAACTATTTCTCCTTTGAATGTTAGGGCATATGAATCATACTCATAGACGGAATACATACGTTATGTAAAACCACTTCATTTCTTTTTGTTAGTCAGAGCTGGTGGTATTAGGGCCAATTTACTCTCCAGAAGAGCTCCTCTTGGCAGCTTAATGTCTTTTTATTTAGTTATTTGCCATCTGTAACTTGTTTCTGTTCCATTTCTTTATTGGCTATTGATGAGGTCAAGATGGCGATTTGGCAGTTGCTGCTGACCACCTGTTTTTCAGCTCAGCGTCCCACATGGCTGCCACAATGTCACCCAGATAGTCCAGAACCTGCCTCCGCCCAGGGCTTGACTCATAATCCATTTCCCTACAAACCACAAAGCAGTCCCCTGTGCCACGGCCCCGTCCCACGGCCAGCAGCGTGCCCGAGGTCCCTCCAAGAGGGTGTTCCAAAACAACCCATTTCCGTCAGCCTTTCCACAAGCAACGGGAGGATCTGCTTCCTGTTTAAAAAGAACCACTGACATTGTGTTTCAGTTAGCAACCAACCACACGTGCCTTTGTACAGAAATTCCTCTTTGATCATTACAGCGCCTTCATTTCTCTTTCCCACTAATTTGCCATTATTCACTTAAAAGAGGAGAACACGGAGTTACCAGTTGGTTGCGCATCTCGGGCGGTGAGCGGCAGCTGTTGCACCGCGGAGTGGGGTCAGCGTTTGAGAAATGGAAAACAGGGCCACGTTTCTCCCAGCTTTCTAGAGGAGAATTTCAGCAGTGCTATCACCACTGGGTTTCTAGCAGCTGTGTGCATTTTCTTGCAGTGACTCAAGAACTGTCATTTCTTACCCCTCCATGCTCTTAATGAGAAAGTACTATTCTTAATGATTTTATAGTAACATCTACAAATTTACTCATGAAGCATTAGCACACTCTGCTAAGTGCTATAGGATGAGCAAGGTGTGTTTCTTTCAGGGCCATGTATTTGCTTACAAGTCTGTTACTGAGCTGCTGAATTCCACATAGAGCTGCCTCTGCAGAGGAAGCAGAGTTGAAACTCAAGCAGCATCCAGCTTGTTGTCCAGGTACTTAGTAGCTCCTTTCTTTCTGAATACTTCACAATCCAGTCCTTAGATTTTTGTCTGCTACCAGGAATAAACCTGAGGAAGTAAAAGTGCTAAATAGTAGAAGAATGTGTGTTTGCAGTGTTTCAGCTTTCACAGGTCTCCATTTACCCTGGGGCTGCTCCCACCTGAACCTCTGAACACGTCACCTGAAGCCATCCTGCAGGACCTCAAACGGCAGAAAGACTGCACATTTTCAGAAGTGCAACAGAGTGGGTTTGCTTTAATCTGCACTGTGCACATGCTAACAAGAATCTGCTCCTTAGATTCCTTCTGGATTCCTCGTAATTTCTTCAGATTCACAAATGTTGCACTAATAATATACACAATGGACCTGTCAGTCTTAATGCAGAGTCTGCGTAGCTATAAATTGTAAGACATGACAATTATCATGCAATTTGGGGGTTGTGGGAGCTGTAAACATTATAATAATCTGATTTGAATACTGAATGCTCCAACAAATTAGGCATGATTATAGTGACTTGAGTTCTGCCTTGAATGCAAATGCGGTTTCATCCAACTCCAACAGCACTTCCATAAAAGTACACAGAGAGAGCATGTGGCTCATAAAGTATTTTTAAAAAGGAAAATGTTGTATATATTAATGAACACAAAATAAAACCTAGGGGAAATATAAATATACTTTGCGATGCTTATCTCAGGGATAATTGTTTAGATTTTTATGTCTGGAACAGCTAGCATTTCAAAAGCTAAATATTTTATTCATACAGTTTATTTTATTTATATTAGACATTCTCCACGTGTCTGAAATTTATCCCTTTGCTCTGGACCAGCGTCACTTGTGCTCTTATCTCGTCCAATGAAGCCGCCGTGTTCCACGGGCCCCCATGGGCCCTCCGCACCCCGGCAGCTCCGCACACAGGCATTTACCAAAAGCTGCTGCTTCTAAGACAAGAAAAAGCAGATGGATGTGCACAGGCAGGGAATAAAGAGAAGCCATGACAGTATTGATGTGTAGGACTGCGCACTCCGCTGCGCGTTGGCTTTAGCTGTCTCCTTCACCGTGAAAGAGGGCTGTGGAGAGGGGATCTTTGTGCAGATGGGCTTCGTTTTGCACCGGGATAGTCAGCGCAAAGCCAGGGGTGTACAAAAGATGAAATTCCCACTCGGGCTTCAGAGATAAAAGTGCCCGTGGGTAGCCAGCAGTGTCAGCCTGGGGATGAGGGACAAGTGTTTTTAACATCCACATTCTACCTACTCCCCTTTTGTAATGGTTGTGTGTTGGAATCCTGCAGGCAAACAGAAGCACCCGTCCCGAAGCAGAGCGATGCCCCTGGGTTGTTGCCAAACGGCAGGAAAAGCTCCATTGGGCGGCTGACAGCACACAACCCTGCAGCACGAGACACAACGCACCTCGGCATCCTGCTGGAGCAGGGACATCGGTGGGAGTGCTGGAAAGGTAAAATCAAACCAGGGGAAAGCCCAGGGTGCTACACAGACCGAACAGAGCTGTCGATAGAAATCAGAATTGACCCTAAGAGAGCCATTTCCTTCCCATACCGTGTGTACACACACACTTGTGACTTTATGTCCCTTTCCTCATCTCCTTTAAAATATGCTAGCTGTGATGGACAAGCCTAGAAGTGTGGCTATATATTTCCCATTCCCATCTGCAGCCCAAACAGCTGGATGAGTAGATCGTCACGCACTTTGGAGGCGACACGAGTGGTATGGGCTTCAGAACAGCACAGGCACCACTCCTCTCTGAGCCACGGTGCTCTGCTTCTGAGCTGTGGTGCTGGGGCATCGTGCACAATTTTAGCTGTCATGCTAAAAGACTGGCAGCAACAGAAGCTAAAATGAATTAAGTATCAGCCCATTGCATATCTGCTATAAGCAGAAACATTTGCAGTGATCAGTCAGCAGTTTATTGGCTAAGATCAACAACTGAGATAACTACAAATAAGTGGCTTTGCAGCCTTTTCTTCTTGCATGTCTTTTGCAATCAGTATGAATTATTATAGTGGGTTTCAAGAGGTACAAAGAAAGTTCAGCTAACAAGCAAATAGATATAAAAGAAAAGGATAAAGGGGAAGCCAATGTTAATGGCTTTTCCTTACCAAAGACAGCTGGAGTTCATAACTGTATCACTATTAGTCTGCACAGTATCATTGTCAGTCCGAAGGCAAAAAAACCCAATGTGCTGTTTTCTTTTTTCTTTGAGAACAGAAGAATGCAAGAACTAGATTAGGATAGATTAGTTCAAATATCTGGTCCGATGGCAAATAACACTGGGATCAGAGAAATGAAAATGTTGTATGAACTCTGGCCAGAAATTCCACATTTACTAGAAATCCAGTAGTGCTGTTGTTCTCTACTGGGATGCTGTGACCCTCAGTGCTGTCCTGACTCTTCACTTCTGTTAGCACATAGAAGAGGTTTCAAAAGTGAAATCTTGGGGAGACACGGCCCCTGTTTCAGTCAGAATATTTCGTGCCATGACCACAACTTCTTTCAGTGCTCAAACAGTCTTTAAGAAAGAATCTAGTTCTAAGCTAGTGCTTGCTTAGAGCCAACATCCCAGTATGGTCCAAGGTGGAACTCAACTGGTGATGGTGCAGTGTGCTTTTGAATATGATGAAATAACAAATTCCCAATCACTTCTGATTGAAAATCCCTTAGTTTTGTTTTGTTTTGTTTTGTTTTTTTCTAAAAGTAAGGACTTCCTGACCAGGTTACAACATGGACAATGTTAAGTCCCCATTGCTCGCCACGCCATTACTTGCTTCTCTTGCTGCCCAAAAGGGTGATAGAGGATTGTGATGTGCTGATGCACATGGTCTCAGAAAGCACCATTCCAGCAGTTCCTGGAATGCAGCATTGCCACCTCTTGAAACTTAAATTCAAACCTTGCAACATTTTTAAGCTTTAGTTCCTTGACTCAATGATTAGGTGAAAATCTTAGTTTTCATAAAAAAGTAAGCACTTCATTTTATAAAGATGGATGTAGAGAAAAACGTGATTATATATACTTTTATAGGATCAGGAAATATCAGGCACAGAAAAAAACGAAATGTTTTATATATTTAGAACACTCCTGGGGTTTTAGATCTAACCTGTGTGCTTCTAGTTCTTGGGTTTGCATACTGGAAGTGTAGAAATTTAAAATTATTTCTTTGTGCACTATTTCATGAGATAGTGCTGTTTGAATCCACTTTGTTTAATATTTAAAGAATCTGGTGGGCCGAAATGCCAAAAAGAAAAGTTTTGTTTTATGACTTGTTAGAGAAATGATGTGATGGGCATACATCATATTCATTTTTTGATAGTTAATTAAGAAATTTCTGATTGCATGTAATGCAGAAAGTGGACCTTTGAATTCACTATTAATGCACATACTTCTTCTTGTCCTAAGATAACTTATCTTCAAAGGAGGCAAGAAAAAAAAGGTGAACTTTCAGTATTTTTCCCACATGTGAGAAAAGAGCCTGTAATCTGTTGATAATGTGGTAACTTGCCCTTGGAGGGGAAGCAATGACAAGTCTAGTTCTGGGAATGCCTTGGAGGAAACCTTCTCATGATGGGCTGTATGACTCATTAGCAGGTTCTGTTGTCCTTCCCAGAGATTTCTTAATGAGCTCTTGGGACCGGCCATCCCTCTTTTTGGATGCATCTTGGTTTTCAAGCTATATGTTGAATCACTGTAAATCTCCCCACTTTGTCAACTGGCAGTAGAATCATCGCTGACTTTATTCTGTGTGCTTTATCACTTCTATTTATGGATCAAAATTTAAAAAGAAAGAAAAAGCTTCTAAAACAACTACTGCCACCTAGTGTCACACGAGACTCGGGAAATGCCACACAGGCAGCTCGGGCTCTTCCCACTGGAAAAATCCTCGGCAGTAAATCCAATTTCCACTGATTTCAACTGGCACCGGCTTGCTCAGACATTAATGTTACAGCTCGTATAGCAAAACCTATAGATTTTCCATCACTATATCCAGGGAAATAATTTTACATAGGGTACCTGAGAATCCGTGTGTGTCTTGATGTGATGACAGAGAATTTAATTCCGTCCCGCAGCTTTGTAGTAATGCCGCGATGAACACGACTTGGCAGCCTGTGACAGTGGTGTTGCGGATAAAGAAATGTGTCTACCTGCTCATTCACCAGTTTCAGAAAGCTGGCTCTCCACAACATACATTTTTTTAAAGGTATTTGCCATACTGGGATATATGGCACCATTCATTTTAGTGTATTGTAAAGCACTGTAATGAGTATTTTACACCTGATTTTCTTATGGTGGAAAATCCTTAAACTAGAGTTTAGCGCAAGGAATTTGTGATGCAGCGTGCTCTTCAGAATAACACAACTCCTAGTGATCCTTTGTGTTGAATAAAAACTATTATGAGACAAGGCGCACCAGAAGATATTAATTACACTTTTTGGTGCTTGTGGCAATAATTCTGATTAAAATGAATTGCATCATTTATTAATGCGAGGCTTGTTACACTGTGTGCTGTTAAACGTCCTTTCTACAAGAGAAAAGCTCTGTCAGAACAGTGTTATCACCACGCACCTCTAATGGCTGGATGCTGAAAACCAAGTAAGATTATCTCTGTCTGGTCTGAGGTTTTACCCGCAGTGGAATTAACTGAGATTCTGCCAAATACTTTGAGCTCAACCAGTGCCTGTTCTCTGAGGTCCTCAGTGGTCTTAGAAATTAAGTAATCCTCCAAATATTTCTCCATGAAATTGGTGCACAGAATTGAATACATTTTGTAGACTGTTAAAGCAAGGTGGAAAAACTGACCCTGGCAGCACTCGGATGTATGTTCATGGGAACAGTACTTTGAAGTGCGTACTGTGTTTCAGTGTTAGCTGCAGAGCTAAGACGAGAATCCAAAAGTTTTGCCTGTGTTTCCTGTTCTTGGATCAGCATCCTTCTCAACTTACTGCAGCAGGATTTAGAAAATGAAAGGAAATGGCGCATTAATAGTCAAGACTGTGAAAAGAGTAGAAATTGTCGGGAAGCCGGAGTGAACGCTCCATCTGCTCCTCAGAGGGCTCAGGAATTCATAGCCCACACGACACCAACACACTCTAGAGCAGCTTATGGCCTCTTTATTTATGAAAAGGTAAAGTAACTCGAGTGACTGAAGCTACAAAGAACTGTCTGACTGTGTTTTTCTTGCACGTCTTAGTGATCATCAGCAGACCTGGGAAGGTTTAGAACTGCAGCCTGGGGATAGTCTGTGAACTGCGAAGGGCATAAAACCCAGCAGAAGTCCTCATGCAGGAAAACGCTAAGCAGCTGCTTAATTTTCAGCACATGAATATTCCCTGAAGTTTAGTGTGTGCTCAGCCTTTGCTGGATTGGCACATTAGCACTGAGAGGTCAAAGGACTATTTTCCACAAAACCTTCATTCCCAGTGCTTTGAAAAAATAAGACACATTTTCTCTTACACAGCATCTTAGTCCATGCTTCACAAAATGTTATTTTGGTGGTATTTCTCACAAGAATTTCACAATCTGACCCTATGTATTACTCTTACACCGACTAATATAGACAAAGCTTTTGTAGTTAGAAGAGCTGAGGCTAATGCTGAATTTATTGCCTCATCATCTTTCCAAGCCTACCAGTAAAGAAAGAGCAGTCAAGACATATCTATTCTGGGGTTTTTTTAACTAAAAATAACTAAATAGATAATTCTCAGTTTTTTACCTTTTTTAAAAAAAATAATATATATATATATATATATTTTTTTATCCTGAGGGTAGATTTTGAGCCAGTCTTGGAACATCTCAGAACTTACTGAACTGATACCTCCTTACTCTGTCATGCAAAACATCCACAAATATTTTACTCCCTACTGTTTTATCCTGAAATGTCTTCGTCTGGTCACATATAGTATCAAGAGGCCTAACAAATGATCCCCATGTTTTCTGTGGAATACATTATAAGTAATACAATTACAGTATTGGTCATTCAGATTATCCTGATCTATGGTTACACTCCAGAACCATATTAGATTTGAAAATGCCTCTGAGCACTTTGGACAAATGTCTGGAAGTCTATATGGATAGTTTCAAGTCTTTCAGCCACAGGTGTTACTAAACTTTAAAAAAAAATCTGTGTACACAGGTAGAGATAATGATAATATCTGCAAGGTATTTGCAGCAGCCTGCCAAACAAAAATACAATTACAGCGTGAGTGTTCTCCGCTCAGATGCAAATATACACCCAGCCCGAAAACTTGGTTGTGACATTGTTTGAATGTCTGCCTTGTTTGTTGTATGAAGTAAAGTACATTACTATATTTTTTTATGTTGCATCATGATTAGTATACTATGCAAGGTGCTTGAACAGCTGTCATGTAGTCAGCTGTCAGTTATAACACCTAATTACATTTTGCACGTATTACCAGAAGTCTCTGAGCGAATTTAAAGTTTCAAAAAAAATGAGGTTTTGAACCAGGACATCCAGAAGACTCATATTGGGCTCCCCATTACTTTCTTTGGGAGTTTATATTCTGCTTTGCAAGCAGAAGGGATATAAATGAACCCTTTTCTTCTTTTTTTCATTGAAAGCTGAGACATAAGCAAGGAACTGAGGCTTTAAATAACTAAAATATTATAGGACAAGCAGAGAACTATCTGGTTATGGCAACACTAAGTCAAATAAACTTGCTATTGTTCTGCACAGACATCTCTCTATTTTTTGGAATTTCTTTAAAAATCAGGGCCAGATTGTGTTTTGCACATCCAAACCAGTATTGAATAGTGAGGAAAGATCCATCAAGTCCTTTCCATTCTTTTTTGTGGTCAGTGATACAAAGGGAGACCAAACAACATTATACGAGTGTCAAGTTTTCTCTCGTTCCGCAGCGTTGTGCTGATTGACAGCCCGCTCTTGAAGAGTGGAGCCCTTAGGGTACCTGTTGTGTTTCAGCCTCTTTCCCTGCATTTTTACTTCAAAATGAGCGGAATTGCAAAGCCTCAAAACAGATGAGAGGTTTTTTGGAGAGCAGTCCTAAGTGTCTAAGTCCTCGCCTGGCCAGTGGTGTGATTATTGCGGGCCGTGCCCTGCTGAGCGTGGCCTTTGGGAGGCTGGGGGAAGCCTGCGAGCACTTGGGGAGCCCTGCCTTCGCAAAATTTGGCACTAACCATTTCCTATTATGTTTTCTCCACAATACCGAGTTTTGAATGAAGCCACCGCATCAGCATCAGTGATGGTCTGGACAATTCAGCTCTACACAGGAGACTTCTTCAAAAATTCTCCCATTTTTAGTGTGTATGTCTGCATATTTTGACCTGCCAAGAGAAAAGGCAAAATGAACCGTTTCTACCTTTTTTAGCAGGTACCCTCAGATTTTTGGCTTAAATCATGCTTGCAACATTGAGATGCAGTACATCTACTTGGTCAGCTGGAGCAGAGCCCTCAAAGTTCTTAAAACTATGGGATTACGGACTCCGCACAAAGTGTTAAAACTAAACAATGCCTCCCTGAAAGAACTTTTAACCTACATAGACTAGTGCAGAGCAGGGGAATAATGTCTTACAAACAACTGTTTTAACCTTTACTTTGTGATTTTAAACACGAGCTTTGTGATAACTGCAGAGAGGGGAGAGCAGCAGTCGTGAATGGTGACATCTCACTCTTCATGCAGTACGGCGGTGGAGAGAACTAACGCTTCCTAGATGGGTGGTTCAAATGAGATGTCTCAGAGACACTGTTCTCAAAAGGCCTATGAAAGAAATGTTTTCTCAAAGGCCTATGAAAGAAATGTGGATCTCCACGGCCATGGCTTTTTGTAGACAAAGGAAGTGGGCCCTTCGCAGTCTGTGACACCATTTGTAATCTTGAGTTGGACATGGACACGATTATTGAAACCTGGTAGGGGGTCTTCCGATACGGTCCCTCTCCGAGTGGTTCCCTGTGTGGATTCTGCCTCTCTGGCCCTTGTGTCTGCCTTCATGCTGCTTTATTTTATCAAGTGCCTGTTCTGGCCTATTCAACTCTTTTTTTTTTTTTTTTGATTCCTTGTAGCATGTGACCAATAAATTATCACACAAAGGTTGCTTCTTTCATTGTTTTTATTGATTTCTATTAATTTATAACAGAAGTTCTTATTGGCAACAGTAGTCTAGATTGATTCAGCAGAAAGCTATCAAATACACTCTAAGAAAAAGCTATAGAGAAAGCATGAACCTGGCATTTCATCATTTAAACTTACATTTCACTTAAGCATGAGTAGTTCCATCGGCTGTCCATTGGAAGTGCCTGTGTTACCTGAGCTGAAAGTACTGGAGGTTAAAATACTGTACAATTTAACCAACGTATTAAGGACGGAATTAGGGACAGAAAGCTACAGGAGCCTTGTTCCAGAGATGTTCACAATTGTCATATATTTGCTAATTAGCCGGGAACTATTGTGTTCCAAGCATTTTTTAGCCTGGGATGAAATGAAGGCACTCAATTCAAACATTCCTAGAGAGAAATCCAGGCCCCATTGAAGTCCATGGGAATTTTGCCATTGATGAAGAGGGCCAGGATTTCACACATCATCTAAATGCAGATGCCCGGCAGAAGATGTGAAGCAGACCTAAATTCAGCAGCGACACTGAGACCAGACACAATGATCTCCACAACATCGCCTTCCAGCAAGATGCCTTTCAGCAGTGAAACGCTAATGAAAATCATCTTTCAAAAAGTGCTTTCTGCAACACTTTTTCTGTACTAGTGCATAAGTCAATATGCTGGTAAGAAAGAAAGGTTATAGAAACGTGCCTTCACCTTGCTATTGCAGTAATACTGAGTCATGACAATGTAGTAGAGTTTAAATCTGAAATATCTGAAAGTAGAGTTTAAATCTGAAATAAGACTTGAGCTTAGCTGGAGAATAAGGGGCTCTGCAGAGGCTGTTGTGTATTTCATAATTGGTGCTGACAAACTCTGGAAAAAGACATTTGGCTAAATCCTCATTCATACTAAAACTGTAGACTATGATGAATTACTTCTGCCTTTTCAAACCACATGAAGCAAGGACAGGGGACTAACGTATCTAGCAAATGGGAGGAAAAATGGCTTCATGTTATATTGGAAATCTACTACAAGTCATATAGACAATTGGGTGAAATTTGCTATGTCTGAAGGCAGATTTTTCAAAGCTCAAATGCTGACATCACATTTCTGTTCATAGACAAACTGTGTGAAACACAAAGATCAGAAATATATGATTTTGATACACTCAAATATAAAATCTTGCAATTGTTCTCCAGAGTTCAGAAAGGGAGGAAGAATAATATTGGTGAATGTAGATGTCTGATTCTAAAGGATTAAAAAAGAATCTATTCTTGAAGGTTTTAAATGTCATAGGTTTGTATTTATCTTTCCTTCTTTCAGTTAAAAAAACCCAACAGGTTTTTTAATTAAACTACTAACTGATGGTTTGGGTGTAGCCACTGCTCTGGTGGCTCACCTGAATCTGATCAAACGTTCCTCGTATTCAATGAGAGAAGAGCTGCAAACAATTAAATCAGTGGCTCTGTCAATGAGCAGCAGCTGAGGATCTGGCCTGGAAACAGGTCAAGATCCTAATTTTCCCAGTTGTTGTATTTCTCCTTGCGAAGGTTTGCTCTTTGTTGGCAGAGGAAAGGCAGAAGAGGCTCTTGTACCAGCTTTCATGTGAGCCTGGCTTTTCTATTTTCTCTTTTTTGATGCCTTGCTGGCATATTTTGCTCTTGAACTGTTTTTTCACGCTGTCATGAGGTACCAAGTGATGCTGGTTTTGGGAATCGCCACATACACCTTCAGATAGGCAGCTCTGACAATAAATAGGTTTCCCAGGTCAGCTGCAGGCCCTCCTGCTGCTGGAAACGTGAGAGTCCTGCTCCTGTGGAATGCAGAAGGCTCGCTTACAAGAGCAGGTTTTGAAGCCCACAAGTCTGAGTGGGTTTGCAACGTGTGCAGCCCGGCTCTCTTGGTCCTAATGAAAACATGCAGCTGGCAGCGCTGAAATTCCTGCTTTAAAATAATCCCGCTCCTTGGGGGTTGTTGGCTTAATAACACTGTGGACTCTCTTTGTCTCTAGGAGACAGTGCCTGTTTTTTTTCCTTTTTTGTCACCGCAACAATGAGTGACAGATATTGTATCCCACCTCTGTTTTATTTCTTGTTCCTTTTTAGATAGTTTTGAATGCTTAAATTGAAGGCATTTCATAGAGCTCAGAAATCAACCTAATTTTAATGAATTATTTTAGTTCTAGCACCCTCTTCCTTACTAACAGACAACCTGAGCACTCAGCATTGCCTGTATCATAATTGTGTCTTCTATAGCTACTTATTTAGTGCAAAGTAAATGCAAATTACGTTTACAAAATTTTATATCAGTGAGATGTCCTTCTATCACCTAGAAAAATACTCAGCTTCACCTGTAACTTATCAACTTTCTCAGCTTCTGGTGTGTTCATTATTCATGGTTCAAAAGACCTGCAGTTCTGCCTGCAAACTTGAAGCCTTATCCCATTATCACGAGGGATCAATATGTAATTTTACCTCCAGAAATACTTCTCAGAGGTCTGGTTTTTTCCCGTGGCTGCTCCTGTGTATGCTCTTAATTATAGTCATGACTAATTTAACAAGTTGGACAATATCAATTCTGTATTGCTATGAAATATCTTCCCCAGTTGATTTAGAAAAATTGGGGCACTTTAACTATGGTTGTTTAGGTGAATTGTTGAAAGCGCTGGCACACAGCCACAGTTGTATGAAATTACACAGTCACCAGTTGAAACTGTTAGTACACATTGCTGGAGACAGCTTGGAATAGCCATGTAAAAAACCTGCAGGCTCTCTAATTTATCTTAGATCAAGTTCGTATGAACTGATTCCTCCTCTAGTTCTTGGCAATTTGTTCTTTGCTTAAATTTCTAGCAAAAGTTGAAAAAAAACCCCACTGTGTTTTGAATCAGCCTGCGGTTGGGCATGTCAAGCTGGAGCTCTGGACTGGGCCAGAAATCTGCAAGGCTGTAAATGTCAGGGCTGGATCTAGCTCTTAAATCTATCAAAATCTACACGTTGTTTGATTTGAAAACTCGGTTTACCTTCAGCTTGCAGTCATGCTTTTAGATCTAAATTGTCCTGTGTATAGCTATATTTTGGGCGATGTTCAGGAGGGAAGCAAACAGTACCTGTTTCTGCTCAGCAGGTTGATGTAAAAGCAATCCTTGGTGCTTTTCTAGTTAGGAAGAGGTACCTGTGACTGAGACACGTGCTTCCCATGCCCTGACTGAATTTCCTTTTAAGTCATAGCTATGAGCATCCCAACTATCAGGAGCGGGCACACATTTCACAATCCTGCAGAACAAAATAACCTTTTTTTTTTTAATGTGGTTACTCAGCTTTTTATCTCCATATTTTTTATTATTTAAGCTGTTCATCTTCTGGGTATATTGTACAGTGGCATAACAAGGCCAGCTTTTTCTATCTCTAAAACCTTTAGGAAGAAAGTGTGAAGATATGATTGTTAAAATAGATATTTTAGGTTTCTTTTTTTTAATGTGTGTGTGTGAGGAGAATTCTTTGTGATGGCAGATCTAGGGAAGTGGAAAGAGGCAGGGAAAGGGCTACGTACTGAAGAGATTGATACCTAGTTACTGAAAAATAAAAAACTGGGCTTGGAAATGAGGGAGAGAGAGAAGCCGTGTTCTGGGCAAACCTCTATTATTGCTCTGTAAAGCAGAAAACCTAAATTAATCCTGTGTTTAGTTTTAGGTCGTTCATGCGGAGCTGTGGTGCCCATAGGCACATCAAGGCCTCTGTGCCTGCAATTGTGTCTTTCTTCGCTATTTAGCATTTAATATCTCTCATCAGTTACACCCATCGCACTCCGAGATTTTTACGGTGTTTTCACGTCTGCCTTCTCTTCTGCCCTTTTTGCTCCATGCCCCATTTTTCGCAAGAGCAAATTCCTCCCCCCTTCTCTCCCAATTCTTTTTATTTCCATTTCATTTTTATATCATTTGCTTCTCATATTTTCTTTGCAGCACCTGCGGCAGCTGCTTTGCAGGTCCCCTGCTGTGCAAATCGCCCTTCACAGAGGAAGATCTTCCTGTCGGTGACTGACAAGAGGTGCCAGGAGCAGGCGAGGAGACTTTTAAAACCCGTGAGTTGGCAAATCAGCAGGTACCTGTGTTCAGTTCTGGATACGCCCCTGGCATTAGTTCCTATCTTGTATCAAAGGGTTTTCAGTATGATACAGCCCACAGGCACAGTTCCAGGTTAAAAGGAACACACTCATAGTGTTTGGCTGCATCTGTCATCTCGCTTTTTTATTTTTGTCTCTCATATAATGACACCAGAGGTTTATTCTTGGGGAGGGTTTTTTGTTTGTGTTTTGTTGTTAGTTTTTGTTTGAGGTTTTGGGGTTTTTTTGCAGGGACTGTGTTTACAACAGCCTAAACAAGGAGAAAATATTCTTAGTATTAAACAGCTCCTGGTTTTCTTCTCCAAAGAAATAAAGACACCTTTCATATTTTCCAAGGCTGATGATGTTGAAGAGGCTGAGACAGATCAAAGACTGAAGGGGAAGAGGAAGGGACTTGTTGTCCCTACCATTTTCTTTAGGGACAGGTGTGGGATTTCAGGTCAGACTAGGAAAGCCCTGGACCATCCTCCATCCTTGATGCACAGGGGGAGGCAAAGGGTCTGGAGGAATTTGGAAACTTGGTTTAGTTCCTGAGCCATCTTAAACAGGTTTTTAAATCAGTCCTAAGTGAAAGCATTTTGCACAAGAAAGTGTAGCTTTCAGGCAAAACACCACTTGAATCAAATGCAGAATAAACAGCCTGAATAAAGGGGCCTGAATTTGGTCCACTGTGATCACTTGATCTGAGTGGCTTAAGGCTTTGCATGCTTCGTACTTGCAAACCAGCTGTAAAATGTAGGAAATACAAGTAGCCGTAGTCTGACATTTCCCCATCTGTTCCCAATATTTAATAATTTGCTCTCTTCTCTGAGCATATTAAGTTTATTTATAAATTTAAAAAATATGTTTTATTTTATATAATGAGCTTAAAGGTATAATGGCCTTTTTGCTCCAAATTGCTCCAAGCACTCTCCTTTGCCAGATGCAGGGTATTAATTTTTCTGGAAGAATTTGTGTGTAAGGTACAGATGGACAAGATGTAGTTTTTAGCACATCGGGCTTTCGCTTTCCTGTTCTGAGCGTGTTTCTGTTTTCTAGAGCTTCTGTACAGTAAGTGAGTGTTTTGAAATGCCTACATTGTTTTTGTAAGGGTGGTGGACAGTGAGAAGTAAACCCTGATCCTTGCAGCTGAGACTAGTGTTGTACTAACTGGAAAAACTCTTCCCTTTGAAAAGCTTCCTAAGAATCATCCTCAACATGTTGGAATCAGCAAGCATTTTGCTGTTGAGCTGAACAGCACTAAACACACCTAAATGGCACTTTAGCTGAGAACAGCTTTAAAAACATTTTAAGGAAGGTTTGTTTTCACGTATGAGATTACAAATGCTATGCATAAGAAAAACACACTAGATCTAAAAGTCTGCGAACCCAAAAAGCGGCAGAGTACAATCTCTCAGATTTATGCTGATCGCACCCCGTTTTAGCTAATGTGTTCACATTCATCTTGTGAGTGGAAGGCGGTTGTATCTGCAGAATGCTACACTGAGACGAACTGCTGACCTGAACACCTCTCTGAACTCTGTTCTTCATAACTTTGGTTTCTACAGCACAATCTCAAATCTTCTTATTCTGTAGTGATTATAATTTCTTTTCGGGTTCAAACTGAAATTTAAATATCTGAAATAAAAATATAGCACAGGCTGCCGCTTGTACCTACTTGTATTTGTGCAGCAGTACGGTGAAGTGAATGAAAATATGCCTATTTACATAAAGATTGAATCTGGTCCAAAGTGGGTTGTTCTTCACACAAAGATACAATTCAGGAAAGGCAGGTGGGCTTTTTTATTTAGTAATATTTTGTGTAGTTATTTCATTGTAGTGCAGGGATGGATTCACTGTACTTTTGTCTCCCATCAAACTGAAGACAGAAATGGGGGCTGGTTAGATGGGTGGGAATGGACCTTGTAAGTAAAAGAATCCCTTCTGGGTTTTGCTTCAGATTCACTTTCCCTCTGTCAAGACAATTTTGTTTACAAATCAGAGAGAATTTCTAGTAGTTAGAAATTAACCTCACTTTTACCAAGATTCTTTTCTAAAAAGTGACCAGGTTCCCACCTGAACTGAAAATTAGTAATTCCAGTAATTCTAATGTTCTTGGTGATTGTGGTAAGCTGCTAAATGGATATTGTAGTATTTCTTTAACAAAGTAATTGCAACGCTGAGGAAGAAATCAATCACAACCAACATGAAAAACAGGTCTCTTCAAACAAGCCTAACTTCATTCTCTGACAAAATTAAAAGTTTGGTTAAGGAAAGTGAAGAGATGAGGGATGTATTCAGACTTCTGCAAATCTTATGTCTATTACATAAAGAACGTGATAGTTTGTCTATATGGAAACCATTAAATAATTGAGAATGGGATGATGGACTCGCCCTAAAATAGCTGTCAAAAAGGAAATTTTCATCAAATAAGCTGTTTCCAGGAATGATGTATCTATCAATGTGAAGCCTGGCATGAATCAGTATTTTTCACTGTAGCATCACTGCTACGACCCTGCTGATTGCAGATGCCAACTGATGGCAAACTTGTCCTTCCAGGTGACTTGTCTCGCAAAGCAGGATTGGAACCAGAAGAACAAAACCCTTTGTGATATACGCAAAAGCAAAGTAATAAATCAACCAACAGGGACTAGGACCCGTGCCTGGGCGGTGTTGTGAAAGCAGATCCTGTGTGATGTGTTTGGGTACCGTGCTGGAGAAGCAACGGAACGTGTGACATTAGTAGAGCAGCGGGCAGCACTTCTGGGGTGGTGCAGGACTGTAGCATTAGATTATGATTATATTAAAATATGGCAAGATGTAGGGACTGAACAGCAAGGGAGGTGATCTATAGGTTCAGTGGATCTACAACCACAGGATCTGTTAGCGATACAGTCCTAATAGGTCCCATGTCCATGGTGGTATATGTGTCCTATGCGGCTGTCCATGCAGCTGTAAACCAGATGAGATTTTCTCTGCTCTTCATTTCTAGAGAGCCCTAAAGGACAAGGATTGCATCTTCCAGGTTTTGCATTGGTGATTTTTGTGGTAGTTGGGTCTTACTCCTCGTTTCTGTGCAGCGCTAAGCGAAACTATCGCTCTACCTCGTTACCTTGGGTCTCTCACGGATAAAAACAAGCACAACTTCAGTGAAAATGAAGTGTTGAAGATACTAAAAGCAGTATGAGTCTTCCAATTTGAACCATGTTGTTAAAAATAATTACTGCAGAAATTGTGGTATCTCCCAGCTATATCCTGAACATTTCTAATCTGTGCCGCACTGCGGCCTGTTAAACCCTTCAGTGCCTGTCTGTGTAAAGGCACTTGGGAATGTTAATTCAGAGCTACAGTTCATTCAAATTAATTTTCCTGGGGTTTCCTGTTTAGGAAAGCCTAAATTTATTACAAGAGGTCTGGCTAACAGCCCCAAAATGGGACTGATCGCCAGCATTTCTATGACATTCCTGTTACAAGCCTTCACTAATGTTTTTCCTTGAAGTCCCCTGCCTCCATATCCTGAAAATAACACAGGTAAGTCCCTAGTCTTTTACACAGCCTGAAAAGCCTGCTAAGTGGAAGAAAGAACCATAATAAATGATAGAGTATAAAAAGGTGCTTTGGCTTCAATGTTTCCCAGAAGTGATGCAACAAAATTAAAATCAATTGATTTGCCTGGAAAAACACTAATGCATGTCAGTGCGGCAATTCCTCAACATGTTTCTCTAAGCTTAATATAGTTTCTGAAATAGCTTTCTGGAATTGTTTTCACAGAAATTACTGAAAGATGGAGATGTTACCTGCATGAATAACAACAAGAATGAGCTGGGCAGATGGAACAGAGATCTAGGATCTAATTCTGCCAGACTTCAGATGTGGCCATTCAGTTGCCTTTACGTTTTGGAAACCTCCCAGCTCTGCCTATAAGCGTTAAGCAATATCTAATCAAACCTTTTTATTGTTTTCTTTTGACTAAGGGAATTTGGTAGTGTTGTCTAAAATATTTTGACATGGAGTTGCGGTACAGTTTCACTGGAAACATTTCATTTTTGAGTAGGAAACCCTTGCAGTTGGTGAGACATTGGGAAGTTTCCAGTCAGATTTTTTGTTGTTGAAGAAAAGTAAGATGAAAAGAGTAACGATTTTCTTGCTGAAAATGAGTAAAGATTGGCATTAAGTTTTTGATTCACAGTGCAGCTTTGAGAAATACATTCTGGATTTCTGTCTACTATAATACCCGAGACATGTGCATCTTATGTTAGTCTTTATTTTAATTTTTTTACTTTGTCGTTATTATTTCTATAACTCTCATCTTATTTTTCTTTTTTTTTCCCCCTGTGCACTTTATTTGTTAAATTTTAATTCGCTGTCAGCATTTCATTATTCTTTTAAATCCCTCCCTTCCTCCCTCAGAATTTTAAAGCTTTCTGGATTTGTTTGACTGCTTTCCTTTCTTTTTTTCCTTGTCATTATCCTCTTTATTTCTTTCACTTCTTCTTTCAACCATTTTTGTGCATAAGCTCCCTTTTAAGGATTTTTCTTATTGCCATTTCCTAATTTGCAGGTTCTCTTTCCTCCCCGATGCATCTCTGACAGTGAGTTTTGCTGTGTAGCTATGGAAATTACCCATACGATTTCATCAAACAGCATCAGGACTCTCTTGATACGCCCTGCAAAGTTTTGACAAATAAAAGAGCTAAACATCAAGTGAAAACCTGCATCTTCCTGAGAATCAGTATTTATTTCCACAGTCAGAAAGGCTGAAGGGCAGCCCTTTTTTATCCCCAGCAGTTTAGAGCTTCCAGTTTCAACTTTTGAAGCTACAAACCTGTGGAATCTCTGATAAGTGACCCTGGTTAGGAGCAGGACTGGGTGTTACAATCAGCTGGTCTCGCCAAAATTCTTTGGGGAGTTTCAAGCTCTACTGGCAAGTTGCTGCTAAATGCTCTTTCCAGTACTTCAGGGTTTGTAAAAATAGGCCCCAAATGTGTCTTGCTATTCCAGAGGCCGTGCTGTTTCTGTGGGAAAATGCGTGGAATGGATGCTCCATGTGGAAAAGGAACCAGAAAAGTGATTGTTTTCAATACAAAATGCACCGTTTCTCTGTAGGTGCTTTGTACGAGGAAAAGCTGGAAGGATAGCGTTTGTGAGCTTTAAATAATGAGTGCAGAACCCCATATCTTCCCCAACCAATGCTTCTTCCAGTGAGCAGGATCACGAAGGAAACAGAATGAAAAGTCAGTGTATTCCCATGCTGACGACTGCGCTCTCCAGCTTCCTCACACAATAACAGTAATCCGGACAGAATCACAATCCAAAGCAACTTCTCTTGGTTTTGGGTGGCTAACCTTGCCATTGTACTTTGGTTATTACAAGTAGTACTGGTTTAGAAGAACACGGGCCTCAGAGCCTGTGTGATGGTGGCCTTGGAGGGATGGACCACGTCCAGGGCTGGAGTTAATTGGTGGCTCAGCTAATGGTGATTCAAGCTGCCTTGGGGTGTCTGTCTGTTTGTGGAGCTCCATTCTCCCTTAGGCTACTTCCTTGGCTTAATCCCTCCCCTGTCAGGCCTAGAAACACTTCTTTTTTTCCTAATTTAAGATTCCAGAGGCCCTTCATATTTAATATTAGAATAAAGGGGAAACAGAGCCCCAGGAGAAAGATCAGAGTTTCTGTTCTGTTGAGGCATCAGAGTCATTCTTCCCTTAATGAAGAGGAACAGCAGGATGGATAAAAACCAACGACTTAAAAAATAAATTGGGTTTTTAATTTAAGTTAAAAAAAATGTTTCATGAGTAAAACTATTTAAGGTTTAAACCTATATCAAGTCAAATTTATTCTGATGTATTAAATCATTCAAGGTTTAAAGACAAAAAAAAATCCAAAAATACATGTTGCTGGCAAGATTTTCACATTGGGCCAGTGAGTCACTACTCATTAGCAGCCAAGGAAAAGTAGTTATCTAGGTTCTATTTACTCACTTAATTTCATTCAGTGACTGAAGTCAACCAAAATAAAACAGAGGCATTTGTTTTCGCTTTGTACTCTTCAGTTATTTTCCTAAAAAGATACCTATATTACATTTTTTCCTTGGAATTAAATGTACCCATTTTGCTATATGTGGCACTCAGCATTGAGTCTCTGAAAAAGCAGGACGCCCACTTTCCTCTACCACCTACGGTTAAAAATGAAGCATAAGATGAGACCTAATGGTTTTAAAATCTCAAACAACTCGATTGTCAAAAACAACCATTGCAAGTCGCTTTAATAAGCTTTCCTTTGTTGATTAAAATAATTAGTTTGAAGAGCAAAATACATTTTGATAACTTTACATTTCCCACTTGAGAACTCATGCATTAATTTGTACTTCTCTTATAAATGTTGATTTATAATCTACATTTTTGTAGATTGTTACCTTCTATAGTTGCTTTAATAAGTGCCTATAGTTAAAATATGTATGCAGACATAATAAAATGGCTACACTCAGTCATAAATCAACATATTTTAAAAGTTAGCAGCTGGAGATCATCAGTCTCTTTTTAGGAAAAAAAAACTGAGAAGTATGGCTGCAAAATAAGACAAGGAAAAGCCAAGTTTTCTGCTTGGGGACTTGAAGGTCATGGTTCTCTACCAGACTGTTCTGCTCCAAGTGTTCAAATAACCTGCTAAAAACCCCCCAGGTTTTGCTGTTTAACTCCAAGAACTGAGACCGCCTGTCCTACCTGAGCAAGACACCCACCTATTCGCATTTGACCTTTGTCTGGGTTGGAGAAAACATACAGGAGCAGCCCCTGCGGATGAGATTCTGGTCGGCAAATGTGCAGGAGCAAATTAGAAACAGGAATTGGAAGAGGAATTTGCTCAGAAGGCTGAGCAGCTTTTCACAGCACAAATCAAAATCTTGCCACTTGTTTGGGACTGGTCTCAATGCGCACACGCTGCATTTGATCCGCGGGGTTTATTCCAGTTGTTTTCAGTGTAAATGGAAACATGTCCATGATGTGCTAACTGAGGGTGTGCTAACTGCCCGTGGTCCGTGCCGGAATGAGGGCCTTTGCACAATTCACTTTGAAGCTGAAAAGGGTTTTGTTCTGGCAGATCCTGAAAATAGTCATGTAAACTGTCATTCAGCACTGAGGGGAAAGGCCTAATCTGGATTTGGATCCTGATTTTTAACACTGCTGTATCATGGGGTAAGGGGAAACCATATGTTACCTTTTCAGCATGTGCAATGTCATGGTGGGGGAAGGAAAAGCAAATACTATTGCACAAAGAACTAAAGCTCCACATCTGCGTACACAGTTGTTTCAGGATTTACCCCAAATACACATTATTGATGGGAGTAATATTTCACCTTACTCATCAATATCCTCTATTGTTTCTTTTGTAAAAGCTTTTTTCCCCTCTCCTTCCCCGCTCCCATCCCCCTGTTGTCTTTGTGCCTTGTATTTTTCCACACTTTATTTCCTAAAAGACTAGCAGGTTTGACGATGCATTGTGATTTCTTTTCTACAGGGCTTTATGAAGGGAGCTGGAGGCAGTTCTCATTAGTCTCACTGACATCTTTTATCACTTATCAGAGGAACAAGCAAACGGAGAGCAATTCCTTTGATCATGGCAAAAGTAGAAAGAGTATTAAAAACCCTATGAAGATTCACTAAGTAGAAAGTGGAAAAGACAGTCTGTGGCATGTTTCAAAGAAGTAACATGATTTAAAGTTGCCAGATTTGCTTGTATATATTAAAGAATTGTTAATGATGCTACATTTTACATGCATCCGTAGGTTTTGGGGATTTAAAAAAAAACAGGCAAAAGAGTTCTTAGGTAGAACAAACAGGTTAGATCAATTGTAAAAAAAATCTCTAAAAAGGTGAGCTGTGTCCAAGAGGAATTCTGTGATTTAATGAAAAATCTTGACAATAAAAATAAGTTTGTAATGCTGGCACAATGGATTGAAAAGGAAACTTACTCTCACGGGAGAATGTTAAAAAATCTTAAGAATTCCTTTTCTTTTGGAGGCATTCTGTGGTGAATCAATGTGTGTTTGTGGAGGCTGCATATAGGAGCCGCAATGCTTGCAATTATCCATGTATGGCTGGCTAACTCTGACCTCAGAGTGCTGCTGCTGCTTCGTTCTATGGAAAAATAAGATTTTTCTCCGTGGTTCTGAGTACTGATTCACCTGCCATGATGCCCTCATGGTGTGCCTTGTGCTATTACCCTCCTACCCACAGCTATCGAGCATTCTGTATTCTAGATCCACTGGTGCTTTTCTCTATGGATACAGCTCAGCTATCCACTGCTTATAAATCCCTTCGCCATTTCTGCATGTCATCAGCTCTCATCTCAAAGCATCAGATTCAAATTGCCCTTGAAGGCCTTTGTCTTAACTCGTGAAAATACAGAGACCATCATTATTTGGGTGTTTTCTTCCAGCATAGACTCTGTGCTGGCCTTGTCCCTGCAGTGTTTTTTTACTGCCACAGCTAATTTTTAACTATGTTGGATTTGATTTGGATACGACGCAATGTAGTACACTTCTATAGCAGCTTTTACGCAAGCATCCCCAGAGCACTTTCTGATCAAGCTAAAATTATCTCTGAACTACATACAAATTCCTAAAAGACTAATTAAAAAAAAAAAAAAGAAAGAAAAAAAACCCAAAACAACCGGTAAAGAGAAGGTGAAAATGTATGCGCTCAGTTCAGAGTCAACAGGGCAGAGGGGCAAGTTCTGCTGGTACACCGGAGTAAGAGAGGAGGAGCTAATTCAGTATATTGCTCTAAAAATACTGAGCAGAATAAATTGCGTGAATGCTGTAAGTGATGACCTGGAAGTGGCAGGTCGAGCAGTACACAGGTGGGTTATCAGAGCTCCCTCTATGGACACATTGTTCTAATATTTGCTCCTTCTGATAAGGAACAAAGCCACACGAGACTTTGTGATACGTGGCCTCAGTCACCCACGAGCAAGGAGACAGTGAGAGGAATAAACAAATAACTCTGAGTGACTTGAATCACTACAAACTATTTTGCCAGAGCTTGGAGATAAAGCAAACTCCGCTCGGTTTCTCAGATTTTTGCAAGAAGCTGTCAGGAGGGACAGGCTGGCACAGGGTGACATGCTGAAGAAGGAGGCTGAGATCTTTTCCTAGACCCAGAGCTCTTACTGAAAATCACAGTAGCATATGATCTCTTTCATTGCTGTCAGACTTTCTTTTTTTGATTCTTTTCTTTTAAATAAACAAAATGTTTCTTTAAGGCAGTAGTTTGATCACCGCCACTGCTCCTTCATGGAAGAGGGTCTGAAGAGGCACCAGGTCTCAAGATTTCTGCCTGAGACAGGTGGTGATCGTCTGAACTAGCAAGAAGAGCCCTGAGCATAGTTCAGTGCTCTCACTAATGCTCATGTATGTTTGTTAACTGCTCTGCCTGTACCGAAGCTGGTGGTCAGGCTGGTGGAAATCGACCTCGATGGCTTGTCTCTGTTGTTTCCAGAGCAGTGAGACAAAGGGCGTCAGTATATTATGATGTGGCAACCTCAAATCCTGGCAACTGTGTGACCAGCGCAGCTGCTTGAGGATCATCTGCAGCAGGCAGGAAAGCCTGACATGGCAGTGAGCAAAAGGAAGAGAAATTTTATAGCTACACGATTGGGAAAGACAGAAGCCTGGCATTTGTCACAAAGAACAATGAAAAACAAAAGCCTTTAGAGAACAGTCAGATTTTAAAATACGACTGCAAGGACACATAAGCTCTTGTAGCCACAGGTAATAGATTTAGCAAGCAAACGGCATTTTCTGTGGAGCTGTGGCTGCTAACACCTTCTGGCCCCAGACTGCAGCTGGAAACTTGCTGAGCCACACTGCGGTATCAGGAATCACACGGCAGGCCCTGCTGGCAGCTTTATCTTAGGCTGAGCTTTCCAGATCTCTGAGGCTCTATGGGCTTTTGTGAAATTAAGAACTTTACCAAAACAGGAAGACAAAATGTGCAGTACATTGTTCAGGAAATAAACCCCATCTGGGCCTGAGGAAAGACCAACAGCACAGGTCCATTAGGAAGCAAATCCTTCACACTGTGGTGAATCAGTTGTCAAACATGGTGATATCGAGGTGAAATGGTCTCTCAAGTACATTGGTTACAATTTAGAGGCCTTTCCATAGCTAGTAAATCTATATGTTTTGCTCTAGATATAATTGTAGTGTCTGAAGCAGAAAGAATGGGATGGGAAGAAGGAGCAGGGAGAAGGTCTGTGGAGCCACATGGTGACACTGCGAAACAGATGCAAAATAGCAGCCACAAATACATTCAGTGGAAAGACTGAACCTTTGGACTGACGCACAAATAATCTGCCCAGCTCTACCATGTGTTTCCTCTGACCATGATTAGCTGTATAATTGTTCTTTGTCTTGGCATTCCACTTGTTGTTTGTTGATTGCACTTACTGCTGCCTCATCCTCTCTATTGTGAGCATCAGAGGCACGGGGCAGTGTGGCAGAAATAAGGAAAATGTACTGAGATGAGATACCGTGTCTCCCTCATGCTGCCTCTGTGCTCTGCCTCTTACCTTGGGTACTGCAGGGTTTTGGGGTGGCAGCAGCAGCCGAAGGCTGTTTCAGAGGGCTCTGCTTTCCCAAAGGGAAATGAATTCCTTTCCTATACAAGTGACGTATATGGCAAATTAGGTCAGCTATCACTAAGCTACTGCACAGCAGGACAAATCATCATTTTAAATACACTTAAAATGTAAGTACGTTTGAAATACATTCTGATGTAGTACAAGTCAAGCCTCTTATAGTTGCTATGCGGCCCAGTCAGATGAACATGGAGCATAATAATCAAGGAACAAGTCAGGTTTACTGATGCTCGTGAAGACTCTATCATTTATACCGTTTACTTACAACCAAGTATCCTCATTGCTGTCTCCTCAGGATAAGAATAACATAAGTGCACAGACCCAAACCAGTTCTTCCTGTCAGTCTCTCTGAGTTACTGTTTTTAGCTTAAAAATCTGCGTGACTCTCTGTTCTCCAGAGGAGATGAAATGAACAGAATCTTATGTCCTTCCTTTCCCAAAGCTCCCCAACATCAGCCCTAAAAATGCAGCCATTTGTTATACAACTGACAGGCCATTTGTTTGCCTCGTCCCCGCTTTCTTTTTTTCCCTTCATGATTCCCAAATAACAAACTTTTCTTCCTGGCTGTATGGTTTTTGAATCTCCTTTTTTGATCATCACGATTTAGTTTCACGGCAGACTTCATAATCTCACGGGCACCAGAGCCCTCTGCCAAGGTTTATGCAGATTTAAAGCCTGGATTAATCTGGCTCGGTATTTATAAAACGTTCTGAACATGTGAAGCCCTATAAAAGCACTTGTATTTATTACTGCGCCCATGAAGTCGCCCCTCCCCGGCCAACTCAGCACACGTTTAAGCTGCTGTTCTGGAGGTGAGCTGCAGAGACAGAAACAACCAAATCCATGTCTTGCCCTCACATTGTATCTCTTTTCTGTCTTTCTGCCTCTCTTTTTCTTTTCCAGGATTTTTGTTAGAAACTGAATAGGAAGGAAGGAGACCCCCCTCAAGGATTTCCCCTCCTGAGAGTTTTCTTTCAAAGACTTTGCCATTGTCTTCCTGCTTTCTGCTGCTGCTGGACTGCCCAGCTCCCTCATGCTGTTTCCTAAGCACTTTTAAAAGCTGCCAGCCCCTGCAGAAACCTTTGGGGAAAAAAACCTCTTGATGCAAGGGGAGGCTGCTTTCAAACTCTGGTCTGCAGCTGGCACTCAGAGCGGGAGAAGCCGCTCCCCAAATCCAGACCATCCCAGCAACGTGATAAAAATCCCCAGCACAGCTTGGGGAGCTGTAACTCTGCGCTTGCCACATTTGCCCTGTTTTCCAGGGGCTGCTTCCCCTTTTCTGTGTTTTATTACTGATAGGAGATGACTGGCAAGTACAGTCCAGGCTTAGTCCTCATGTCTTCCCCTTCCATGTTATCAATAAGGGCACAAAGCTCAAAATCAGATCTGTGTACGTATATTTATGCCTTTATATAATTAAGTTAAAGGAGTCTTAAATTACTTCATAGTAGTTGGACTCGAAGCAGGATCAGCTCTCATTTTCACGTTTGGGAGTGCGGCGATCTAAAACGGAGTGGATAAACTTTCCCCGGCACCATTCAGAAGGCATTATGGGTCCATTTATTTTTCCTTCCCTCCCCCCATTATTTGATAGTTCTTTTAAGAGTTGTGAGTTTTACTTGGTTCCTTTTGATCAGAAGGAAAAGCTACCGTAGGAACTGAGGCGCTGCAGTGGCTCTGGCTTTGAACTCACCAGGTCTAAAAGCCTGCGAGAACATTTTCTCTTTCAGCTTTCCAGCCAGCTCACTGAGCTGCCTGATAAAGGGCTCCGCTAAATTGTCCGCAAGGACACCTAGAAAGCTAGGCGCTGGTCTGAACTCAAAATGGAATTAATATATATATATTTGGATTAATAATATTAAAATTTAAATGTTAGACTTTAGAGCAGATTTAAAAAAAAAAAATCAAGTTATTACATCTTTTTTGTTAAAAAAAAAAGTTTATTTTCCAGTCACTTCAGCTTGTGGGGGCCCTGAGCTCCTGCAAATGCTGCAGCTCCATCTAGTGGCACTACGGCCAGTTGTCAGGGCAGAGACAGCTCTTCTAGAATTGCTGATAATGAAGAAAAATAATAGCATTTAAATTCCGTATTTTCAGTAAAATTCTTTAAGATTTCCTTTAGGTTAGCACAGCTGGAATCTACTCTAGCGCTGGCCAGAATGAAACAACATTTAAATTACACTAGAGAGATTAATATATGAAAGTCCATCCCGGCTCTACAGAGAGATCTGGAGCTGCTGGATCTCTGGGCTGAGGCCAATTGTCTGAGGTCCAACAAGGGCAAGTGCTGGGTCCTGCACTCGGGTCACAGCAACCCCATGAACGCTGCAGGGGAGGAGCGGCTGGAAAGTGCCTGGTGGAAAAGGCCCTGGGGGTGTTGGTGCCAGTGGCTGAACATGAGCCAGTGTGTGCCCATGTGGCCAAGAGGCCACCAGCATCCTGGCTGGTACCAGCACTGGTGTGGCCAGCAGGCCCAGGGCAGTGACCGTCCCTGTGCTGGGACCTGGGGAGGAAAAACCTCGAATCCTGGGGGCAGTTCTGGGCCCCTCACACCAAGAAAGGCCTTGAAGTGCTGGAGCGAGTTGAGAGAAGGGAATGGAGCTGGTGAGGGGCTGGAGCACAAGTGTGATGGAGCAGCTGAGGGACCTGGGGGTTCAGCTGGAGAACAGGAGCTGAGGGGAGACCTTCTGATCTCTGAACTGCCTGAAAGGAGCTTGGAGCCAGGGGGGTCGGGCTCTGCTCCCCAGGAACAAGCGCCAGGAGCAGAGGAAACGGCCTCAAGTTGCGCCAGGGGAGGTTGAGGTTGGATCTGGGAACAATTTCTTCCCCAAAGGGCTGTGGGAACAGGCTGCCCAGGGCAGTGCTGGAGTCACCATCCCTGGAGGGTTTAAAAGGTGCATAGACAAGGTTCTCAGGGACGTGGGTTAGTGCCAGGGGTGGGTTTTGGCTGGACTCGATCTTGAGGGTCTGTTCCAACCCAAATGATTCTATTCTATTTCTTTTCAGTATTTGTCTTGCCTCTGTAGCCACAGACTTACAGATATATTCCTATTCCTAACAAAAGAAAGTAGTATGTTTATGTAAGTATATATAATGATGTGGTACTTGTAAAAGTAGCTTTGATCCAAATTTCTTAAAACACTTGGCAAACATTTATTAAGCATCAAAACATTCAAATTTGTTTGCTCTACCCACTCATCAATCCATTTGTCCATCCACCCATCCATCGTGCATTGTGATTGTGCACATGTTTATATAGACAGTAGACCTTATTCTGCTCTCAATTACATTATAACTTAATATATTTCAGTGTAGTTACTCTCAACTCTCACTGGTCTGACATGAAAATCAGTGTATTGTGTATCTGTATGTAGAGCAAACATATACTCACAAAGTGTGATGAACATATGTTGTAATGTGATCTTAATGTAAATAGGTTGGTTCTTTGGGGTTCTCACCTCATCCAGATGGGAACTGACATTCAGTATTTTACACCATTACAACTGTGTTTAGTTTTTCAACACATCTTCCTCCGGCCTTTGATCTAACCAGAAAATAAACATTCTTGATTTCATTTGCTCAGCTGCTGTCGGAGCCACAAAACCGAGATTTCATCTTGTGTCCTGAACTCGACTCCCATGCTGCTTGTACAAATCTGTTGAATTCAATAAATGTATTTAGCCTTATTAAGATTCAGGAAAGCAAATATTATCCTCCAGTGATGCAGCAGATAACAGGAGTTAATAACAAGTGTGTGATAAAGATCACAGGATTCCCTGTAAACAAGATGCTGCATTGCACTGAGAGCATCTTGTCTGCATATGTTTCATAAGTAACTAGGCATCCTCATGGGCTTCTTTAGTTATTTTAGAAAGTTGTGTAAACAGTATTATCTACTTAATGCCCCAAATGATATAATAATTGATATGGAAATGGGGCAAAGCTCAATAGATCGTAATGCAACTCTCCACGGACTCTGGGAGATGATCTGCCCAGATTTTATTTAAATTTTCTTCTTGCTTGTATGTATGCAGCCTGTGGTTTGTTAGACACGCTAGGCAGATGTTGGTTGGACAATATTTTATTTGTTGGGCCTTTTTCTTCTGGAGAAAATTAATCATGACTTTATATTTGGATTGTTATCTGTTGTATATATGCTTCAGAGGTGTCAATGACAATGCGGAGAGTAAGATCATGCTGAACAGCTCTGCTGCATTGTGTGCTGTTGTTAAGAAAAGGGGATAATAAATTGCTAGCATATAAAGTACTCTCTGGTGGTTGCGTGATTCGTCTTGTTTAGAGTACAAGAGCAGTGGAAAGAAATACCAGAGTTCTAAGAAATGCTTAAAACTGGAAAAGTGTATTTGAAAATATTTTTCTGTTCTTTCTTGTGGAAAATGATATTGAAGCCTTGAGATTTTTTTATATATTCTCAAAGTCTCTTACACAAGGGTTCCTGCTTTGTTATTTTTATAAAGTAGTGGTTAAAATATTTTCCCTATTCGACCACTTATTGGTTCTTCAAATATATGAATCAGTCAGACTTACTCAGCTGTTCTCTCTTCCACAGACATCCCATGCAGTTGTCTCAGGTGTATGATATCTGGCAAAAATGAAGCTGTGTTGTGGTTGTCCATACAAGACGAACTTAACATGCAACTGCAACGTCTCTGTGGTGGCAGTTGTGCTTAACTAGATCTGCAGCCGGTCAGTGTGGCCTCACTGAATCAGACTTTGGGAAAAATCACTTTTTTTATTTGTACCACAGTTCTCTCAGCTGTAAAATGGGGAAAATGATACACTGGAATGTATAAAATATAAGTAAAACATACTGAAGAAGGCAAAGCCATCTTGGTATTCAAAAGAACTCTGAGATTTGATTAGAGTGGGGCTTGTGGCGTTGCCAGGAGCAGAGCCGGGGTCTCCAGACATTGTCTGTTGACTCCAGCTGCCTTCCAGGTACAGAGGTGAATGGCAATAACGCAAACAGGACAAATGCCAGCAACTGCTCATTTCCATTTATTTTACTAAACCAAGGGAGTTTTTTGTAAAGGCACACATTGTTTTGGGAGACGGGACATGGAGGAAATGGATTTATTTATAAAGCAGGCTTTTATCACTCAAATATTGTGCAGCAATCAAATGTGGAAGCAGGAACCACCTGCTTGCTTACGTTCCATTCTTGCATATGGGGTAGTGCAAGAGTTTTCTTCTTCCACTGCTTCACTGATGCAGCGCTGTTCACTCTTTTGGCCTGGCACCTGGAGAGGTGGGACGTGTGCTCTGGGGACAGCACACAAACCCCGTGGAGAGGACACAAGGATTTTACTCATCATTTCTCCAATGGCTTCTCAACAAGAGTTAAAGAAGGGCAACACATAAGCACAACAGGTAGATGTGGGTGAAGATGTTCGCTATTTCCTTTTTGAGCCATTCTTAAAACATTATTGACAGGAAAAGCAAGATGTGGTGGCAGGTGGAGAGCACCCATTTAATTTTTATACATCTTACAAAAAAGCCAGGGCAGATTTAATTCATAACTGGGGGCTCTGCAGCCACTACTGTATCCCTGTGCTGGGCAATGTTAATGGGGAAAGAGACTAATTTTCTCCCAGCAGGAAATCTGTCCTACCTGGCGACACGTTTTAGCTGTGGATGATGAAGTTGCATGGACAAGCAGAGGGAACCTGGTCCCTGCAGCCTGTCATTCCACCTGGAACACAGCAGGGCCAGGACGGGAGCAAGAACGCCATTCCTTTCTAGTTTCGTAACGTGTAACTGCTGAACACTCACTTTGTTGTAAAAAAAAAATACAAGTGAAAAAAGAATATGCAGAAGTTGACTTTTGAAATGTGAGTAAATGAAAGCAGAAATGTTTTGGCAGGTCCAGCCAGTCTCTGAGAGCACACAGCTAAGAGATCACAACTGGCTGATTGCACACAGAGCTGATGCGCCAGCACCGTCTCACCACAGTCCCAGGCAATAAATAGACAATTTTGTGACTTCTCTAGTGTATAAGGAAAGTAACGCCCAATTCTAAAATAGTGTTGCATAGTAAAAAACTATGCAATCAACAATAAGAACCCAGGTTTGGCAACTTAACTCCCTCTAAGTTCTCTTCCATTTCAAGATATCTTCAAGAAATGAAATAGGCTTGTGGAAATCAAAATTGCCTCCATCCCAGTGCACATTTCTAAGTTAAATGTTGGAGTTAACTTGCTTGGTCAAGCTTCTCAGCTTCTCTGTTCAGTGAGCACTGAAAACCCGCATGAGGAAACTTCACAGAGGAAGTGCTGGGTGAGGAAACGGGGACACAGAGGCGAAGGTACTTGTGCAAACTTCAGACCAAGCCCGTGGCAGAGCTCCAGCCGAAATCCAGGCCCCGTGGGTTCCTCTTTGTTCCCATCATTGTATTAGCTTGCTCTTTGCAAGGGTTTTCAAAATCATTTCTGAAGAGATTAATAAATCTGAAGGTCATGGGCTCTGCATTTGTAGGAAGGGAATATAACACATGGATGGTTTGCTGGGGGAGAGGTTGAATTGTTGGGGCAGATTTTCATTTTGTTGTACTCTAATAGTGATAAAATCCCAAGCTGATTTTATGAAAGCACACCTGACCCTTTGATGACACATGCTGTGGGCTCTGCAGATTCACACGTGAAGGGAAGTCTCAGTGCAGCTGCAACTGAAATCAGCCCTTTGAGGGAGGCAGAAGATCCGTTCTCCCTCTGAAGACACTGTGCCTGACTGATTGTCCCAGGTGTCCCATTGAAAACGCTCTCCATGGCAGAAGTTCTGTGTCGGGGGGAATTATCCAGCAGACACATTGCTCTTTCTTCACACCATTCCACTTATTTAGTTCACTGCCCCCCATAATAGAAGGAGACTGACCTCTGCTTTCTGGTGGATAGGGACAAAGTGACCTACTTTGCTGACAAAACTCTGCTAGTACATTGTACGGAAAAGAATTCTCCCAAGAAATTTGGCTTATATTAGCAAAACAGTGGGGGATTTTGGCACTGTTTATTTTTATGCCTTTTGAATTATGTAATTCTTTCTCTTAGCCAAATAGCACCTCCTCACATTCCTCATGTCCACTGCCATGCCAACAAAAATTGGTTAATTTTGGGTCAGTTAATCCTTCAGAGATGGGAAGTCACAGCATTACCACAAGGAAAGGTTCAGTAAAATCTCTCCGATGAGCCACTTTCCGGGTACTTGTCCTCGCCAGACAGCCTGTACTTATGGACCTTCTAAGCCAAATATAGGGTGAGGGTCTGTGACACAATCAGCTACTCACATACATCCCATAGGAACCTGAGGAGAATCCAAGGCAGCTGTGCCTGGGATGCTGGACACAGCGAGGGGGGGGAATTATTTTTGCCCATTGTTTTGGTCTTTCACCAGGTGCTGCTGTGGAGACAGAGCAGCGTGATGGCCACACTTTCCTTCTGCCTCAATGCCAAGTCACCCGAGTCTGACACAGACCCCAGACACGCTTTCTTCTTCACCACTTCGTTACTGATCCAGACACGACCCTCTAAGAAGGTGTTACCTTTGATCCATTTTAACTGTCCCGCAGTATGGTATGTTGTGGGAAGATTAGTCCCTAAGTCTCTTAATTAATTACTCTTGATTCTCTTGCTTCTGGTATAACTAGAAAAAATAATAATTGTCAAATAACAAATAATCCACATATTTTGAGTTTAATGCCTAGCTGTTAATAGCTACTTAAAATATTAAATTTCCACCCTAGATGCTCCTATTGTTCTCTGGTTTTTGCAGGCCATCTTTTCCGTAACAATGCACAGCAATGTTTTTCAGGTTCAGTGCGCTTTCAAGTATCTGATTCTTTTATGTGTCTGGGTGGTAAGTTAATACAGTTATTCCTCATCTATAGACAGTGTCATTGTGGTGCATGTAGTGTCTGTACCTTGAGTACAGAAAGGATTCAATGGACTACGTTCAACAGAGGATAATGACCCATGCCCGCATGACATGTGAATTATAATATTTATGAGGATGAATTTACTAGATTATTAAAATAAGTTTATAGGAGAGATAATAGAGTGGAGGGAAATTACAGAAGCAGGTAAATTGAGACTTTTCAGCTCTTAGGAAGCTTTTACAGGAGTGTTAGGGCCAAGACAAGCTTAATATTTGTATAGGTGGGTTGGATCCCTGAAAGAATTAGCTGTAATATCGTAGTGTCACCAAGCTGGTATTTGCAGTGTACCAGGCTGTAAAACTGCGGTAACGCCCGATTTATACAAACCTCTGACAGGCAACAGGGAAGCACATGCTGAACACTGGCTGTCTGTTAACCATGTGTCTCACAGCTCGATAATCAGAATTAAATGCTAGCATTAGATTAGCCAGATGTTCTCCTCAACAGCACCCCTCTGTGGTTCCTTCCATTCTGTATATAGCGCACACAGTACGAATTTCCTACCCTGGTCAGAGCTGTACCTAAAGATCACCCCAAACAAGAATGTGCCTTTAACGCAAGTCATAGAACTCTATCAGCTACAAAAGGGAAACGAAGCATATTCTCCCATCTCTGATGGTTGTCACTTGCATGTTTTCCTCCTACCCAAGCTGGCTGTAAACCTTTCCCCTGCGTCCTCCCGTCCCAATCCCATCGTCCTCAGAAGTGGCAAGTGCTGTCTGACCAGGAGGGAAAAACCACATTCCGTGCCTGAAGATGCATCCTTTAGATTGCATCGGCTGAGAAGGTATTTCTCTCCTCGAAAGGAAGTAGTTTCCACATGAGCGAGCGATGCCTCTGAGTCTGCACATTCTTCAGTGCTTTATTCATTGTATTTTCCCATCCTGACTTTTCACATGAAATGGGCTACATTCAAAACAAGCAAATCATAAATGATTTTCTGTTACATATTTCTTTCCAAAAACCTTAAGAAGCTTAGGCACGCCTCATATCTGTAGAGTAAATATAATGTTTTCCAGCATAAATGTTAATGCCCCTTTTAAACATGACAGATATTTGATTTAAATTTTTTCTGTTAACGTAAAGTTATTTCAGGCAAGCAGGTAATTTCCAGTTCTTACTCTTTCAAAAGTTTGTGTCCAGGAAAAGGAGCTGAGACCTTTGCTCTTTAAAGAAGATGTACCTTGTGTTCATTGTATGTACTCCCGAACTGCAAGTTCTTTCAGCGTAAAAACCCGCACGGGGTCTTTTTTTGCCTTCCATTCTTCCAGTTTTTCTTGCAGAGACAGAAAATCCTTGCCCAGTTCATACGCCAAAGCGATCATTGTTTCTAGCAGTGGAATGTAATACCTGTGGCTGGTGTGCACCTGAAGGCGGGACAGAGCTTTTTCTCCATATTCAAAGGCACTCGCGTGGTTCTCCAGGTCCTTGTGACACACCACGATGGCACAGAGGGTCGGGACGATGGACACAGGGTTGCCTCTCGTCAGCCTTTCCTGCAGCCCAATGACTTCGGAGAGGATCTCCAAAGCCCTGGTGTACTGGCCACCCCGCAGGCAGCCGTATGCCTCCCGAAGCTCCGGCCTTGTTAAAAAGTCAATAAATTTTTTTGATCTCCGGATATACTTCATCGAATAGAGAAGCCTCAGGTAGTCCTTGAAGGCTAACTTTCTCTCATTGATTATTTCTTCTGTGAAGTTCCCTGTGAGGGTTTTTTTGGGAAAGGTCACGTCTTCCATTTCTTCACTGAACTCCTCCAGCAGATTCCTGTGCAGTTTCTCAAAATCGGAATAGCGCCGTTCAATTATGGACTTGTTGCTGTCAAAACTCCCTGTTTGCAAGACGATGATTTTATACATCTAAACACAATAAAGGAAAAAAATAAGCATGAGATGGACCATTCTAGCCCCAGCACAATCAGATTTTGTCTGTTATTGCTTTGAAGAAAGACTTTGTGCTTGTATATTCCACCAGCCCAAACCTTCCTGCACCAATTTTATGTCTTTAATCTTGTGTATTCCTATGGTTTATATCAGTGCTTCTAAATCAGTTGCACCTATGGTGGTGCAACCATCAAATTAATAATTCCGACCTCCTGTTGTTTTGTACTTTTGCCACCAGACTTAGCATGGAGATAAATTGTAGATAAACATGGCACGAACAGATCCCATCATGCAAGGTGCTGGGAGTGGTGAACTAGCAGCAGGCTGGAGCACATAAAATCACTTACAAAGCATTTCTGTAGCTGTACTTTGTTTGTAACAGCCGTGGCTAGGGCAATCAATCATCTTCAGTGAACTGAATAGATTTCCCAGACTTAATATTGCATGTAATCTATTTTTCATTGGTCGTAGTACTCAGAAATGTTGTCTGTATCAGACCTTTCCAGGAATTTGGGGGTGTTATTGATGCTGTGAAAGAGGAGGGAGTATTTGGCAGTAATAACTGGTGTGCACAAAAATAAGGTGGAGCAACTCCAAAGCCTTTTTCCCCCTCTAAATCACTGTCCTGTTATTCAAACTTACTTGGCATATAAATAATCCAAAAAAAGTGACATTTGTACAAAAATCTGTTTGCTATCCAAAATCCTTCACTAACAGCCAACAGCAATGCTGTCCCACATGAACAGCACTCGGGGTTTGTCTTCCTCAGCTCTTCACTAGCCACAGAATCACCACTAGAAATGTGATATTAGACAAATAGCCGCAAAATAAAATAGTGCATTATGTGTTGTACAAATAGATTCTCTTCTGGTCTCGATCCAAGCACAAGGATGTTGAGGAAGGGCCAAATCCCTGATGGGCATAAACCAGTGGAGCTCCACTGGGGCCAGCTCAGTTGTGTCACCGGACACCAGCTGAGGGCACAGGCTGTTGACCTTGCTGCCTTTCAAACAATGGCCACATTTCACATTCAACTTCACCCCATTCCCACTGAATTGTGCAGGAACTGGAGCAGTTTTACTCATACCAGTCGTCTTCTTCGCTGCTGTTGAAAGGTGCCAACCACCAGTAGCACTAGTGTCTGTCTGATCCTCTCCCTTGTTTTTCCTTAAAGAGAAATTCTCTCTTGTAATCTTCATAAATGATCTTTACAGGTGCTCCTTGAAAGGTTTCTAAATTTGAGCTGACTTCTCTGATCTCCTTTCATTTGTAAGCTTGGGACATTTTCCTATACTTTGTCCTGCTCCCCGCTGCAAAGTGTATATGTGCCTCATCCAAAACAATCATAAGAGCAATTTTTTAAGCTATCATTTTATCAAGGGCAGCTAAGTGAATAATTTAAAAGTGCTCAGGTTTTGTTTTTTTAAAAAAATTCATGTTTTGTGCATGAAAAAGGGAAGAAATGTCATTTAATTAGACTTAACTTTGTTATAATGTAAATCTCTTTGCCTAGGCATGTAATTTATGACTAAGTTTAACTACTTACATGTACACTAAATGATAGTCTTCTTCTCATACAGTTATACTAAAGTAATTTTTAACTATTCAACAAGCCAAATACTGTTGAGCAAGAATGGCAGCAGCTAAGTAGGTGTGTATAGTGTACAACAAGCTCTTCGGACAGTGTCCAGAACATTTATCTGCTTCAAATTCTGCCAAGTTGTGTCACCCAGTGTCAGCAACACTCGTATGATTCTTTGCATTTTTCATCTACAGATCTCAGAGGTGGTTGCAAACAAGGAAAACTTCCCTGTCTGAATTTGCCAGGGGTACAGAGACGTGCTGTAGATCAGTCCTCCTGAAGGGCAGGAGAATCAGAAACAAAAACTGTGTCAGTGCTGTGAGTAAAGACACAAAAATCAGACTCATTCTGTTCTTGCCCCTCATACTCATGTTTCACCTTAAAAATATGACAGGAATATGCCATCTAATGGAGCTCTGGGTAGGGAAGGGAGCGATCCCAAGCGATGTAGCGGGGGGATGTCTGAGACTTTGTCAACATCAAAGAACGTCACACTTGTGCTAACACACGTCTCTGCTGTGGAGGTTACACAACAGCGGGCTGGCTCATGGGAACTGTAACCATATTGATGTTTTTATACTTGTGTGAATTTCCTTCGTGTTGACAACCCTCTGGGTGTTAAGGACGCTCGAGCTGCTAATGCAGTTGATACCACTTTCCCACTGCTGCAGATTTTGTGAACTGACTGTCAGAGGCTTTTTTTAGGGGCGGATTTCACCAGCTATGCCCATACAATCAGTGAGAACAGGTTCTACTCGGAATGATCACGGCTTCCAAACCTTGGCTCTCGATAAAGCTTTCATGTACTGAGCCATGCTGTGCGCTCTGCAGACCCCCGCAGAGTGAAGAAAAATTAATGATCTTCTTACATATTAATTTCTTAGCTTACCACATATTTAGATAAGTGATGCTCTACGATTCTGGTTGATGGGATTTCAAAAAGGAGTCTGACTTGTCTGCACTGGCGTTTTTCATTCCTCCAATATTCCTGAAGCTCCTTCGTGGTCATCGAAGAGTTGGGACTTTGGGATACATTGGAATCTAAAACCAATATATTCAGTATTTCAGATTACAGCCTTTGCATTTGGAAAGAAAACTCTCATGCATTTATTGTGAAAGGAAAGCCTAGAATTTCTGTTGCTGTAACAGCAAGACGTAAAGACTAACAAAAGAAGTGATTTCACTGCTAGTTAAGACAGGTCCAGATCCTTTGAGGAAAGCTATGGTGGTCTGAACATTTGAAAGACACCAAACTGGCTGCAAAATATAAAGTTATAGAAACAACACTGACAAGAAATATTGTATGTCTGGGTTGTAACCTCATGCACAGCCTAAGCAGCCCTTAGAAACACCAACTCCATCTTCTGAACGAGATGTTTCTCCAGGCTGCTTTATTGCTAAAAGGAGAACACAGCTGCAAATTCAAATATATATTCAAATACTGACCCTATTCAAATATTGGGTTTGTGTGGTAACAGGTGAAAGCTGAGAAAACACGAATATCCTAACCTTAAAGGAGAAAACTGCATAACCAGCTCAGCCAAAGGAGGAATTCTCACACCTCTTTTTCTTTTGGAGCTGAACTGATGCCACAGTTCAGCTACAAATATTTTATACACCTGCCTCTCCCCCCCATAATTACACACACGCAAACATATATATATATATATGTGTGTGTGTGTGTGTGTAAAAAAAAGTAGGACAGCTGGTTGAAGACTTTGCTTACAGGGGAATTTGCTGCAGCTTTTCAAAAGGGCGATTTCTGTCTTTGAAATCTGACAACAGTTTTCATGAGGCACATAGGCTGGCAAAGTGGATTAAAAAAATGGAATATTTGTATTTCAGTGGGCACACTGGTCCCAATTTCCAATCAACAACAGCTCTGTCAGTGCATTCTGTCTGCAAAGTATCTAACATTAGGCCAATGGAGGTGGAAGGCCACAAATGAATAGGAAGATAACAGCTTGATGCAGGAACAGAATTGTAGAGACACCACAGTACTGCCTCAGTGGCCCCGCTTTTATGAGTTCTTAATCATTTGGCCATACAGTTTCAATTATCAAGCCCCTTGGGGTTTGGCTCCCTCTCTCCACAGCATATATTTCCTTAGAGAGGTGGCATTTATGACATCTTTGCATGCTGAAAATCTTGATGAGATTATATGTATTTTGTATTATATATAACGTTTGATTTTATAACAGATGACAGCAATCTTAGGCATAGTAAAAGTTCAGTGCTGCCCCTTCATAAGGCGTGTGAGAGGATATTGCTGGAGATCAGCTTCAGTCTCGCTGTTCTTGCTGAGACTGCCGAGAAGTTCAGATGTTGTGATGTGCAGAAAGTGAAGCCCCGAGACAGGCCCTGTGGCGATCACTGTTTGTCCCCGACTGTCATTTAAACCTGGAATACGTTTTAAGCACAAGGGATTTGAAAGGAAAGCTCTGTATGTGTGTGTACATACACAACGGGATGTGCAGCTGTTTCACTATTGCTGCATTATTACTACAGGTTTAATCAAGGCTTATTTTCAGTGGAGCATAGCAGTGTAAATCTGGACTACTCCTGCAATAACTAAAGCAAAGTTTTTGATAGAAAAGATCAATGGCAGAAATAGCCACATGAATAACGAAATGATAGCACCAACCT